>NC_089262.1:23147785-23456600 GCF_963930625.1 Muntiacus reevesi | reverse complement strand
GGCTCCTCTGTCCATAGGATTCTCCAGGTGAGAATACTAGAATGGTTAGCCATTCCCTTCTCCAGGGTATCTTCCCAACCCAAGGATAGAGCCTGGTCTCCTGCTTGGCTGACAGATTCTTTACCATCTGAACCACCAGGGAAAACCTGTGAGTCCTGTTTCCATTTAATTCTTAGTTTGCTCTGTGGGCTCCTATAAGTTTGAAGTTTTAATATCTTTTGGTGTAATGGTGAAAACTTATTTAAATGTGATTTTAAAAACCTGTTTAAAATTATTTAGTATAATTGTATTTAGTTACATTTGAAATTAAAAAAACACTATTTAGTTATGTTTGTAACATAAAGAAGAATAAACTGCAATCCAAAAATTTATTAATGCAGAACATCACAATAAACCATAAGTGTAGAAGTATTTATGCAATTTGCTTTCAGGTTAAAAAGTTTTAATCAATTATGAGATCTCAGTGTATAATATGCATGCATGTTTGACAGGTCACTTAAATATGGTATCTTTTTTATTACTTAAAGGAAACATAGTTAAATATGTAGGTGATATTGTAAGCAAGAAAATCCCTTTGATTCTTAAATTTGTGTGAATAACGTGATAATCATATTCCGCATGTATTAATTTTACCACTGATTGCAATGGCTGCACTGCTGTTTTTAGCTTAATTGTTCTTCAATTTGTTGAAAATATTTCTGTTTAGAAACATTACTGAATAAACTGACACAAATATAAAAAGATAAGATTACTCATTAGTAATTGATAAATTAATCCCCAAATTATTTTTTGAAATAAAAATTGTAGCATCCTGAAATATAGATTTGCACTAGGTGTAAAAATAGGATTTGGGGCTCATGTCGGTAAGTGCTAAGAAAGGAGTCACATTTTAAAAATATGGGCAATGAGGCTTGTCATGTTGCTATATTATACACAACTAATAGCTTCTAAAAACAAATTTGTGTTTTCAAAAGCCTTTGTCACCTGCAAACATCTCAACGTGGATTAATTTCTTAGATTGAGAATTTGTGTCTAAACAGAATACTACAGGGATGAGAGATGACAGTGAGGAAAGCAATATTATGATCACTGGGGAAGGTACTGAGCTGATTCAGGAGTGACCTAGTGGTACAACATCGGATGAGTTATTTTACCTTTTAATTTCTCAGCCTCCTATTTACAAAGAAGGGTTAATTCTTGCATTCATTATGTTTGTAACATGTGGGTAATTTCTTTTCAGAATAAGGTATTAACCTATTACCCTGACATCTCCAGATGAGATAATCAATCACAAGAAATTCAAAAGTAATAATTATACTTGAAAATGAAATAAGTATTGTGAATATTAGGTGGTTCTAATCCACAGTACACAATTAGGAACTCATGAGGCCAAATGTGTTTCAGATTAGCAATTTTAGATTTCAAAATTCTAACTTGATATATATACTCTATATTGATTATCCCCTAACCAGACATAAATATGCAATGAAACATGAATATTCATTAAAAGAGATAAATGAAAACTATAAATATTTCATACCAGTTCAGGTCTTATGTAGGTGACTAATGTAAGTACATATTTTACACTTTGCTTAAAATTTTACTGCAGAGATTAAATACTATGGAATAAAATAAAGACATTTATTACTGTGGGAATATATTTTTATCCATCTTTCCACCTACATGTGTGTTTGTAGAGATATATATATATGTATATATACATATATATGTATATATACATATATATGTATATATACATATATATATATATATGTAGATAGGTAGGCAGATAGTTATAAATATATATTCTACATACTAGAACAAGAGAGTTGGAGAAAAACAAATATTATTTATTTTGAATAAATAAGTGAAATGGAGTGCTATTTGGAGATATTATCCTAATATGCAGTTATGACCTGATAATCTAGAAGACAAAGCACTTATCTAAACTTTAGCATCATTGAAAGGCACACTCTCTTGATTTATGAAACAGAATTTGACCTTAGACCATATGTCATCCACATTACATACATCACATCCTGAGGGTTAGGGGAAATTGACGGCAAGTATTCATCATTATTCAAAGTTAATAAAAAGTAATAACATTGAAAAACATAAAGTACACAACAAGAGTCATGCCTACTTTGTGGTACTGCCCAGTTTTTTATAATCCTATACAAGAAAAATTTAGCATTCTTTTGTTTTCTTTCCTTTGTGCTTGTGTTTACAGTTTGCTTACCTTGTTTTGTTTGCCATAAATGTCATTTTTCTGGTTAATAACTTCATCCTAATTAACCACTTGAAACTTTAAGTGGTTTCCAATATTTAAATCAATAACCACACTAAGTATGACTATATACTCCAAAGGAAACTCAAACTTGTGTTAAAAATATAGTAGGTCAATAGCCTTAGTATGTTAGTATAAACCTTCCAAGGTGTAACTATATTTTTTTTTCATTGTTTGCCCTTTTTCACAAGAAAAATAAGATTTTCTGAATATTGTTTACTATATATTGACAGATGTGCATTGATGAAGAATAATGTTTCAGGAAATGACTAGTTCAGTTGATTTACATGAATGAGAATTTTATACTTCAAATATTTTTCCTCAAACTTTATGACTCCTTTTTGTTAAACAAGCACATTTTTATATAACAAACTAAACTTTAAGTCATCAACTAGATTATTGTGAGTAATCAACTAGATTACTGAGTTCTTGTTAATAAAGAATCTTTAAGAATTAAGCTGACTGGATGAAGGATGGAGTAACAAAATATCCAGAAGATTTTCTAAGGGAAAGTAACTGTGTTATGTGTTCACTTACCTTATTTCATTTTAATATTCCAATAACAGTATCATTAATTTCATCACATGTGAAGAGATTAGAACTCAAAAGAGTGACATTTTTGTTTGACATCAAAGAGCTAATAGATAGCATAGCTAAAACTGAGTGGATTCACAAAAACCTACATTTTAAAGTATATTCTTTTTTAACATTTTCCTATTGAAAGTTACTGATAAATTGTCATGAAATTGCCAATACTATTTTCTTACATTTTTTGCAGAATTATTCTTTTGTGTCCTTTTATATGTATATAATTGGTTTCATATATATAATATAGTTATAAATCCTCAAGTCCTCAAATAAGCCTCTGTAAGTGTGCATCTGAGACCTTGAGCTGATTTATCTTTCTCTTGGGACATCCGTAGTCAAACATATAGGAGACGTCTTTGGTTACCTAAGAATCAACATTTCGCAACTGAATCTTCCTTGCACCAGTGTCTAGCTCATCCCTCTGCAGGTTGAAAATGCAAGTTACTAGCCAAATTCTTCTCTCTTGTAGCTAGAAGTCAGACAGGAGGCCTACTTCCAGCTGACTAAAGACAAAGTGAAATAGGCTGGGAGCTCCTGAAAAGTCTGATAGACTAAAAGATGAAAAAAGGAGTGACCAGCCTTGGCCTTCCTCCTAGTGGACATTGTTTTGGGAGCACTAAAGATTTAAAGCCATGCTCATCATCTAAAGGAAAGGACAAAAAATAACAGAAGCTGACAAAAATCCCAAAATTATTGACTGATATCCTTGGAATCCACTACCCCTTGATTTATTAGTATTGTTAAGTAAGTAGATAAATAAATCAACACATGGATAAGATTTACTTTTCAGAAACCTTTAGTGAAATATTCTATCATTTCAGCCTAAAACTACCTTAGCAGGTAAAAGGTCTTGAAATTATCAGTTATCATGATGATTTGGGGTTGTGCACTTATGAAACCTTCCCACATTATTTGAGTTAATATTTAAGAGATCATATATATTTAGGACTGAGTTTTACATGAATGCTAAGAATAACTTTCCACAAAAACACAATTATAGAAAGGCATGCTAAAGATTCAGATACAAAGATAAATCTGATTTTGATGACAATACACTTTATCATTTTTATAGCTTTACCTTATACTTTGATTAATGAATGGTAAAGTAGTCTAAAATAACCTTTAAAATCTACTTTTTCTAGTATCTACTTTCTACCATTGCAAAATTCTGTGACTGTTTATGATCTTGCAGTTTATATGCATGGATATGTGGTACATTCTTGCCACAACTAGAAAAATAAGCTGAAACTTCCTCTTAGTAATTCTGTGAAACCAAAAATAAGTGGCATATTCATCCTAATGTTGATGTATTTCCCAATTGGAATTGACTTCTTAAACAGCCTTCCAAGATTTCTAAAGAATGATATTCATAGCGTCACAGCTTCATTACACTATAAACTTGAGTTTAGCTTTTCCTTCTCAATTTTTTTAGACAGTCCTACTATGTTTAGGACAAATCATGAGACCCAAGTGACTCACTAAAATATGGCTAGCCAGCTGTTTCAGCCATTACCTAAAACTGAAGGAAAAAGCCTTCTCTGGCTTTTAGAATTTGAAAAAAACAAAAAGCAAACAAGCAAAATGTAAAAACAAACCATGAAATCATTGAAGACTTTAGCACATGACAGTAAATGACTGCCAAACATTATTATTTTAAGTTAATAGAGAAACACTTCTCAGTCACTGGAAGAAATTTATCTTCAAGACTGTGGTGCTTATGGTAAAGGTGGTGCTTATGGTAAAGAACGTGTCTACTAATGCAGGAGATGTATAATTGCGGATTTGATCCCTGGGTCAGGAAGATCCCCTGGAGGAAAGCGTGGCAACCCACTTTAGTATTCTTGCCTGGAGAAACCCACAGACAGAGTATCCTGGTGGACTACAGTCCACAGAATCACAGTGTTGGACATGATTGAAGCAACTTAGCATGTACACACACACATCTTCAAGATGGTTTGGAATTATCGACACCGTCTTGCATAATGAATACCTTTGGAAAAATGCTAGAGTGTCAGTTGGTTCAGTAGCTCAGTCATGTCTGACTGTTGAGACCCCATGGACTGAAGCACGCCAGGCTTCCTTGTCCATCACCAACTCCTGAAGCTTGCTCAATCTCATGTCCATCAAGTCCATGATGCCATTCAACCATCTCATCCTCTGTTGTCCCCTTCTTCTCCTGCTTTCAATCTTTCCCATCATCAGGGTCTTTTCCAGTGAGTCACTTCTTTATACCAGGTGACCAAAATATTGGAGTTGCAGCTTCAGCATCAATCCTGAATATTCATTGTTTGTTAGTGAATATGACATATTCCTTTAAGATTTCTTTTAGGATTGACTGGTTTGATCCCTTGCAGTCCCAGCTGGAGTGTAGACTCCCCAAAACACTTGACTTTCTTTTGTCCTTGAGTCAACCTTCAAAGCTCAGGAATCATCTTACATTTTAAAATATATCAGGCAGGGGATCCAAATTTGAGTGTAAAAAGATTTTCTTACTAGAATGAAGACAGGTTAAGAGAGAATGTGACTGCTGACTCTCATCACCATTCTATTAGACAATATTAAAAGGAATGCTAATAGTAATTGTAATCTATGCACGTATATTACTTTTAATAGCACTTTAATAAAAACACTGAAAGTATTACTATTGGCTATCATTTTTTTTTCAGTTTTCATTAGGTGCTATGCTACTATTTTTCATTATTTTGCATACACAAAGTAGTAATCAATTTATTGCTAAATAAATAGATAATATTACAAATGCCTTATGTATAATGAACAACCTAAAATCTATATTATATTATTGGAGTGAAAATCATTCATTTCATATGTCTATCTACCTGCAGATAGATATATCCATGTTTAGACAGATAGGAAAGTTGATGATCAGATGCAATGAGCAACTGTTTCAAGTGGTGTTAGAACCTGATTTAAATGCAGATCTGTTCATCTAAGGCACTACATGATTTTGATTTTGATTTCTAAGCAATATTCCCTATGTCTGTGATAGGTTTTAGGTCAAAAAGCTAGAACGTGATGGGAAACAGAGAAAGGAGGTCGGGAATTATATTTGAGCCAAGGAAATATTATGCTCAATTTTCACAGATAAATCTTGCTAACTATGAGGTGATTCCGGTTGAAACCATCAATATGTATCAGTGCATGTACATATGCATGCTTCTTTCTAATTAATAAATGATTAAAAGATAGTAACTATTGTTAGAAACTTTTCCTGGTTAAAATAAGAGAAAGAAAAAAGAGGAAATTCACATTCATATGTAAGATCTCATGATTGAAAAGAAGATACTGTGATGAAGTGCAGAAAATATTAGCACAATTCTTTGCACAAAGTAATAATTGATAACTAATACATATTTTAATCAAATGATAAAAGGAGAAAATAGTGATAAGAAAAAAAAGTAACTGTCCAAAACAAACAAGAAATAACAAACCTCAAGAATATATAACATTATACATGCTATATAGTTCATATAACATATATTATATATATATAAAATATATATAACAGTGCTGCTATAACAAATCACCACAAATTTAATAGTTTAAAACAACACAAAGATATTATCTTACAATTTTGGTTGTCAGAAGTACAGAATCAGTAGCATGGGGATGAAAGCATGTTGTCAGAAGATCTGGTTCCTTCTAGTCTCTAGGGGACAAGGAAATGGATTGTCCCTTTTCCATCACCAACTCCTGAGCTTGCTCAAACTCATGTCCACTGAATTGGTAGATATGAATGGGACAAAGAATGGATTATCATTTCCATTCTTTCCTAGCTTCTACAGGCTACTTTGATTCCTTAAGTCACTCTGCTTCCTGCTCAAAGCCAGCAGTAAGCATTGCACCTTCTTTCCTAGATTCTTTCCTAGTTTCTAGAGGCTACCTTGATTCCCTTAAGTCACTCTGCTTCCTTCTCAAAGCCAGCAGTATTGCACCTTCAAAACTTTCTTGGCTTCCCCAGTCACATTTACTTTTCTGACTCTAACATTTTATAAGGCTCCTTTTATAAGGAGCCTTGTGATTACATTGTACTCACCTGGAAAATCCAGGGGAATCTCATCTCAGTACCATTAATCTCATCTGCCCCTGCACACTCAGTCATGTCTGACTCTTTGCAACCCATGGACTGTAGCCCACCAGGTCAGACAAGAGTACTGGAGTGGGTTGCCATTTCCTCCTCCAGGGGATGTTCTGAACACAGGCACTGGACCTGCATTTCCTGCACTGGCTGGTGGATTCTTTACCACTGGGAAGCCCCAGTCTCATCTACAAAGTCTCATCTGTAGAGAATATGCCTGAAACACAGGAGACCTTGGTTTGATCCCTGATTTGGGAAGATACCCTGGTGAAGGAAATAACAAAAATGACAACCCACTCCATTATTCTTGTCTGGGAACTCCCATGGACAGAGGAGCCTGGTGGGCTACAGTCCATGTGGTCACAGAGTCTGATGCAACTGAGAGACTAGCAATTTATTTTAATTTTAAATTTATAGTACAATAGCATCTTATCAGTGAGTATTATTCAGGAACCATGGAATGCTTTTAACTATTGTTGATGATTCTGACATCCTTACTAATTATTCATAAATGCAAGTTAAATTCAATTATTTTTTTCATTTTAAGCAAAAGTTCTTGCAATTAAATTATTTAGATACAACTGAGCTTGATTTTATCTTTAAGCTTTCACTGTTACTAAAAAAGGTACTTATAGGAAAGTACATAACAGCTACCTTCCAGGACTTTCTTGCCTTTTAATTATTTTGGTGTCTAAAGGAGATTTGATCATTTTCTTTCCCCAGTATCATTTCTTTAAATCCAACAAGAAATGGATATATTTGCCAGATACAAAATACAGAAAATAAATATCTAAATTCTCAAGTTTCTTTTCTCCCAAAATTTTCCTTGGCAAAACATATGATAACTCAGCAAATGAGGTAAATGTCAAACATGTTAAACAAACACACCCCTACATGCACTGTGACAAAATGATATAATCAGAGAAGATATTAAAATATATATTTTTAAGGAAGCAAAATATAATATTTACATCCAGAAAAGTTTTGGAATACACATATAGAGAGATATATAAAACAATAGAGAACACAGGCATTAATAAAATAGGCTAATTTGTGTCATAACAATTCCTTCAAAAAGTCTCCCTTAATTATTTCTTTTTTTTTTTTTTTTTTTTTAATATTATTTTATTAGTTGGAGGCCAATCACTTTACAACATTTCAGTGGGTTTTGTCATACATTGACATGAATCAGCCATATAGTTACACGTATTCCCCATCCCGATCCCCCCTCCCACCTCCCTCCCCACCCGACTCCTCAGGGTCCTCCCAGTGCATCAGGCCCGAGCACCTGACTCATGTATCCCACCTGGGCTGGTGGTCCGTTTCACCATAGATAATATACATGCTGTTCTTTCAAAACATCCCACCCTCACGTTCTCCCCCAGAGTTCAAAAGTCTGTTCTGTACTTCTGTGTCTCTTTTTCTGTTTTGCATATAGGGTTATCGCCACCATCTATCTAAATTCCGTATATATGTGTTAGTATACTGTAATGTTCTTTATCTTTCTGGCTTACTTCACTCTGTATAATGGGCTCCAGTTTCATCCATCTCATTAGAACTGATTCAAATGAATTCTTTTTAACGGCTGAGTAATATTCCATGGTGTATATGTACCACAGCTTCCTTATCCATTCATCTGTTGATGGGCATCTAGGTTGCTTCCATGTCCTGGCTATTATAAACAGTGCTGCGATGAACATTGGGGTGCACGTGTCTCTTTCAGATCTGGATTCCTCAGTGTGTATGCCTAGAAGTGGGATTGCTGGGTCATATGGCAGTTCTATTTCCAGTTTTTTAAGAAATCTCCACACTGTTCTCCATAGTGGCTGTACTAGTTTGCATTCCCACCAACAGTGTAAGAGGGTTCCCTTTTCTCCACACCCTCTCCAGCATTTATTGCTTGTAGACTTTTGGATAGCAGCCATCCTGACTGGCGTGTAATGGTACCTCATTGTGGTTTTGATTTGCATTTCTCTGATGATGAGTGATGTTGAGCATCTTTTCATGTGTTTGTTAGCCATCTGTATGTCTTCTTTGGAGAAATGTCTGTTTAAAGTGAAAGTGAAGTCGCTCAGCTGTGTCCGACTCTTTGTGACCGCATGGACTTAGCCTACCAGGCTTCTCCGTCCATGGGATTTTCCAGGCAAGAGTACTGGAGTGGGCTGCCGTTTCCTTCTCCAGGGGGATCTTCCCGACCTGGGGGCTGAACCTGGGTCTCCTGCACTGCAGGCAGACGCTTTACCATCTGAGCCACCAGGGAAGATAATTATTTCTTTAGAGTCTATTAAAAAAAAAGTCTACAAAAGATTTTTCAACAGAAAAAGAAAATATAAGCAAGCAATGAAAATTTAGGAAACACTTAAAAGTGAAAAAACAGTTTTATGATTTGATTTTTGATTCAATTTGTTGAAATCCTGTTCCACTATAGGAAGAGAAATGGAAATGCAACCAGGTGTAGAGATAATTCCTTACTTATAAAGTGTGAGCAGCCAAGAACCTGAGGAGACAGAGCACTACAATTAATAATAAAATAATAATAATATTAACAAAGCAATGCCAAGCATGAATTGAAAAAGTAGTCATGCAATAAAACTAAACTTAAAAAAATATTTATTAAGAAAATTATATCTTGATGTAAATCTGGAATTTAGAACAGAGCTGAGAATTAAGGAAGAAACAGACCACAGATTTAGAATAATTTAACAATGAGTTTGAATGAGCAGTGTGAATTCATTTTTTAAAAGATCTCAACATGTCACATCAGATGTCAATAATATTTAATGTACTAAATTTTATGTTATATATGTGTTTATTTTATATCACATTCCTTTTTCCATGAGAAATTTCCAGCAACATTTTTCTTTTCACTTTGTCTTAATGAGAAATTTACTCTTTCTAATTATGTGGTAAATAAACTGTCAAAACTGAAATGTCAGTGCTTAATGTAAAAGTCAAAGAAAAAAGTCAGTAGCTATTTGTAAAATTATGTATTGAATACTTTATAGCTGCTACTTTAAAACAAACATTATTGATACTATAAGCAGAAAAGCAAATTATTGAGTCATAGCTTCAAACAGAAAATAAAAAGAAAGAATAGCAGTTAACCGAACCAAAAAGATAACTTGTTCAGCTAACATCTATTAATCACAGGATGCAATATTCAGCTTTTTTTTTTTTTCTGTTGAAACCCTACTGTAACTGCAAAAGAAAAGATTCCTAAAGGAGACTGAAATATGGATATTTCACTAAGTATGTCACATTTAAATGTAAGGATTATTTAATATGGGTGTCTTGACCCAGATCAATAATTACAAGAACATATTTTATTCTGGAAGATTAGGATTCAAATAAAAAAGTAAAGTAAAAAATAGAAAAAAATAAACATAAGCAAAGAGTTCTCTTAGTAACCTGTTGTTACATAGTAAATCACTTCAGAGTATGATGGTTTAATGCAATACACTTAGTATTTCTCAGTTATTTGATCTCACATAATTTCTGTGGGTCAGAAAACCCAGTCCATAGGAGCTGGATTGTCCTGGTTCAGGATTTTTCGTGAAGTTGTAGTTAAGAAGTTGGCTCAAACTGCCGTTCAGTCATCACAAGGCTAAACTCTGATTGGAGGACCTATTTCCAAGATGGTTCCTCACTCATGTCTAATCAGTTGGTCCTAGCTCTTGACAGAAGCCAAAATTCCTGACCATGTGAACCTCTCCAGCCACTTGAGTGTCCTCAAAAGGCTGTAGGCATCTGGTAGAAGATATTAAAGGAAAAAGAAGGTGGAATAACAATTTCTTTGATAACCTAGCCTTGAACATCGTATGCTGTCATTTCCATATTGTGTTGATTATACAGCTCAGAGAGGGCTGTATAGTATGTGAATACCAGGAGGTTAAGTTCACTGGACCTCTTCTTGAAATCTGGCATCCACAGGAATGAACAAAGTTAGCTATTTTTGAAAAAAAAAAAAAAATATATATATATATATATATAATGTATATAATTTTAGTGGTAATTCTATTATAGAATCTGAACTGAAAGATCAAAGGTATCTTTCAACATGGGATTCATGAGCCATGAATTTGTCTCAGTTTTTGATACCATCCAAAATAAGTGAGTGCTGGGGTTTTGCATTAATCCATTGTTACACATAGTGAAGTGAAGTCGCTCAGTTGTGTCCTACTCTTTGCGACCCCGTGGACTGTAGCCTACCAGGATCCTCAGTCCATGGGATTTTCCAGGCAAGAATGCTGGAGTGGGTTGCCATTAGGATTCCCCAAATTTTATTCTGAATTTGCTACTGGGAAAGATCCTTCCCTGATAGCTCAGATGATAATGAATCTGCGTGCAATGCAGGAAACCTGGGTTTGATTCCTGAGTCAGGAAAATCCCCTGGGAAAGGAAATGGCTACCCACTCCAGTATTCTTACCTGGAGAATTCTTTGGGCAGAAGAGCCTGGTGGGCTACAGTCCTTGGGTACACAAAGAGTTGGACACGAATGAGTGACAAACACTTTCACTTTTCACTTTTGTTGCTGGGAAAGATTCCTCAAGATTTTTGAAGTTATTTAGGGGTGAGAACAACTTTTTTAGAATCTAATAAAATGTTCTTTTAGGAGTGAGATTAGTCTTCACAAGGTCTGGATGAGTGAACTTTCTAATCACACATGAAGAAACTTTGATCCAGTATTTAAGGACTCCACTATATCAAGAACCTGTGTAATTTAGAAAGTATAAAACTTACTTGTGGTAGGAAAACAAACTCTGAGTTCAGTCACATTGGAGGAGTGGGTCATTATAGCTTTTTTCTCCAGTTACATAATTACCCAAAAGAAGGAAAACTTTAAGGGAGATGGATGTGTGTTGGGGATGAGGATTGGCCAGAGATTAGTCCCAGAGTTAATGGATGTTTGTATAATCACCACTTTCAGAAAATCTACTCCTAATATTGAGATATATTATTTTGAGGTATATGAAATATCCCCTAGGTTATTTTATTTATAACTTGTATTCGCAAATTGTATTCATTTTTCAGTCTTATCATCATAGCTGAATTTCCAGATGGCAGTCCTTCTTCATTTTCACTGATTTAATAATCCATTTTTACACCCAACTCCTGGACCTTCACAGGCATCCTCCCCATTTTACATTCAGTTTTAAGCAGAGAGATTTATTTTCTATATTGAAAGCCAGTATGTAACCCTAGAAAAGTGTTCAATCCTCATTTTATCCTGATGAGAAAAACTTATTGTTGTTGGTGGTATCTCTGCCTTCCATTTAAATATTCCATACTACCAATCTTAATCAGAAAGCAGTGGGTGTTAAGGTATTTTTCAACTTCTCACAATTTTTCAAGAGAAACATATGTGGCATAATTTTCTTATCATTTGAGGAATAAGTGAGAGGAAGAGAACTACAGTTTATATGAAGCACCTGAGCCTTAAGAGTCTCATAAACAAATGCTCCCCTCTTGCTCTTGTCTTATGAACCTAAAATAAAGGATCGCTGGGGCTATATCAACAGCAGAGATAATTGATTATGGTCATTTCACAGATTAAGAATGATTACAGGTTTATATCAAGCTCATCCCAAGTCACGTCTAGTGATGAATTACCCCTTTTCTCTGTTTTGAGGAAAGTAGTATGTGAGTAATTATTATTAGTACAAAGAAATATTAGAATTGAAAGGTACATGGAAGAATAGTTAGACAGTAAATTCAGATTCCTTGTAATTTGTCTGCTAACCATACTGAATTTCTCACTAGAAAGGAACATCACCTGAAAGTGTCCTTCACACTTAAGTATCTAGAATCTAGCCTAATTTTGAGGTGATCATGGTAGATTTCTTGTCTCACATATAATCTTGTACAAGATGTTTATCCAGATAGCAGCATTTTTAAAAAATGTAGCTAAAAAACATCACAGAACCTAGGAAATTTTTTACTTTGCTTTATTTCTGAATCTACTCCACAGACCTTAACATTGAATAGATGCCTTGTAATGAGTGATCATATTTACTTATTTAGATAAAGTTAATCAGAAATATCTAATGTTTAGCTTGAAGCTTGGGTGTCCTAACTTCAATTAGTAAAAACATTTACTAATGTTTTTAAGTATACTAAACTAATCATGTTAAAGGTGAAGACTTTATTTGGGCTTAACAAACCGAATTTCATCTAATTACTGAAATCAATTTTCCTTGGAAGAAAGTAAGAAACTATTACACTTTCATTATTTCCTCTCATATATACACATTGCTGTCTTCTTTCATCACCTCATTTTTGTTTGAAAGTCACTGACTAAAACACCATCAAGAAGAAAGCCTAAAGCCCTCAAACTAAACCCGGGTTCATTATAATTCAATGTATATATTTCAGGATTTGGTTAACCTTGTACAGACCACATAGAGAATGGTCCTAGGAACATCTAGGAAGACAGTCATCTAGAGAAGTGAGTAACATCATCAAAAGGCAGTCTTATTTCTGGACACAGAGTTAATAATAAAGATGATGTTTAATTAAACATACTTAAGCACTTACTAGCCCAAGAACCTTACCTAACCACAAATTCTACCTAAGGATCTAGCCAGTTATCAACTATAATTCCTAATAAACCAAGTGTTATGCTATTATTGGTCCTCACAGATTAGGTTGATAACTATAATCATCATTGAATATCTATTAAGTAGTTTTCTAGCTATAACTTCACCTTGCCTAGATTTATTGCATCAAACCTGTCTTTATGGACACTCACATTACTGCTCAGTGATTTAATTCCTTACATAAATGCTAATACTGATGTCATTAAACTTACTCCAGATGCTTTGAAATCACATATGCTCTGATGGACCAGGCAGAAACATTTATTTTATGTAATTAAAAAGCAGAGACATTATTTTGCTGATAAAGATCCATATAGTCAAAGCCATGGTTTTTCTAGTAGTCATGTATGGATGTGAAAGCTGGACCATAAAGAAGGCTGAGTGACCAAGAATTTATACTTTTGAACTGTGGTGTTGGAGAAGACTCTTGAGAGTCCCTTGGATTGCAATATATAATGTAATATTGTATGCTAATTATAACGCAACAAAAAATAAAATTAATGAACATAAGATTACTTTGTTCATAAAATTATTTAACATACTAAAGAAAAATGTTTCAAGTAATATATTTTGAAATCACCCATTTAAACTACAAGAAAAGTAGGCAAAGATTTGAAAATCATTTCAGGTACAGAAAGGTAGAGAAAGACTAAAGAGCAAGATAAAATTTACAATGGAATATTATTCTTCTATTTTCAATGCTGAGAATTTGCTTATTCAGAGAGAATATATATTTTTACAACCCAGACAGCAACTTTCTAATCAAATAGACAGGTAAGAATACTGAAGTGGGTTGCCATGCCTTCCTCCAGAGGATCTTCCCAACCCAGGGATCAAACCCAGGTCTCCCTCATTGTAGGCAGATTCTTTACCATCTGAGCCACCAGGGAAGTTCAAGAATACTGGAATGGATAGCCTATCCCTTCTCCAGGGGAACTTCCTGACCCAGGAATTGAACTGGGATCTCCAGCATTGCAGGCAAATTCTTTACCATCTGAGCTACCAGGGAAGCCCATATATATATAATACATATAAATAATGCATACACACACACGCACACACACATATATATCCTATAAAAATACTGTTTCTGTTTCATAGTAGAATTCTAATAAATGCTGGCATTTTCTTTCTTTGATAGTCTCATAATAGGGAAGGGACTCCATGAAGAGCAAAAAAAAAAAAAGAAGAAGAAAATAAAGACTTTAGAAGACCTGAAAAGGGTTAAATTTTCAAGTATTTTTTTCATTCATTATAATCAGTATGATTATGATCATCGTCCCAATAACAGCATCAACCAAAACAGACACACATTTATTTTATACCTATAATATAACACAGAGATCAAAGTGTTTTACAGGTAGCATTTACTGTTCACAACCTCCCATGAAATGAAAACTATTCAGGACTCCATTTTTATAAATAAACAAAGTGAAGCACAAAGATGTTAAGAAAATCACTCAGTACCAAATAGTGAGTAGAGGAATAGTGTTTTAATACATGGCATTTTGGCTTGAGTTCTCTTGATGACTCTTCACTGTTCCTCTTGACACATATAAAACCTTATCAAAATGTAAAATAATATGTACCTAAATGCATTTCACATGTATCATTTGTTTGATGCTCAGCTATATACGTGTCTGTTCTGTCTCAGTCTGTGAGCTCACCAATGGCTCTTGTCCTTCTATCTCAAGATTCTTTCTACAACACCCATTACAACAGATCTTTTATAGATATGTGCTGAATTTTAACTCTAATTATTTTAAGGTAGAGGGAAATACATATATCAAGACAGAAATCAGACATATTAGCATTTTTTACTATAGTATGCTTGACAATTATTAATTTCTTGGACAAGTAGAGATATGTGGGATCAGAGAAAGGGACTGATAATACACATCATATATCTTTGATTTCAAAGAGGTGATAAGAAATTATCATCTAAGCCTGTTGTCATTTCTAATATACCTTATTTAGAGCACAGAGAATGTAAAAATACTTCTTTTTTATATTTAAAGAGATGTAGAAAGGTGAGGGTTAACTAAACATGGAAGTTAAGACATTCTTAAAATAATCTAAACTTTCTGGGTAAGAAGGGAAAGGAGAGAGGAGACTAGAGAGACTAGAGAGATAGGAGAGAGAAAGGAAGAGATTTCTGAAAAAGAATTCACCAGATATATGAAAAGATAAGACATTTTTCTTGCTAAATGTGAATATTCATTTATGGAGACAATAGAATAGCAGACTAAATTGGCCTAGTTAATCAGAGATATTGAATAGAAATTAAAAACTAGGTGGAAGCTTTCTAGAAGAAAGAAAAGCCAGAGATCTGAGTATTATATGAAGGAAGGAAGAACAGCCATAAGCAAACTTAGACAAGAAATAAGTACAGAGCGGATTTTTCAAGTGAAATGCCATATTTAGTGTACTGTGCAATGTGACCCTGCCCGCAACTCCATGCAACCTGAAGAAAAGTACTGAAAACAAATTATGCTGGTATGATTAGATGCCTCCCTGAAGCCAACAACAGGGATGAGTTTTATGTCAGAGCTGTCTGAGGCCAACAGGACACCCATCTATCTGGATTGCCTTCTCTAATTCAGCAGGCTTTTTTCCTGTTAGATATCAAAACTAAAGAAGAAAATAAATTACATGCTTTTCTTTAATGTTTGGGTGGTCTGCATAATTTCAAAAGCTTTGATTTGCTTTAAATTGTTTTCCCTCTGAAATATTTCCCATGCTAATATTACTCTCAAAAATGTCAAGGTTAAGAGAAATATTTTGTGCAAGTGTGTTGGTACCAGTGATATCAATGAGAAATATTAGGTAAAGCTTATTAAGGGAGTTGTGAATAAACAGTGCACACTCTACAGCATTGATTAAAACACAATGTTATGCCTATAACTAGCCAGTTATCTTCATTTTACATGAATAAATACTCCACAAAACTCTACTTCTAAAATGTTTTTTTGTGATTTATCAGGAATAATTTGAAGGGACATTTGATCATCTATTTTCTGGGCTGTGTTGCGCTTAGTTGCTCAGGCATGTCTCATTCTCTGTGACCCCATGGGCTATAGCATGCCAGGCTCCTCTGTCTATGGGGATTCTCCAGGTAAGACTATTGGAGGAGGTTGCCATGCCCTCCTCCAGGAAATCTTCCCAACCCAGAGATCGATCCCAGGTCTCCCACATTTCGGGCATATTCTTTACCATCTGAGCCACCAGGGAAACTCAAGAATACTAGAAAGGGTACCTTATCCCTTCTCCAGGGGAATCTTCTCAACCCAGGAATTGACCCTGGTCTTCTGTATTGCAGGCAGATTCTATATATTATTTAAAGTGCTTTTGAAAAAAAATCTGATGGAAATATTAGCAAGCTGGGTATTATTATGCCCCATTTTTTTGTCCTTGCAGAAAGCAAGATATGGAGTGATTATGTTTTTAAAATATTAGATCTAACATAATAAGTTACCATAAACTAAGTGGCTTAAAGTGACAAAAATTTATTTTCTCAGAATTCTGGAGGACAGAAATCCAAAACCAAGTATAAGCAGGACCATACCCGCCCTAACTAGTATGGATTTAATTCGAGCTCTCTGCAAAGCTCTTGTTTCAAACAAGGTCATGTTCACTAGGTACTCAGAGTTAGAGCTTCAACATATTTTTTGAGAGATATGATTCAACTCACTACAGATGCCAATTTTTTTTTTCAGTCTATTATGTCATGGAATTTCTAAATTAACCCAAGGAGCTATGTATTAGAGTTACTTCTACTTTTATCTTTTATTTGAAAATCCTATAGCCTGGAAATAGAATATCTTATACGTAACAGTTCAGCAAGTAGGAGGTGGAATTGGGATCCTGATCAAGACAGTTTTACTCCAGAGATCAAAATCTTAATCAAGTAGAACATTTATATAATGTTCCAGCTGGATGTCACAGACAAGCATGTGAGACTGTGTTTCTAACTCCAAAGCTTGCATTTTTTTTTTTTTTTCCATTATGTTATTTAAAACCACATTTGTTTCTAAGTTTATTGTGGTTCCTCGGTAACTTTATTATTGAAAAATTAACCAATACCACATTTCTCCTTTCATTTTCCATTATTTGTTTCACTTGATACATAGTGAGTTCCTCCTCTAAATGAGGCATTGTTCTAGGCACTGGGGATACAGCACAGAATTAAACACAAACATTTCTGCCCTCATATACCATGTAGTAGAGTGCTATGTTATGCTCAATTGCATCTGACTCTTTGCAACCTTTGGACTATAGCCTGCCAGGCTCCTCTGTCCATGGGATTTTCCTGGCAATACTGGAGTGGGTTGCCATTTCTTTCTCCAAAGAATCAGTATATTTCCCTGTCTAATACTCTTATCACAGGATTCAGTTCATTTGAAAAGAGATTTTTTTTTTAATGTTATTTGTAGAAAGCATTAAAGGACAAATTTCAAGTCAGTTCCTCAAACTAGAAATAATGACTGATCCTACAACATATAGCAGAGAATTTTAAGGAGACCAAAATGGTATGTAGAGCTAATCTGGGGGTACCAGGAATTATTTTCTGAACTATATGCAGAACATTTCGGTCACAAGTGCTTGGTATCTCTCTAGGGCCTTAGCTAATTTCGCAGCTCTGTTTAACTGTCAGCAGTACCCGTTATTCAGTAATTGACTAGTAGTGAGGAGCTGGATGACCTTTGAAAAGGCCAACATTTGATCAAGATCTGGTGTAAAAGTCTTCAGGAGACTACAGATCTCCATACAGGATGTCACTGCTCCTGTAGCCATGATTTTTCTACTCTTGATGCCAAATTAATATTAATTTTTAGTTGATATCACATAAAAGTGCTAGCCATTGTGTCTTACTATTAATACAAAGTATTCTGAGTTAAAAACTACAGGACTATCAGAAAATTGAAAAGTACAATGAAATACATTTGAAGGACTCTTTTCCAGCTTATTATTTTTGTGTTCCTTATGCACCTGAACACTGAAATGATTAAAATTTTATTTTGTAAAATATGTCACAAGGTTCTGTTACGTTCTCTATGTCATAGCTTAGAATAAAAAAAAAAGAAGAAGAAGTTCAGGGGTATGTTTTTTTGTATGTTTGTTTTTGTCCCATGGAAGGGTTAGATCATTGTATGGGTACAAACAGCATCATTGTGTGAATTAAAAACAGTTATAATGGTAAAATACTCCTGATTTTTTTTCACCTTTTTTTTCCCTGATTTTTTTAAAAGTACTTTGGAAATATTTAACATGTTTGACATCTACAGTAAGGTTAAATATCTTTAGTATTAGCAGAGATTAGTATAATATAGTCAAAATAATAAAACATAAAAATGTAACTTGCTATTTTTTAGCTATTTTTGACACTTAAACTAGTAAAATAATATTATTGGACTGAACCAGAACAATAATGAAATATTATATAAGAAGAGAAGTACATTGTGCTATCTATCAAATATTCTATGTATTCTTTTTTCTTGGACTATAAGGTCATACCGAGAATTATAAAAATAAATTATGTGACATTTAATATGGTACCTATTTTGGAGATCAGATTGATATCACTATCTTCTCTATATTTTTATTAGATTTTATAAGAGAATTTTCTTCTCTAGTCCCAATGCCATGAAAAGAGGGACTTCTTCAGATTTATTTTTTATCTACTGCATATTGTGATTATTGCTACTGACTTTGTTGTTAAATTATTTTTTTTGCCTAGCAGAATTATATAGCTGATTTTGTAGAATAAATCAACTAATTATACATAACAGAATAACATATTTTCATGAACTAACTTTCCCTTCATTATTATAATTCTTATTTTCTCATTTAATATAATACTTCCTTTATTCTTACAAGCACTATAATTTATAAATTAAGTACAATATAAACAAGTGAAAGAGTGAAGAATCAATGTAGTAATAAGAGAAAATCTATTAGTAGTTGTTATAATTAGGGCACTGCTTAGTCATTCAGTCGTGTCTGACTCTTTGTGAGCCATGAACAGTAGCCCACCAGGCTCCTTTGTTCATGGGATTCTCCAGGCAAGAATACTGGAGAGGACTGCCATTTCCTTTTCCAAATTGGGGTACTACTGACATTTGATTATTTTTCTCCATTTCTTTATGGCTATCAATCTACACACATTTCATTTTCAATATAAAAAGAAACTATTAAAAAGCCTAAGTGTAATAAAGTTTAGAAAGAGTTACTGACACATATTAGTGGATCTACTTTGTAACATATATTGTATTACTGTAAGTATTCTCTATGCCACTTGTTGTACAGTTTTGCGGTTCAAATTACAGTTCAAGGCATCACCTACGGGCTTCACTATATTGTAGGGTGTTATGCCAAATGAAATGTCAGGAAAAAATAAATACCATATAATTTTGTTTGTATGGGCTATCTAAAAAAACTAAACAAACAAAACTAAACTGAAATAGATCCATAAATATAGAAAACAAGTTGGTGCTTGCCAAAGAAGAGAGAATGGGACACTAACAAAATAGGTGAAGGGGATTAAGAGGCACAGACTTCCAACTAAGTAAGTCACAGGGATGTAATACACACTTAGGGAGTATAGTTAATAATACTGTAACAACTTGTATGGTCATTGGTCTTACTGCATTGATTATCTCAAAATGATCAAAATGCAAAATACAATGTATAGCAACATCAAATCATTATGCTATATACCTGAAACTAATGCAGTGTTGTTTGCTAATTATAACTCAACAAAAAATAAAATTAATGAACATAAGATTACTTTGTTCAAATAAAATTATTTAACATACTAAAGAAAACATGTTTCAAGTAATATACTTTGAAATCACTCATTTAAACTACAAGGAAAGTAGGCAAAGATTTGAAAAACATTTCAGGTACAGAATAGAGAAAGACTAAAGAGCAAGATAAAATTTACAATGAAATATTCTTCTATTTTCAATGCTGATAATTTGCTTATTCAGAGAAAATATATATTTTTACAATCCAGACAGCAACTTTCTAATCAAATAGACATTGAGTATCTATTTATCCAGATGGTAAATAATTTTTCCTATAAGAATATATTACCAATAAAGTAAATGAAAGTTCATAAAATATTTTCCATCTGATACTGTGAAATAAAAAGTTATTTAAGTAAATTTATTTAAAATGCAATGTAAAGATAAATATAGGTATGATTATTCTTTTCAGATTTGCATTCTTATCATAGATATAAGACATACACTCTGATTACTTTTATCAAAATATTTTCTACATAGTATACATTTCTTAAACAACTTTCAATGTAATTTACATCAGATTTTATATATTGGTAATTCATTAAATATAACAAGACTGCCAAATCTCACACATTCAGAGTAACCCAGTTAAATTTTTAAAAAAATGTCAATTTTTTAAAAGACATGATATATTTTCTGTGGGGTTGGTTGGTGAATTAAACTTTAAAGTTTATACACTTCCCTGCAAAACACCCAAGGCAAAGGATAATAGTAGAGTCTAGGAAGATATTAGCTTTCTGAATTTTTTGATTCACAAAATAATTAAATTTTTACAGGTTGAATCTGCTTCCATTTTTGCCAATAACCCTATATGACATCAAACTTGGATTAGAGTTTTTAAAAATTAATATCAAACTCAATTATAGTGTACTATATTATATAGCTACAAAAATGAGATGGATGAAACTGGAGCCCGTTATACAGAGTGAAGTAAGCCAGAAAGATAAAGAATATTACAGCATACTAACACATATATATGGAATTTAGAAAGATGGCAACGATAACCCTATATGCAAAACAGAAAAAGAGACACAGAAGTACAGAACAGACTTTGGACTCTGTGGGAGAAAGTGAGGGTGGGATGTTTCAAAAGAGCAGCATGTATATTATCTATAGTGAAACAGATCACCAGCCCAGGTGGGATGCATGAGTCAAGTGCTCGGGCCTGGTGCACTGGGAGGACCCAGAGGAGTCGGGTGGAGAGGGAGGTGGGAGTGGGGATAGGGATGGGGAATACGTGTAACGCTATGGCTGATTCATGTCAATGTATGACAAAACCCACTGAAAAAAAAAATAAAAAATTAAAATTAAAAAAAAATGCATCAGTGAATCCAACATAATGCACTGTACTGAAATAAGTTTTGTTTATGCCTTGCTGTTTTTTACATATGTTTATACTGTATATCTTGAAAAGTTGGCAATATCATTTTTGGGGGAAAGTCAGTATTTTACTGTGAGATAATATAATTTTTAAAACTTAGGATCCAAAACATTCTTCCTTTATGAAACATGGTGAGGGTGAATGGTGCTTTTGTTTGGGTTGCTGTAGATTGATTTTGGCTTGTCTTACATTTGTTATGGACTTACTATTACAATCAGAAGTTGATCATGTTAATCTACTATTTAATAGAAACTTAAAATACAGGGAACAGCTTTCCAAAGCATCAGCTACATTTCATGGGTATGGATTTTAAACATAATACTAACTCACATTAAAATTATTTCCCATAGGAAAAATACAAAAACCAAAATGCACCTAAATTTCAGGCGGTGTTTCAAGCATTTAAAAAAATTCTACATACATGAAAATTGGCACCATTTAACAGAATTTACATGTCTGCTTTTTTTTTTTTTTTTCAGTTTGATGTTTGGTTTCCACTTTGTTATATTTTTTCAAAATATATGCTAATTATTTAGCATCCAGTTTAACCAAATTCTAAATATTTCTTTAAATCTGATATTAGAACTCATTTATTTCAGCTAATTTAACCTTTATACTATCAAATATGGGATATATTCATTTTCTAATACAGACTCGTATTTGACCTTTTTTATGACTGGCAAAATCTAAATGTGAATTACAGTCTCATTCTGACTCCTAATATTCACCTTAATGTAAATAATGTTCAGTTACTTCAGTCATGTCCAATTCTTTGGAAACCTATGGAGTATATAGGCTGCCAAGCTCCTCTGTCCATAGAGTTTTACAGGCAAGAATACTGGAATGGGTTGCCAAGCTCTCCTCCAGAAAATCTTCCCTATCCAGGGACTGAACCCAGGCCTCCTTTGTCTCCGGCATTGCAGGCGGATTCTTTACGGCTCAGCCGCCAGCAAAACCCATTCACCTAATGCTCGGTGCTAAGTCATGTCACTTGGGTCCAACTCTTTGCAATCCTATGGACTTCAGCCTGTCCGGCTCTTCTATCCATGGGATTCTCCAAGCAAGAATCCTGGAGTGGATCGCCTTGCCCTCCTCCTGGATTGGGTGTTTTCCCAATCCAGGGATTCAACCATGTCTCTTATATCTCTTGCATTGGCAGGCAGGTTCTTTACCACTAGCATGACCTGGAACACACATTACCCATAAGAAGTGATACTAAATCATATTATTTCACTATTCAACTGAACAGTAAATTGTAGTTAGACAACTGTGATAGGCAGTTTATTAATACCGAAAAATCCTTCTTTTATTTAGTTAGGCCCACAGCAGTTTTAAGAATATGGTTTAATGTTAAAGCTACACTGATTCATATTGCACATTGTTGAATCTGAAATGTGGTCTTTAAAATACTGAATTGCATCATATTTATGTATACATATGCACATTATTAAATTAACAATACCAATAAAAAGGGCCTAAATATTTTAAATGAATAGCAAATTGACTGAAATATACTTTATAAATTCAAAATAATTTGGTAATACAATTTAAACACATTTAAAGGTATGTCTATATATTATTTTACATTTCTGAACTGATAATAAGCAATAATAGAATCTAACCTTGATTTTTTAAGTTCACATCAGATTTTTAAATGAAAAAAAATACAGTTTCCTACTCTAAATCATCAAAACTGAGAAAATCTATTTTGTGTTAATAATTTCCCTAATTTAAAATATATAGTTATTAATAAAGCTGCATTTTGTATCCAGTAGAACCATAATAAAATATTTGAACAAAACTGAATTTCCAGGAAAATTCTCAAGCAATATATTTTTAAATAATTTTTATAAGTATCTTGCTTTATAAATCAAATGAAAACTATGAAGCAACCAGTAAAAACTCTTAAAGAAGAGGAATATATGTTTAATGAAATCAACAAAATCTATATTTCTAGGAAGTTGCATCTACTCCATTTCAACTTGGATTCATCCTAATTGTTGTTAATGTTACTTCCTAGGACCTTCTAATTACAGTACAAGGAATCTTCCCATCCTGTCTCTAAAGTGTTTTTTGTATAAAGCTATAGCAGAAGTAAGATAGAAGACTAAAACTTAGTGCTAGAATGTGGTGCAAATAAAGAGAAAATATCCCACAATTATAATGAAATAACTATTAATTGTTAATCACTTATTATATGCGAGGCAATATTATAAGCTCTTTACATATACTAGCTCATTAAATCTTTCCACTAGAATTAAAATGCTGTACATTCATTATATCCCTTTTAATTTAATTTAATTTTTTTTTGCAGAGGGTAAAATTGAGTAATACTATAGCTATATTGTATTGAAGAACATTTTCTCCAACTTTAAATATTTCTGAAGCATATATCTAAAAAAACTGATATCTTATGTATGGAAGAATAACTTATATAAGGCTATACAGATGTATTTGTTCAAGTTTAGTTTCAGCTCCAACCCATCTGTCCTTGTTAGCTTAACCACACTAATCTAAGGCACACTGCCATTGTGTAGAAAGTAACTGAAGAAATAGTTTTACACTAACATCTTCATTTAAGACATTTAAAGTTTAGGTTTCAGGAAATTACTGACTAAAATAAATTGAACTATTTTAGGTAGTCAATGAAAGCCTTGATTCTAGGAAAATGCCACTCAAATGCCCACTGACTTGGGAAAGATACTCATGGTAAATGAAATAAAAAAGGGAACTACTCTCAAAAAAATAAAATGTTCTTATTAATTACTAAGTCTATCATTCATTTTGTAGAGAAATAGTATTCAAATTAATATTAGAAACATATTCTATTGAATTTATATTCTATGTATGTAAATGCATTTAATTCTAAAGGCACATTATATTTCTCCATTTATATTATATGATTTCTCAGCATATACTTTTTAGTTTTATGCATTTTAATTGGACATAATTTATCTATTGTAGTAGGAATAGTATAGAGTTGGAACATCCATAAATAGCAATTCCAGCTATGAATCTGATATCAAGAATAAGCAGATCAGGAAGAAAGCAGTATTTGTAGAAAAATGTCCAAGTAATTCTTTTCTACTGGTATATTTCACAGCATATCTATGCAGCATATGTACGTGCATTTTTCAGATAAACATTTTTCTTCTTTCTTTAAATTCAACATTGCATCAAGAAAATGTTGCTTCCTCGTGCTCATAGCATTATCTATCTATTCAGATTAATTCTGCTTTCTATTTTCTTTTCTTCAACAAGTCTTATTTTCAAATTTAAGTTGCCACCTTCACATTCTCCATGGTTACCTTTTTTTTCTTTTCTCTCTATTCCAAGACATTGCTTGTTTATGCAGTGTCATGTGTTGTGTCTTCACTTAAGCAACTGTATCAGAATTCTTCAATCAACACCAATTCTTAAACTGCCCTCAATTTGTAAAAATGTCTAGTGCATTTGAAGAATATTTGGCATCTGAAAGTGAAAGTGTTAGTCACTCAGTCATGTCCAACTCTTTGGGACCCTGTGGACTATAGGTCCTCAGGCACCTCTATCCACGGAAATATCCAGGCAAGAATGCTAGAGTGGGTAGCCATTCCCTTCTCCAGGGGATCTTGCCAACACAGGGATTGAACCTGGGTCTCCTGCATTGCAGGCAGATTCTTTACCACCTGAACCACCAGGGAAGCCGATTTGTCATTTGGTTACATGCAAAACATAATATAGATTTGCATGATAAGCACTGAAACAGGCCATCACAGTTTGTCCAATAAGTTAAATCATCTTTTAAAAATGGTAAAGAAAGTAATTTCTGAACTTATAATAGTAAATATCTCCATAGAAAATTATCATATTTTAAATGTCTGCTATAGATAAGATACTGGTGTGCTTTTAAAAAAGTATTGGTAATGATATAGAAAAAAATCTAGCTACAGCTATGAAATATACTCCCATTCATGCATGTTTAAAACAATCATACTTTTATGTTAAGTTCATTTAAAATTCATGACCAAAACCACAGATAAACATTAAGTATTGCTTACTGGTTCTGTTATTTGATATGTCAAATCCTGCAATGATTCTTTTGTCTCTGCCGTTTTTCTCAATTCCCACACATGGTCTTCTCTCTCCAATCTCCACATATAGTAGATGAACTTGTGTTGGAGAGCACAAAGTGGACCTGGGCAATGGGAGCTTTATTATCCTAGTCCTTGAAATGTACATTCTGCCCCTTGTTTCCATACTTCAGGGAAGCAGCCTTAAAGGAAGGTATTTTTGAGATCATTTATATGTGACTGAACTCAGTTAAGGCCTTTATATAAATTCTTAAGATTCTGGTGGGCATTAGTGGAGAGTGACTCATTTTGCTGCAGCCTAAGATAACTCTCTCAAGTAAGTTCCCTTGTTTATTAAAACTGCTGCCTATCAATCAGGAGCAGCCTGTTTCTTTCTTTGGTTTCTTCTTGCCCTCCATTTACCAGAGTCAGTTTCAAATCTCACCCCGGGACTCTCATGGTTTTGAGCCAACATTCTGCCTCATACGTTGTCAAGAAAATGTTATCTGTTTGCGTGTATTTAATTCATATTCTCAGCTCCCCATATGAAATTCTACCTGCCAACCTCCCATTTTTCTTCAACTGTTTTGCTCTAAGAGGGATTTTAATTCTTTTGCCAAGAATTAATCTCTTCTTATAGTCTAGAATCCAAAGTTACCTGTAGTTCTAAGGATGTCTTTTTCTTATATCATTAATGTTGTTATCTTTCTGTCTACATACAAATGACTACTAATATTTCACCTCTAAAATGTACACACTAACATTTCTACTTCTAAAGAGCTTAAATATA
Organism: Muntiacus reevesi; assembly: GCF_963930625.1. NCBI lineage: Eukaryota > Metazoa > Chordata > Mammalia > Artiodactyla > Cervidae > Muntiacus > Muntiacus reevesi. The sequence goes on along the minus strand of NC_089262.1, from coordinate 23,430,003 downwards.
TGACTTAAATTTTGTGATGGTCCACAAAGTTGCATTACTAGAAAACAGCATTAAAACTGAATGGCGAGACTTTCCTGGTGGCCTATCGGTAAAGAATTCACCTTCCAATGCAGAGGGTGTGGGTTTGATCCCCAGTTGGGGTGCTAACATCTCACGTGCCTCATTCAGTTCAGTTTAGTTCAGTTGCTCAGTCGTGTCCAACTCTTTGTGACCCCATGGACTGCAGCACGCCAGCCTTCCCTGTCCATCACCAACTCCCAGAGCTTGCTCAAATTCATGTCCATCCTGTCAGTGATATCACCCAGCCATCATCCCCTGTTTCCCCTTCTCCTCCTGCCTTCAATCTTTCCATATGCCTCATTGCCCTCCTGACCCTTCCCCCCTCCCAAAAAAATAAAAGCAGAACATAAACAAGCGATATTGTAAAAAATTCAATGAAGACTTTTAAAAAATGGTCCACATTAAAAAAAGAAATCTAAAAAAACAAGAAAAAGCCTGAAAACCTGACCTATATTGTATTAAATACTATTCTAGCTTCACATGTATATGTGTGGGTGTGTGCAGTCTTCTGTAGTCAGCAATTAAATAAACAAGGAGATCAGGAGATGGACTAGTGCATTGCTGTAAAGATGCCTTCATCTTTACAGAGCAAAAGCAGAGCTATACTCTTAGAATTCCACTCCAGTCTTTTTCTGTTAATTAATTTTGTAATTGGAAGATGGAGGACGGAACGTATACACGAGCAGCATCGTACACAGTAGCTCCTTGAGCTAAAATGTGGATTTCTAAAAAGATATATATTTTTAATTTTCCCATACCTTAGCATAAATAAACAAAAATAGGAAAATTGGTTATCTGATTTCATTTATTCCTAATCTAATCATTATTTTTCTTTTCTTTTTTCCCCTTCTTAGAACATGCCATTCTCTTTTATTACAGTGTATTCTGTAGAGTGCTAGCTTTTCAGTTAAAATAATTTCTTTGGGTTTTGGTAGTGTTTGCAAATGCACAGTTATCACCTTTACCCTTCCACTCCTAAATCTTCACTGCCTGATCCCATCTTAATCCAATCTTCGTTTTTGCTTCTCTCCTGGATCAGATAACATAAATGGATTTCTTAGAACACCCTTCACATTTTATGATACCTTGTTTCCCATGATTGCAGTAATCAGAAGGTGGAATGAACAGCAAAATCAGTAAGAAAAAAAATACATCAATCTATTTTTTAGTCAAAGAGAATGTGACAGTGAGACTACAGAGCGGCACTAGTCAAAGTTGTATCAGCATCTCTGCAGCAGCAGCAGCATCTTCTGGACAAAAAGAAAAAATGTGAAATTATAGCAATAAGGCTGTAATTAGTGAAAAAGCAGTCACCTGCTAACCAAATTCGATTTCTTTTCTTTTCCCATTATTAGAAATCTAAATAAATAAGCTGAAAATATAAAGGATATAAGTATATAAGCTATAACAGTACTTATAAATCTGTAAGTTTCACTTAAATATGGTATTCTGAGTACCACTTGATATTCATAATTTTTAGAGAAGGAGGTTATCTTAAATAATTGAGCTTCTGTTATAGATTAGATCTGTTATAAATACGTGTGTGCACTTTTTAAAAAATATTCACATTATGACAACTACACAATTTTTTCAGCTGGCATTTTATCCTGCCAACTTAAAGCAAATTTTATGAATTAGCACTATAGTCACCATGTACAATAAGCAATATCATGTGTAATAGTTATTTTTAAATATAATAAATTGATATTTGTTTTCTTGTTAGTAGCTTTCTTCAAGATATATTAATTAAATTAGACATATAATGAATTTAATCTTAATGTTTTGTTTAAGAGATTTAAAATTAAAAGAAAATTTCATCACTTAAAGTTATTGACAGAATTCTGTGTATAGTAAAGAGAATTGGGCAGGAAGAGAAACCACTAATTGCATTCAAATGCACAGCACCCACCCTTAGGTGGAAAGGTTATAAGGCTACACCTCAGAATTTTATAGAGAGGGCAGTTAGTTTGGGCAGATATAGCAGACAGTAGCTCACAAAAATCACACCAGAGCTTACAAGTGATAGAGTCAGACATTAACTAGAGAATTTTATAAATTTGTATGTAAAAACAAAATGACCAGTCTTCTCAAGTCCTACTCCCTTTGGTTAAATATGCTTCCTCTTTATACAAGATCCATCTATGTATAGAAATCTGAATCTTATATCATTTATATGGAAAAAACAATATGGCAATATTAGTGAGCAATGCCAAGTTTATGATATGATTTTGAAGACTTGAATTCAACAAAATAGGTTTTAATCAAATGCTCCCAGATCATGATTTTAAAATTGCATTAAACATTTGTTACTGTCTGAGCCACCAGGAAAATCCATATGAAGCATTAGATATCTTAATTACCCCTGACTTGAGCATCTCAGCAAACTTCCTGCTGTTCTCCAAAAACTTGCCATGTATCTTTCCCTTGTTACTCAAAGTTGCTTCTTACTTCCTTTGAGCTAACTCAAGTTCTGTAGTTTGGAGTCTTTAAAATATTTTTTCAATAAAGGCCAGTTTCTAGTTCAAGATCTTCTAGTATTAGCTGTTGATAGAGAATAAAGTAGTACCTACATGATTACTTTTATTAATTTCTAGCCTCTCTAAACAGAGATGCGTGTGTGCGCACACACACACACACACACACACACATATAGACACACACTCATAATCTTTCCCTATTTCCTGCTTCAAAAGACCTTTTCATTTACAGGGTCTAGAAATTAATTTTTTGAAAACAGATAATTTTCCAGGTGCTTGCATATTAATTATTGTCAAGTTCCACATATGGGACTAGGTTATTCCTGGATCAAAGCCTGAAATGTATTACATTAAAAAATTATTTTAAAAGTCCATATGAAAATTCACATCTGTGTATTTCCTTAGCAAATCAGAGTTCATGTTATGTTACATGATGACTTTTTTATTTTTCAAGTGTTATCAGTATTCCTAGGTAATACAAGACAGTTAATAGAAATAAGATTATTTATTTATTTTTTTTTCTGTAAATGTCTCTCAACTTGTACTGTGCTGATCTTTGTGGGAATATACCTTAAAGAAGTTTCCTGACATGATGATTTTCTTGGAGCCTCCTTGTAAGTTAACCACTTTCAGCTTTAGGAAAATTCACTTTCCAGATATCAGTCACCAAAGGGGGAACATTTTACCTATTATTGCAGATAGTTCTTGAGGCCTGTATACTGCATATGTACATGTGTGTGATTTATTACAGCTTAAATATTTCTCTAGAAATATTATCTACACTTTACCTGATGCCGAATCTGAATCTTTCTACTTCACAGGTTGGCAATTTTCCTTTCTTGGAATCACTACTTTAATTGGAAGATAGAAGAAAATGCACAGCTGTGAGAAACTTAATAAACATCTTCATTCACACGCCAGTCTCTGCTTCTCATAATATATGAATCTTCCTGGATAAGAAGAATTGAGGATACGGATATTATTCAGAAGAACCTCAGATTGGACCTGGTACAATTTGATAAGAGTTCAAAATACAGTTCTGAAGTGTCTCTAAGAGATACCTTAAATTGTTTTCTCCTCTGACCACACAAGGACCCAAATTGGGGTTGGCATTGATGGTACTGGGTGTGGGCAGGGAGTGCTACTTAACTGGTTTCATCTAGATAAACTGTTTTGAAAAACTAAAACTACTGACATCTATTTCAAATAAATTCTAGTCAAATAGAAACCCCATGTTCCCTCTCTGTAAGTACTCTCAAACATGCCTAGAGAAAAGCAGAACTCACTGATACCAAGTAAATTCCCAATAGACTCATGTACCATAGAACAAATGGAATGTTCACCATATCTTCCGGAGGATGATTGTTGGATTCTTTCTAAACTTCCTGCTTCTTGTTTGCAGGAAAGAGTCTGAAGCTTTTTTGACATCCACTGAGTACCAAAAAGCAGATTCAAACAGTTGCTCATCAGAAAAGTGACTGAATTCCAAAACAAAAGAGGAGTTACTAAGAAATAATAGTGCAGAAAAAGAAAGCAGGGTTCTGGTTCATTCATAAATGATATACAGAACAATATCTTGAGTTTTCCTGAAGAAATTAGGGCCAAAATATAGCTAAAGGATCGAAAATTGAGGCTGAGCACAGGAATTCTGGAGCTTTATCCTATTACCTCAGTTCAGTTCACTTCAGTCTCTCAGTCACGTCCGACTCCTTGTGACCCCATGGACTGCAACACGCCAGGCTTCCCTGTCCATCACCAACTCCCGGAGCCTGCTTAAACTCATGACCGTTGAGTCGGTGATGCCATCTTACCTTCTCATCCTCTGTCATCCCCTTCTCCTCCTGCCTTCAATCTTTCCCAGCATCAGGGTCTTTTCCAGTGAGTCAGTTCTTTGCATTAGGTGGCCAAAGTACTGGAATTTGAGCTTCAGCATCAGTCCTTCCAATGAATATTCAGGACTGATTTCCTTCAGGATTGACTAATTTGATCTCCTTGCAGTCCAAGGGACTCTCAAGAGTCTTCTCCAAACCACAGTTCAAAAGCATCAATTCTTTGGTGCTAAGCTTTCTTTATAGTCCAGCTCACACATCCATACACAACTACTTTAAAAACCATAGCCTTGACTAGATGGACCTTTGTTGACAAAGTAATGTCTCTGCTTTTTAATATGCTGTCTAGGTTCATCATAGTTTTTCTTCCAAGGAGCAAGGGTCTTTTAATTTCATGGCTGCAGTCACCATCTGCAATGATTTTGGAGCCCAAGAAAATAAACTCTCTCACTGTTTCCAATATGTCCACTATTTCCATCCTACCTCACTATCAACCAATCCCAAGAAAGTCTTCACACAGTGAAAAATAATGAAGACACTGATTCCCTCCCAAATGACTAATTGTGATTAACTTCACCTTTCTCCCTTTACAGAGGTTCATGATTTCACAGATATATATATATATATATATACTCACTCCAATGTGTCTGGCTCTTTGCAACTCTATAGACTGTAGCCAGCCAGGCCCCTCTGTCCATGGAATTCTCTAGGCAAAAATATTGGATTGGGTTGCCATGCGCTCCTCCAGGGTATCTTCTCGACCCAGGAATTGAACCAGCATCTCCTGCATTGCAGGAGAATCCTTTATCCGCTAAGTCACCAGAGAAGCCCATATACACTTAAATGCATAGACTAAATCACTTTGCTATACACCTGAAACCAACACAACATTGTAAACCACCTAGAAATGTAAAAAGTGAAAGAGTTAGTCTCTCAGTCATGTCTGACTCTTGGCAACTCCACTGACTGTGGTCCACCAGGCTCCTCTGTTCATGGAATTCTCCAGGCAAAAATACTGGAGTGGGTTGCCATTCTCTTCTCCAGGGGATCTTCCCAACATAGAAATCAAACCCGAGTCCCCCACATTGCAGGCAGATTCTTTATCATCTGAGGCACCAACTATACTTTAATAATAAAAAAAAAACAAAACACATTTATTATCTAGCAGAATCTTTGGAGTTGGTTTTCTTGGACACAAGTCTGCCTTCTCCCCAGGTTTTTTAATCTCCTGAATACAGCAGCCTTTTTTTTTTTTTCTAACCAACACTTGTCTGTTGAGTATTGGCTTTCGAGAGGTGAGCAGGTGAACCTGAGTTCAGTAACGAGATAATTATATTTAATAGGGAATTAGAAAATTCAGGCTAAAAAAGAGTTTTGTGGCAAGAAAACTCTAGTGATTCATGTGAATATTTGCCTGAAACCCAAGGAGGATCAAGTTAATCAGTTCTCTGCCTCCTTCATAGTAAGATATTCTTAGAGGTGTTGTGCCAAAGCATGATATAAGATTGTTCCTAAAGTGAAGTAGTTTTCAGTTTAATCTTGAAATGAAAGGACAAAAATGTTCTGCAGTAAGTAGCAGATAATTCTGTTATGTAATTCTCTCAAAGTCAAATGTGAACTATTGATAAGTCATTCATCAGAACGAGGCAGGTATGTAGCTCCATCTGTGTGTGTGTGTGTGTGTGTGTGTGTGTGTGTATCACATTAATTGTTGCTACAGAAAGTAGATATAAGTATTTTGGATGATCACAGTGATGAGAATATTAAAAAATTGATAAAATAAATAAGGCAGAGTTTAAAAGTTTTCTATTATTTGGTTGAATGTTCTTATATCTAGAGAATTTGGCAAGAAACTGCACATACATATACGCATATGCACATATATATATATATACACAGATAGACAATGTAACAGTATTTGCAATAAAGAAGCTGTTATTAGAGTAAAATAAAAGGTTTTCTTTTCTTTTCTCAGTAAAGACACTGAACATAAATTATAAAATATTACAGGTTAAACACCTAGAATCATTTTTAGAGATCATTCAATTCTTTACATACATATTTTAGAGATCACCTAAAATTTCTGTACAATATCACTGATAGTAGTCTATTTTTTTGTGTTTGAATTCTACTTTTGAGGGCTTCTTCATTTGCGAGACACCTTATTCCATTTTGATGGATAGCTTGATTTTAGAAAAAAAAATCTGCTTATATGATTCTATTTACACTACTTCTTAGCCCAAATTTTGCTTCTGAAACCACAACTTATATGAATATATATGACTTTCTCATAAAACTCTTCAAATATTACAAGACAAGAATATTTACCCTTTCATTCTTCATGGTGTTGCTTTCAGGTTTAACATATGTGCGTGCATGCTAAGTCACTTCAGTTGTGTCCAGCTCTTTGCAACCAACTGTATGGACTGTAGCCACCAGGTTCCTCAGTCCATGGGGGTTATCCAGGCAAAAATAACTGGAGTGGGTTGCTATGTCCTCCTCCAGGGAATCTTCCTGACCCAGGGATTGAACCTGTGTCTCTTATGTCTCCTGCATTGTCAGGTGGGTTCTTTACCACTAGTACCACCTGGGAAGCCCTTAACATATGAGTGAGTGAGTGAGTGAAACTCACTCAGTCGTGTCTGACTCTTTGTGACCCCATGGACTATACTGTCCATGGAATTCTCCAGGTTAGATTACTGGAGTGGGTAGCTATGCCCTTCTCTGGGGGATCTTCCTAACCCAGGGATTGAACCCATGTCTTCCACGTTGCAGGCAGATTCTTTACCAGCTGAACCATCAGGGAAGCCCCCTTAACATATATATTTGCATATATATACATATATATATATACACACACACACATATATATGGAATACAAAAATTCATATAAATCAGGTCTTAATGTTTAAACCCCCGCCCAACTCCTGTTAACCCCCTGTTCTGTGCACAACACACACACACAAAATAATTCCACATTGACTTGATATCATTTGTTAAGGATATGGTGTTCTTCATAAGTTATTTTTCTGCTCTTAGTTGAATCTTACCTCTTTATGTATCTTCATGTTCATTTTCCTAATGCAAGCTTTATTTCTAATGAGACTAAAACATATTGCCTACTTCATTTATATGCAAGGTATACTCAGCATGGGCTTCCCAGGTGATACACTGGTAAAGAATCCACCTGCTAATCCAGGAGACATAAGAGACGCAGGTTTGATCCCTGGGTCAGGAAGATCCCCTGGAGTAGGAAGCAGAAACCCACTCCAGTACTCTTGTCTGGAAAATTCCATGAACAGAGGAGCTTGGCAGGCTATGATCCATGGAGTTGCAAAGTGTCAGCCACAACTGAGCACACACACATATACTCAATGTAATCTAATTCTCCCATGATAAGTCATCTCATATGAATGAATATTAATTCTTATACAAGACTACACTAGAGAAGTTTTCCTAAATCCCCACACTGATAGGTTATCAGTAGTCACTCCTGTTTTCAGTGTATTTGGACTTAATTTACAGATTTCATATCCTAACTGGCTGCTTCTGATATTCTGAGGTCTGAAAATCATATAAGAAAGTTTTTTTATCTTGTCTTTAAAATAAAGCAATGATGTGGTGGTAATGTTAGTCACTCAGCCACGTCTGACTCTCTGTGACCCCATGGACTCTAGCCAATCAGGCTCCTCTGTTCATGGAATTCTCCAGGCAAGAATACTCGAGTGGGTTGCATTTCCTTCTCAAAAATAAAGCAATATCTATTCATTAAGTGTTTAAGATGGTAACAATAGGGAAAATTCAATATATTAATACTTTTATCCTGAGAGATTTGTGATAATTTTTCAATGATTCAGGGCTCAGGTAAATTTTAAACTTTATTTGGGCTCTAGAACTATGATGAAAACAGGATTATGCTTGAATCCTAGATCCAACGCTTTCTAGCTAAACAACCTGGGCACTTTAAACCTTCAGAGTCTCATAGACTACTTATGAAAAATAATAATAATAATAGCCACAGCTCAGAAATATTTTGAGAATTAAATGAAGAAAAGCAGACAAAGTTCTTAGAAAGTGCATGGATACTATAAATAAATGGTCAATAAATTCCATTTATATTTTTATTTTTTTCTACTACTAAATCCCTACCTAAAATGCATTTTTACTGAAGTCCACACTGCCATCTATGTCTAGATTTACATCTGTATTTATGCCTATCTTTATATATAACAGTTTGCAATTGGAAGGTATATAGAAGTAAAACAAACTTAATAATTGCATTAAGCTTAGATCTATTCTTTTTTAATTTGAAAAAGGGACATCATAAATTTAGCTTGATATCATTAGTGGAAAGAATAGACAGGCATACTTAGAGCTGAGGAATAAATTAGATTCAATAAGAGAGGAGAGAAGCAAAATAAATAAAATAAATAAGTATAGATATTTTATTATTGCCTGGAATATTTATTTCATTTTTGACAGATTTAACTAATGAAGACTTCTAAATGGCATTTTTAATTTTTGCTATTGAGGACTCCATATTTGTTCATTTAACCTCTAATAATCAAATTAAAAAGTTTTTCTAAATTTGGAAGTATATATTTGACTGTATATAGATATATCATGGAAATTTTTAAGTTTGCAAGGCAAAAATTTTCATAAATATAATAAAAATATTTCAACTTAGAAGCAATCCTTTAGGGAATTGTGTGCTGATGCTATGTAATTATTTTCCTAGAGAGGAAAGAAGAATATAATCAAAGTGTATAAATGGTATCATAATATGTAATAACAAAAAGTTCAATGACTATGAATGGATATGTCTAGATTTCAGTATGACATAGCAGCAGAATTAAATGATATTGATTGGTCAAGTATAATCACCAAAGCAATGGAAATCACAGTGAATTTTCTTGCCTAGTTTCTACCATATGAATTGATTTTAGTATTATATTCATTACAAAACAATAATTTTGATACTTTATATGGAATCTTATGCAATTTTATCTCAAATATACATTTCAATTTTGCTGTCCTATGCTGCCTTTTGTTGATGTCATGTCTGACTCTTTGTGACCCCATGGACTTTAGCCCACCAAGCTCCTCTTTCCATGGGGATTCTCTAGGCAAGAATACATGCCTTCCTCCAGGGGATCCTACCAAACTAGGAATCAAGCTGGTGTCTCCTGCATTGCAGGTGGATTCTTTACCAGCTGAGATATCAGGGAAGCCCACATTATGTGAAATTAAAATGTCCTCCTCCATGGAATCCCTGGAAGAGTTTATTTCCATTTTACTTAAGTAAATTTAAGTTTCAAAAATGAGAGCGAATCTTATAATCTCTTATTTTTATTAGAGGTATGATGTAATTTGTTTCCCACACATTCTAGGAAGTAATCTGAACTTATACCTCAAGTTCTGTATTAATAATTAAAACTGAGGAACAGATCATCATACTTTTTTTTGCTGTACTGTTTTATATTTTTAAAATTAGTATGTATTCTAATTTTTGTATACTGTTAAAAGAGACAAAAATGATGTACATTAATTGCCTCATCAAAAGAAGAATTATGAAACAGAATTTTAAAATTTTTGCTTTTCCAGAAAGTTATTTCCCAAACTTCATGGAATTTAAATAAAAAGCCATTTTGCCCTGAGTCTGGGATTTCATGTGCAAAAAATGCAATGTTTTTATAGCAATAAATGATTTATGCCTCTAAAAAACTGGTAGAGGAACCTAGCAGTCTACAGACTATGGGGTCCCAAGAGAGTCTGATGTGAATTAGCAACTAAACAACAACAGGCAGCATATTTTAGGTCAATAGACAACTTGAAATCTAGGCCCAGGTTTGCTTGAATGTATCCTTGGGAATAAAAAAAATTTCCCTTGATGATCTCAAATTTCTGTAAAAGTTATGGATTTAACTAGAACATTAATAAAATGTACATCAATGGTAAAATACAATATTATATTTAGAATTAGAACTTAGTTGTGAAGTTCAGTTTAAACATTTAAAATGCCAAATGTCAAAATCTTTGTGCACTTATTATATAATTCTTATTGCAAATGGTTTTCTTATGAGTAATAATTTTAAATATTTTTATCTTCATCATTTGATCTATTTAATCACTTCTCTGACTCCCATATACAGAGATAAAGCAATTCAAGTACTATGGAAAGTAGAATATATCTAATAACTAATTATTAAACTTGTAGAAAGTGACACTGTGTATCACTGTGTGTTTTAACCATAGAGAAATTCAAAAACTGCTTTGGAAGATATACTTGGCAGTCCACTTGGGCATCTTATGACACTTCATCTCTCTGTGAATTTTACCATCTGAGAAAATATACTTGCAATTTTTCTCTCTTAATAAAGTGGTAGAAGAAGAAATCAAAATTGTTGACTAATGCAAAAATGTCAGGGCAGATGGATTAAATTAATAAATTATTGATTCAGTAAGGAGAAAATCAATAGCAAATTGTTGAACTTTAATTATAATGTTTGAAAAGGAGTACGTCGAGGTTGTATATTGTCACTTTGTTTATTTAACTTACATGCAGTGTACATCAAGAGAAATGCTCGGCTGGGTGAAGCACAAGCTGGAGTCAAGATTGCCAGGAGAAATATCAATAACCTCAGATATGCAGATGACACCACCCTTATGGCAGAAAGTGAAGAAGAACTGAAGAGCCACTTGATTTAAGTGAAATAGGAAAGTGAAAAAGTTAGCTTAAAACTCAACATTCAAAAAACTAAGATCATGGCATCCTATCCCATCACTTATTGGAAAATAGATGGGGAAATAATGGAAACAGTGACAGACTTTATTATTCTGGGTTCCAAAATCACTACCAATGATGACAGCAGCCATGAAATTAAAAGACACTTGCTCCTTGGAAGAAAAGTTATGACAAACCTAAACAGCTTATTAAAAAGCAGAGACATTACTTTGCCAACAGAGGTCCGCCTAGTCAAAGCTCTAGTTTTTCCAGTAGTTATCTGTGGATGAGAGAGTTGGCCCATAAAGAAAGACGAGCACTGAAAAATGGTTGGTTTTGAACTGTGGTGTTGGAGAAGACTCTTGAGAGTCCCTTGGACCGCAAGGAGATCAAACTAGTCAATTCTAAAGGAAATCAGTCCTGAATATTCATTGGATGGACTGATGTTGAAGCTGAAACTCCAGTACTTTGGCCAGCTGATGGGAAGAACTGATTCACTGGAAAAGACCCTGATGCTGGAAAAGATTAAATTCAGGAGGAGAGGGGATGACAGAGGATGAGATCGTTGGATGGCATCACGGACCTGATGCACATGAGTCTGAGCAAGCTCCAGGAGTTGGTGATGGACAGGGAAGCCTGGTATGCTGCAGTCCATGACTTTACAGAGTTGAACACAATCAAGTGACTGAATTCAACTGACTGAATTATAGTGATAATTGCATCAAAATAAATATAGACTACAGTTACTAGACAGGGCTTCACTGATGGTTTAGAGGATAAAGAATCTGCCTGCAGTGCAGGAGACTCAGGAGAGGCCAGTTAATCCCTGAGTTAAGAAAATCCCCTGAAAAAGGAAATGGCAACCCATTCTAGCATTCTTGCGTGAAACAGCCTATGGACAGAGGAGCCTGGCAAGTTATAGTCCAAAGGGTCTCAAAGAGTCAGGAAGGACTGAGTGAGCACAGCACACAGTTAATAGACAAAGTTTAAAAACTGGATAAAATAAAAGGCCCGATTCAATGCTGTTTACAGGGCACACACTAAAACATAAATATGCCAGTAAATAAATAAGACACAAGGTGAAAAGAGAATCTGAAAATGACATAGCATGTAAAATTCAGCAAAGAAAGATGGTTTAGTTATATTAGCACCCAGCACACAGATTTTAAGTCAAGAGTTTCCTAAAAAAAATCAAGACTGAAATTCCTTAAGTAACAGTGTATTATGGTCCACGTACTTTATGCTGTGTTTATTTGCTCATTCATGTCCGACTCTTTGTGACCCCATAAACTGTATTCTGCCAGGCTCCGCTGTCCATGGGGATTCTCCAGGCATGAATACTCTGAACTAATAACACATCCTCAGCATATACATAGATATAGATATAGACATATAAATATACATTGATGTAAGTGTAGATCTAGTGTAGACCAGATGGCAAGAAGTATAAGAATTTTAATAATTCAGGGTTTCTGAGGACTGCTACTAATCTTATTGTTTCTCTTTCAAACCTGGAGAGTCATTTTTCTCTTGCTGTGTTCAAGAAAGTCTCTCAACAGTTTGAATACGATGTGACTAGTAATGGATGTCTTTGAATAGTTTGTTGGGCCTCTCGAATGTATGTATTACCATTTTTTATTAAATACTAAGCTAAAGAAGATAATTTGGTCTTCTGCATTCTATTCAGGCTCTCAAAAGACTGGATGATGCCCACTGGCATTAAATCAGTCTACTGTTTCAAATGCTAATTTCTCCCAGAAACATTCATACTAATACACTCAGAAATAATTTTTTACCAGTCACTTGGGCATCCCTCAGCTTGATCAAATTAGCACACCAAATTAACCATCATGATAGGTGTCTTCTCAGGTAAACTGCAAGTCCATTTAGGCTAGAATTCTGTTTATTGTGACATATATAGAGACTATACTTTAATATGTCTCAAATAAGTAAATAAGCAGAGCAAACTGAGTCATCGATGACACATATTGAATTCGAGAAAGCATTAAAAAGGAGCTCATTTTCAGCAAGCAAAATTTTTAGTGGGACAAATAGTATCTAGAAATTATCTTTCAAATAGATTCAAATAAATTTTCCACTGATAATATGTTTCCCTTTTCAGGCTGCTTATTAAATTGCTTCTAAGATTAAAAGTAACAAATATGCTTGTAGAGAAAAGCTAATTTTGGTATTATTGTTATTATTTATTATATATTCTTATTATTGATATTCTCCTGTATGAGGGCTTCCTTTCTTTATAGTATCACATACCACCAATGCACCAATAAGTTTAAATTTGTCCAGAATTTCTCACTTTTATCTATTATTCTAACAAGTTCAAATAAGGACATCAAATTTTTTGGTTTGGAAGTAAATTTCTCACTTTGTCTCTATGCAAAAAAGTGAATAATTAATATCATCTACTATATTCAGTATATATTCTAATTTATGACATAAAACTTGTACAACATACAAAGTATCAAGTGCATACAATCTTCAGTCCTGTAATAAGACAAAAGCGTGATAGATGATATTCACAATAATAAATCAAGATATGGCGAGGTCTTAAAAAATGCCTTTAAAAAAAAAAGCAAGCACTGAAATTCTGAATGCTTATCCTTATACTTAATCACATATGGATAAAAAAGGACTTATAATTTTGGGTCTCATTCCTCTACTTGACAAGAAAGAAGTCACTAAATATTCCTGAATTCTATTTTTTATTGTCTTTAAAATAACATAAAACCTGTAAAATGTCCATAATGTTAGCTTCAAAAGATTTATGTGAATATAAAAATTCTAATCTTAACAAGCAAATACTATTATGATCACCAACAGAAACAAACATTTTTGATAACGTATTCACCCTTTCTGTGTATCACCTCATTTGTCCCTCATACATATCATATTAGGCATTTTCTGTATTTTGGCTTGTTATAAAGGATGAAGAAGCTGAGTTCTGTTGAGATCACACAAACTGCTCTTGAGCACATGACTCTACCTTTCAAGCAAGCACTTAAATGCATGCAATTTGAAGACTACTCTTAATGACAATCTGTAATATATATGAACACTCTTCACTGGTAGCCTAATCATTTGCACAATCTTTTTCACTTATCCAAATAAATAGAACCTACAGCATATTCAAAAATCCATAAATTCAAAATAGAGGCAGCTAGCACTTGTTTTGCTCCTAAAGCCTGGTGAGGCTCAGCTGCAGGAATACAAATCAATTTGGAGTATCACTCTCAGCACTTGGCAACAAAAATCTCAAAGTGAATGGAAAATTACAAGGGTTGGATTTATTCCATTTACTAAATGAAAACTACAATCTTATCTCCTTCTTAGTATAGAAGAATCAAAAATACTTCCTTCTGCAAGTGCCAAAAACTGCTTTTTGGACAATTACAGTACCAGCTCTTCTTTCCCTAACTGTACATTTGTGGGTTTTATGTGCCGACCAATCAAGACTATTTGCTTCACTTAGAACTCCTCCTGCCAAAAAGGCAATTTTGTGTATAAATGGCTCCAATCTGGGAAGCCATCCAAAAGAAGCTGTTCAGGTGAAAAACGGTGTGATTTACATCCAGGTGCAAAATGTAAACTTAGCAACAGTTTGAAAATGCTAACTGAAGATATGGAGTAGAATTGAGTTAACTAGACAGGTATATCACCTTCCTTCTGGTATGTTAAACATCCTAGAGATGCTTTATTATTATTATTTTTAGATTTATAAGAATGCATCTTCCCTTGAGGTTTGCTTATGCTTTTGATTTTTAAGGAAATGAATATTAGGGTAATGACTCATGCCCCACAGAATCTAATGGTAAAAAGTATTAGTAGAGTGGAAAAGAGACCTGTCCTGCTTGACTAAAAACAAGAAACACTCCAAGGGGATGCATTCATATATCTAAAGATATAATGCAATTTTCCTCTTTCACTTTCACAGCTCTTTGTATAATAACTATGGTGTCTTATTTATTTCCTTATTTTTGATAGTATAAAAACAAAGCAACCATATAAATCATCAAAAAACTGAAAAGAAGAAAAAGCCCTCGGTTTCTGAAAAAGTTCAAAATACGTCTACCTATAATACTGCCTCTGGATCATTTTAGAAGTTAAAAGGAAAGTATGAACCAAGGAAACTATGAAATAATATATTGAATCATACATTCTGGGAGGTAGAGGAAATGTTTCTCTCCTTTTCCTTGGGTAGTCTTTTAGGTTCTGATTGCTATCAGCTGTAGCAGGGATTTGCTAGAAAAATACAGATGGTAAGAAAGCTGAAGCGGAGAAGGCAAAGGCACCCCACTCCAGTGCTCTTGCCTGGAAGATCCCATGGATGGAGAAGCCTGGCAGGCTGCAGTCCATGGGGTCGCTAACAGTCGGACACGACTGAGCGACTTCACTTTCATTTTTCACTTTCATGCTTGGAGAAGGAAATGGCAGCCCACTTCAGTGTCCTTGCCTGGTGAATCCCAGGGACTGCGGAGCCTGGTGGGCTGCCGTCTATGGGGTCGCACAGAGTCGGGCACGACTGAAGCGACTTAGCAGAAGCAGCAGCAGCAGCAGCAAGAAAGCAGAAGGGCCATCTAACGATTGGAATTCTAGTGCCGAAACAGTTATTAAAAATGGAACCTTAAGAGCTCTGAGGGTTTTCCAGGTGGCTCAGATGGTAAAGAATCTGCCTGCAATGTGGGAGACCTGGGTTCAATCGCTGAAAAAGGAAATGGCAACTCACTCCAGTATTCTTGCCTGGAGAATCCCGTTGATGGAAGAACCTGGTGGGCTCCAGTTCATGCAGTCATAAAGAGTCGGACAAGACAGAGTGATGAACACTGCTTCCAAGGGTTCTGAATCTCAACTTCCTTATTGTAAAATAATGCTTCAATGACTAACCTTTATTACATGGGCAAAATGACGTTATAGTTTTGAAACTTTTTATAAAATGAATTTGTAAATTGGTTTTACAGGAATAAAAGGAAAAGCAACTTAAAATTACTTAATGGATAAATATAATGACTTGTACAAAGTTATTAGCAAGTATCATTTATATTCCAGGTGCTGAAAAATTTTAGATTCCCTATAAAAGGAATTTCATGTCAATGGTTCTAACATGTTAAATGAAATGTGACATAGTCTCCTCTAAAAATGAGAATTAAAGATATTAAATGTATGCATTTTTGGTTCTACATGCAATGCTCATTTATTCATTGTATTCAGTCACTCAGTCATGTCTGACTTTTTCCCATCCCATGACTGTAGCCTGACAGGCTCCTCTCTCCATGAAATTTCCCAGGAAAGAATGCTGGAGTGGGTTGCCATTTTCTTTTCCAGGGGATCTTCATGATCCAAGGATCAAACCCACATCTCCTCCATTGGTAGGCATATTCTTTACCATTGAATCACTTGGGAAACTTTAAAAGATAGTGCTACTATTTATCTAATAAGTAAGTAATAAACATAATCAGGCCTTTATGAAATATAAGGTAGACTACTTCTTTCATCGTTAGTCATGCTTAAATTTACATTTTATTTTTGGCACACAATACACTCTATAACCTTCCCAATGGTCACGTGCAGTCGTGAGAGTTAGACCATAAAGAAGGCTGAGCACTGAAGAATTTGAATCCTTTGAGCTGTGGTGCTAGAGAAGGCTCCGAAGAGTTTCTTGGACAGCAAGGAGATCAAACCAGTCAATCTTAAGGAAATCAACCCTGAAAACTCACTGGAAGGACTGATGCTGAAGTTGAAACTCCAGTATTTTGGTTATCTGATACAAACAGCTGACTCATTGGAAAAGTCCCTGATTCTGGGAAAGATTGAGGGCAGAAGGAGAAGAGGGGAACAAAGGATGAGATGGCTAGATGGCATCACCAATGCAATGGACATAAACGGGCAAACTCTGGGAGGCACTGAGGCCTGCAGTGCTGCAGTCCATGGGGTGACAAAAATTGGAAACAACTGGGGAACTGAGCAACAACGACATTGTTTGACTTTGGATAACTGTTTGAGTTTTCTCTTCTTCATTTATAATAGCATAACATGACATGGAAGATAGAAGTAAGAGAGAAGAGGAAGGTATTTCAAAAATAAATTAGGGAGTAGTGGTTAAGACTTTGCCTTCCAATACAGGGGATGCAGGCTCAGTCCCTGGTCTAGAAGCTAAGATTCCACCTGCTTCACTGCCAAAAAACTAGAACATAAGCAACAGAAACAATATTTAACAAATTCAATAAATACTTTAAAAATGCATGTGTTGTGCTGAGTTGCTTCAGTTGCGTCCAACTCTGTGTGACTCTATGGCCTGTAGCCTGTCAGGCTCCTCTGTCCGTGGGATTCTTCAGGAATGAGTATTAGAATGGCTGTCATGTCTTCTCCAGGGGATCATCCTGACCCAGGGATCAAGCTGAGGCTTCCTGCATTGCATGCAGATTCTTTACAGTCTGAACCAGCAGGGAAGCCCCCTTTAAAAAATGGTCTTTATCAAAAAATCTTTAAAAAATAAATTTAAAAAATGAGGAACATAGATATTAAATCTATATAAACCTAAAGACATGAATTTGAAAAACTTGATTAATAATATCTCTTTATACTAATTGATGAGCAGACCCAAGGGGAAGAAAGTTGTATGATGGAAATCACCTCGTAAATTTGTTTTGTCCTCTCCCATAAATAATCCTTAAACTGATACTTTTGTATATCTGCTCACATTCCAGTGAATTATTCTGACAAAAATGGACTATTCTCTTTGTTTATTTACTAATTAGTAATTATTAAAATATAGATATGACTATAATGTTTTATCTAAATTACTAATCCTAAAATTTGATCATTTCACCAGTAATTCTTGTACATTGACCAACTATATTGTATTTCACGTGCATTGGTTGGATAGCTTCTATAAAGCTCAATAAGCAAAATGTGATATTGCTATAAGAGAAGATTGCAGACCACAGGAATGATATGTGAAATTTATAACAGACCTAAATATTTAAGGACACTTGATTTGACAAAATGAATTTACAGGTTAGTGAGAAAAGGAAGACATTTTTAATAAATAGTGCTGGACAAATACCAATATAAATCATAGTTATACAATGTGTCCTCAAAAAGAACAGGAAACATAGACTTAAAATATAAATAGATACTACTCAGATCTACCAAAATTTCTTAATTGAAAGACGCATTTAATATTCAGTATTGGTAGAGGTATAAAACAACTGGAATCTTCTTACATGCAGGTGAGGGTGTAAATTAGGACAACTATTTTGGAAATGTCTTGTACTTGATAGTATCTTAAAAAAACTGAATATACAGATACCTCATGATTCATCTCCCTATTTATATAATATATGTACATGTTTACTAAAAACATGTACAAGTGTATTAATGGAAACATCATTCATAAGGGTAAATATAAAATCAATTTAAATATTTATTAATTGCAGTGAATTCATATCATGGAATCAAATAAAAAACTGAACCCTGAAATAGCAAACAATAGTTAGGTGACCTAAAAAAAAAGGGTAATCGTGAAATAGGCCAGTCGTCAGGTACAGAAATGAACATGGAATAGGATCCCATTTAAATAAAGTCAGTAAACAGAAAATTTTAAGTTTAGAAGTCAGAATATTGGTTATTCTCAGATGTAATAATGATCAGAATGGGGCTCAAGGAGGGATGTGGTGTTGGTAATGCTGTATGTCTTGATGAAGATGTGATGTTAGAGGCAAGTTCCCCTTGGAACAGCACCATGGAGTTGTTCATTTAACATTTGTTCAAAGTATTTCTAAATTGGAAAAAAAAAAAAATCTACCAAAATTAACAGTATTTATTTTCTTCTAGTGAGAGACAAAAGGACTCCTTTTAGTTGTCCCCGCCCCCCCCCCCCCCCCACTTTTCATAGGCTATGGGATTTTTCAAAAGTTTAAGGGAATGAATTACTATTAAGCTGAAACTAAAATACTATACTAAAAAAAAAAATACAAAATTAGAAATTAAAATTGGTGGAGGAGGGAAGTAAGAATGACATAGATTTTGTAAAGTAAAGGGACATTCACTACTTTTATGACCTCATCTTGATCAGTAGATATCCCCACATATGAAATAAAGCTGGATATATCCCAAAATAATATTAGATAAATATTTATGTGTGCAGTTGCTTTAAAAACTATTTCCTCAAAAAAAAAATTTCCTCTTGCTCTTGGGTGTAAGCAAAGTGAAGCCATATATATATATACACATATATATTATAATATTGCCATCATGAGAAAAACCTATGGTTTTTAACTGAAGTATGAGATAACTGGTAAATTGAATCTGGGAAAAAACTAAAAAGTATCAGAAAATGTCACATAAATACTCTATGGTTTCAGGTTATTTTGTTGTTCTTATTGTGAATACACATAAGAATAAATGCAGTATAAATAAGGTGGATTTGGGGAACAAATATGACTAGTTATCTGAATGTATAAAAGCTACAAAACATTTTTCCTCAACACTTTAAAACACATACATTTGATATTAACTTATTTTATAACCTTAGTAGATTTTCAACATAGGAAAATGTTGAAATGCACTGGAAGATAAAAATACATTTAGGCCAGTAAAATACATTAATTTACTTGTTATTCATTTAAATATGTTCTTATAGTCATTTGCAAACATTCAGTTTATATCTGAAAATTTAAGGTAATGTTCCATGCCAATTGCAACACATAAATCCTGTCTGTCCTTTCTCTAGATGCTGAAGTCCTCCATCTGCCCTTTGGCTATTTGTTACTTTGAGGAACATTTATTTTTGTTTCCATAAATGCTTTAAATAAAAAGCCATTTAATCCAGTCATCTGAAGCATAACATATGCTTTTTCAGGGTTATCAAAATATCTTACTCTTCTTTTAAAGGATCTTAACTATGCAATTCTAGTTTTGGGCTTTCTTCCAAACAAGACTAAAATAGAATTGCAGTTGCACAATAAACAAGAGTTGCTAATTGCCAATTTTGTAGAATTTCTTACAAAAAAGGAATATCACTTCAAAATGTGTTTTGATGGAACTTTTTCCTCTCTATTCATCTTGTTTCTGATAACTCAGGACTATTTCTTTGCACTTGTGCATTTGAATTTTGCCTATGTTTTGAGAGATAAGTTTCTTTTGTTTAATTTTCTCTTCACTAAATGCATTTTCTGCTTTTCTATTCTAGAGTTAGAGCTATAGCAATTTTCAAACTTTGTAATTTGTCTTTGCAACATTATACTTACTTGTTCATCTTCAAGTAGCGACTAAGACTCTTAAAAATAATGGTCAAAACAAATGATTTTAACATTGTAGTCAATAGAGTTTATACTTAAATCACTTATTAGTGTGTTGATGTTGCCTAGTGTTTTATTTATAGACACCCCTCTGGATGCCTATGTCCTTAACTTTGAGATAAAATATCATCTTTTAAGAATACCAAATTGCTAATTATTAAAATAAAATCCCAATAGAATAATATGAATGGCTCAGAACTTATTTTAATCTAATTATCCTATTATGGACTATGCTTTCTATGTGATAGCTTATTTTTCTCCTTTGGAAAAATAGCATATATGAAATTGATTATATATTAAAAGCATGGGAAGGAATGATTATTAGTGAAATCATTTGACCATGGCTACTTCAACTGATTTTTCCTTAAGAACATTATGAGATAATTTTATACTATATATGTGGCAGTTACTTAATATCTCCCAAACAAATCTCTCAAACAAATTTCTCCCACTAGCTTTCCTAAGATACAGAATTCTTTGGAGGTTGCTGAACAACCAAGCTGTCAACTTTGAATCAACTGAGAAAGTCTTTATAATATTGTTCTTTACCTAGAAACAACCCCTTTCATCCTCTGATCTTTTGCTCACTCATATTTTGGATCTAAATTTATACGTTGAGTTTAGTACTACTTCATTCCTTAACTAGGTAAAACTCCTTTGCTATATGTTTTCATATTTCCCCAGTGTGGTAAGTACAACCTGTCACAATTGAAAAAAATAAAAAAAAAGTGAAGTCGCTCAGTCATGTCCACATCTTTGTGACCCCGTGGACTGTAGCCTGCCAGGCTCCTCTGTCCGTGGGATTTTTCAGGCAAGAGCACTGGAGTGAGTTACCATTTCCTCCTCCAGGGGAGCGTCCCGACCCAGGGATCAAACCCTGGTCTCCTGCATTGCAGGCAGACGCTTTACCCTCTGAGCCACCAGGGAAGCCATAATTGAAGTAACATCTTAATTTTTGGACTGTCTCAATGGACTGCAGTCTTCTTTAGGTGGAATATTTATTTATATTTCCAAGAACTAGAAATTTTGTTGTTATATCTATCATCATTGTTAATAGCTCAGACAGATGTAGATAAATCTATGAAATAAAAGACTAGTACTTTATGTGAGCTTTTCAGTGGTGGAGGGATTCTAGACAGCAAAACAAGTGAGAGAACTTTCATAACTAAGAGTTTGTAACTAACACCAGGTTATAGATATTTGAAAGAACATTGAGAGGAGAAGGGCTTCCCTAGTGGCTGAAATGGTAAAGAATCTGCTTGCAATTCACAAGACCCGGGTTCGATCCCAGGGTGAGGAAAATCACCTGGAAAAAGGAATGGCAATTCATTCTGGTATTAATGCCTGGAGAATCTCATGGACAGAGGAGCCTGGCGGGCTACAGTTCATGGGGTCACAAAGAGTTGGACACGACTGAGTGATTAACACAGACACACACTAAGAGGAGAAATCAAAATTTTGAGACAACTCAAGTCAAAATTGACTTAAGACATATTTGGATAAACAGTGTTTTGGATTAAGAGGTGGATCTTACAGGCAGCCCAGCAAGAAGACCACTGCTAGCAATATGGTGACCAAAGTCAGCTTGATCAGCACTAGGAAGCCATCTGTGGATCCTGATTTGTGAAAGTAGCATGTAAGTACACATGCTAAGTTGCTTCAGTTGTGTCCAGCTTTTTGTGACACTATGGCCTGTAACCTGCCAGGTTCTTCTGTCCATGGGATTCTCCAGGCAAGAATACTGGAGTGGGTTGCCATGCCCTCCTCCAGCAAATAATCCAGACTCACGGATAGAACACACATCCCTTACATATCCTGCATTGGCAGGTGAGTTCTTTATCACTAGCGCTACCTGGGAAGTCTGAAAGTTGCATGACTGATAACTAATTCCATTTTAAGCCAGAGAGGCAATTTCAGTAAAGAAAGCATATTGGAGGTTGGATTTGAATGTGCCAATACCTCTGCTGCTTGTAAGAAAAGTCTATGGCATTGCTTCTGGTTTTGCAAAATCTAGCCAGTACTTTCACTCCAAAGGCAATTTTCCTGATGTATGCCACGTGCTAAGATAAAACCTTGAAGTAAGGCAATGAATTGCAGGTTGATATAAATATGAACAGCTGTTATAAGATTTAAAATGTTAAGACTCTTTAACAGAAGAGTGAGACATTGTTTGAAAGCTAAAGTAGTTATAAAAGAGAGCTTACTTTAACATAGCTCATGACACAGGCGAGGTGTGAGAGAGTATAAACAGCTCTCACTGAGAATCCCGCCCTGGAGACCATGTCCTTAAGGAATTGTTAGGGGAGATAGTAAAGGGACCCTTCAGAGACCAGATGAGATTATATCAAGAGACATTGCTAATGACAACTTGTCAAAGATAGTCCTCAACAGACATTCTTAGAGAATGGGAAATGTAGAGAATTAGGATAGAATATTAAGTGTGCAGAATAGAATCTAAGTGATGATAGACAACCTCGAGTTAAGGAATTCTAGTGCTGGTGCAGTGAGTAGAATGCTTAAGTCTTTAGAGAAGTGGTTTTGAAACTACAGAAAGGACTCCTGGATTATATAAAAACTTTTCAAGGAGAGCATGGGTGTGGCAGGAAGTTATTAAAACTTGAAGTTTTAATATCCAACTTCAAGTATGTATTATTCTCTCAAAATCAATCTGCATGAGACTGTTCTTTTAAGAAGATGCAGATTTCCCATTCCTACTTTTCTGTTTACAGGAACTGTCACATTCCTGCATTTCTGGAATTCAGGAAACAAACAAAAAAAGAGAACCCTCCAAAACATCCCTAGGATACTTGGCAAAATGTACTGAAATTGATATTGCTGATATTAATATAATATTAAGTAGTTCTAAAGACCTCATAGCAATTACACTTTTAAGTCAAATTTCAACTCTTTGTTTTCTATGTATTTAAAGAGGAAATCAAAGCAATTACCAATGAAGAGATCATTATAATTCATTTTAGATTAAGGCCTTGGATGTAGTTTTGTTGTCCTTAAAAAGAATAAACTTTTTCTGCTGACAAGACAAAGAAAAAGTTGTAGTAAAGTGATGATGATGATGATGAAAGGATGAAAGTGAAAGTCGCTCAGTCATGTCCAACTCTTTGCTGGACTATACAGTCCATGGAATTCTCCAGGCCAGAATATTAGAGTGGGTAGCTTCTCCCTTCTCAGGGATCTTTGCAACCCAGGGATCCAGCCCAGGTCTCCTGATTGCAGGCAGATTCTTTACCATAAAAAAGCACTATGTTTGTTTGCTTAAAATTCACAAGTAATTAAAATATCTAAATGCTATTCTCCATGTCTTTATCTATATGAAGAAAATTATTAAGCTTTTAGATCTATAGAAACAGAATAGTGACTTAGAATTGATGGTAAATACTGTCTTAGAGCAATGTGTGGAATTTATTCAAATCAAAGTACTTTGATTATGAAAAGTACAATCAATCTGAGCTCATTAAGAGATTAATTTTAAAAGCCCCTTTATGGTCAATGGCTATTTATCTAACTGAATTATTCCTACATTGTTTTAATCAATCATATACAGATATACCTCTGAGACATTGTAGGTCTGGTTCCAGACTGCAATAAAGCAAATATCACAATAAAGCAAATCCCACAAATATTTTTATTTCCTAGTGTATATAAAAATAATGTTTACACTACTGAAGTCTACTAAGTGTGCAATAATATGTCTAAATAATGTACATACTTTAATTAAGAAATACTTTATTGCTAAAAGTGTTAACAAACACCTGAGCCTTTAATGAGTCTTAGAAGGAACATCAAAGATCACAAATTACCATAATAAATATAATTTAAAAATGACAGCAATAGACCTGTTTGATGCAAGATTGGCATGAACCTTCAATTTGTAAAAAAAAAAAAGAAAATTAATCTTTGAAAAAATGCAATAAAGCAAAGAGCAATAAAATGAGGTATGCCTGCAATCATAAAATAAAAAAATCCAGAAAAATAGTTTTAGTGGTTAGATTCCTACTGGAACAACAGTAGTGATAAAAAATTGTTTAAATAGAAGTATCATGTTTAAATAGTTTTAAGTATTTCATATGTCAATGAGGTACAAAATTTTATGAGAAAATAGAAATATACCTTGGGGAAATTGAAAACCATTTAAAGATACTATTAAAAATATTTGTTCAAAAATTTGTTCACACATTTAACAGATTTCTAATTTTATTAGAAACATTTTGAGTGTGTGAGTGCTAAGTCACTATGTGTGTGCTTGTATGCTAAGTTGCTTCAATTGTGTCCAGACTCTTTGCAACCTTATGGACTGTACCCCACCAGGCTCCTCTGTCCATGGGATTCTCCAGGCAAGAATACTAGAGTGGGCTGTCGTGCCCTCCTCCAGGAGTTTTCCTGACCCGGGAATGGAACCCTCATTTCTTACCTCTCTTGCGTAGGTGGGGTCTTTACAACTTGCACCACCTGGGAAACCCAGAAACATTTTAGATATACAGAAAGGTAGAGGGACTAATATAATGAACCTACAGCACCCATCACACATCTTCAAAAATTATTGATATTCTACAACTCCATTTCCTCTCTCTATTAACAGTACTGAAATGAAAAATTACAGACCTCACTTTCTTTTGCAAATAATAACTTTCACATTTGTTCCTAGCATACATTTAAAAAATGTAAGCACAGTAAATTATCAACAAAATAGATAATAGTTCTTTAATGTTATCAAATACACGTTTGATTTTCAACTTTGAAAAATATATTGACATTGCTTTTAAAAAATTGAGTTATTTGAATCAAGATCCAAATAAATTCTGGAAAACTCATACCTTATATTTGGTTGATATAGCTAAAGCTTCATCTAACATATAATCATTTATTCTGTCTTCTTTTTTGGAAAATTTCTCACATTCTGCCTATAGTTGCATGCTTCCTGGTTTGTTTCTTAAAATCATATGTTTAGTTGTATGATTGATCCATTTATTTAAATACTCCCGAAGCATCTCAAAATCAGTATGGCTAATGACAAAACCTATGATACACAGTGATCCCGATTCTATTTTTATCGTTTATCTTTTCTTTCTCCGTAAATAGTGCCATCCACTCTTTGCTCAAGGGAAAAACTTGAGTTATCTAAGCAAGAAGGCAAGAATGGCTTGCCATTTCATAGGCCAGGGGATCTTCCCCACATAGGAATCACATCATCATCTCTTGTCTCCAGCATGGCAAGCAGATTCTTTGCCACTAGGGCCACCTGGGAAGCCCCTTAGGATTATCATGAGTGCTACATAAAGTTCCTTGGAGGACTGCTTCCTCTGAGACCATCCTCAGCAGAGAAATGTTCTTGTGAAACAATTCATGAACCATTTGATTAAAATGGGAGACGATACATTTTGAAGAAGGAGCAAGCTTTTACAAATACTATTTTTCTGCTGTCACATAAATTTTTTCCGACACCCCCGAGAACTGGTATGTCGTTCAGTGTCTAACTCTCCATCCTTGGTTCTTCATCACTTGACAAGATTTAATGTCCCTATGTATTAGTTTTGAACCATTAATTTTATTCAGTTCCTTGACTTTCTCAACTTCAAACTCTTACATAGAAGTTCAAATATTTATAGCTGTAGTCTTATAATAAATCTTGTTAAAACACTATCTGACTTAATGATGAAAATCCTTAATTCAAATAGCATAATCAGGGATAACTACCTGTGTATGCATTTTTAGTAACCCTCGATTTCTAACACACATGCTGATACTGCATTTGTTATGTGGACTTATTAAAATATTATCTTATGTTTACTTTTATTCCCTAAAATCTTTTAACTGTCTTTTACCTCATTTCCTACTCTTTTTCTATGTATATCTTTACTATATGGGTTATTAACAGAGTATATGCTAAGGTTTCACTAATAAACATATCAAAAAATAACAGCAGTGGATTAAGCAAGATATACATTTATTGATTTAGCACAGAGTTCTCAAGTTATAGTCAAAGGGTCAATTCAGTTGGAAAGCTGTTTTGCACACTGCTATCCAGGAAGGAGAAAATATTTGAATAAAAATAAACAATAACAACAAAAAAAATTCTATCTTAGTCTGACCATATCTTTATTGCCTTCTGTGAATAACTTGCATTATAAAATCTCCATAATATTGTTAAATTATATATTTATATGTATGTATGTTTGTATATTTCTGTATTCTATCTTACAGTTATTTAAGAATTAAAGTGAAGACTGTCCTTTTCCCCCACATTGCCAATTTCTAACAGCATTCTTAAAAATAGTAGACACTAAATAGATATCTGTTAGATGAATTAAGGAATGAATAAATTGTGAATAAATGCATGAATTGAATAATTCCTTTTTGGAATTTTCTAAGCATAATACTCATTTAACATGATAGCTTTATTTTCATTTATTGCATTTATTATTAAGGTGTAGTGAAATTCTACATCATTTCACAGATACTAAAATACTATGATATACATTGTATATTTTTATGAATGAATATTTACTTAATAATTGACTAGTAATTGATATTTTCTATATTTTTAGTTTTCAAAAGTCAAAGAGAGGCAGGTAAAAATATGTGAAATGGTCAAAAGATATAAACTTCCAGTTATAATATAAACAAGTCCTGGGGAAGTGATGCATACAGTATGGTGACTATACAGTTAACAATACTGCATTGTATATTTGAAAGTTGCTGAGAGTATAGCTCTTCAAAGGGTTATCCTGGTGATTATTTTGTAATATATGTGTATTTTGCATCATTTTCTATACCTAAAGCTAGTGTCAAGTATATCTTAATTCAGAAAATATTTAAAAGCTATTTGTGCATATAACCTGGTGAAAATTATATAATATATGTAAATGTTCAGAATTTATGTATATATTTAATACTCAATACAATTTTCTATGTTGACTTTTAATAGGTTATGAAATGTTAATATTCTACTAATAATATTAAAAAAATTACTTATAACAGAGCTGCAATAGCATCAACTGTTAGAAAGTGTAGAACTTTTCAGGTACTCATGATCAAAACAACCAAAAATCAGAAAGATGTTAGAACTGTGCTGTTTGAAAAAGAAATCTCTAGCCACAAGTTCCCCCTCACCCCATTTTATTTCTTTGGTTTAAATTTGTTAATTGATTTTAGGTAAATTAAAACTTCAGTTTCCTATCATACTAACCACATCCTATGGGCTAAATAGCCTTATAAGTCTCAGTTCAGTTCAGTCTCTCAGTCATGTCTGACTCCTTGGGACCCCATGTACTGTAGCACGCCAGGCCTCCCTGTCCATTACCAACTCCCAGAGTTTGCTAAAACTCATCTCCATCAAGTCAGAGATGCCATCCAACCATCTCATCCTCTGTTGTCCCCTTCTCTTTCTACCCTCAATCTTTCCCAGTCTCAGGGTCCATTCAAATGAGTCAGTTCTTCCCATCAGTAGGCCAAAGTATTAGAGTTTCAGTTTCAGTGTCAGTCCTTCCAATGAATAGTCAGGACAGATTTCCTTTAGGATGGAACAGTTTGATCTCCTTGAGAGATCTCCAAGGGACCCTCAAGAGTCTTCTCCAATGCCACAGTTCAAAAGCATCATTTCTTCAGCGCTCAGCTTTCTTTATAGTCCAACTCTCACATCCATACATGACTACTGGGAAAACCATAGCCTCAAATAGATGGACCTTTGTTAGCAAAGTAATATCTCTGCTTTTTAATGTGCTTTCTAGGTTGGTCATAACTTTCCTTCCAAGGAGCAAGCATCTTTTAATTTCATGCTGCAGTTACCATCTGCAGTGATTTTGGAACCCAAAAAAATAAAGTCTGCCACTGTTTCCACTGTTTCTCCATCAATTTGCCGTGAAGTGATGGGATCAGATGCCATGATCATTGTTTTCTGAATGTTGAGCTTTAAGCCAACTTTTTCACTCTCCTCTTTCACGTTCATCAAGAAGCTCTTTAGTTCTTCTTCACTTTCTGCCATAAGGGTGGTGTCATCTGCGTATCTGAAGTTATTGATATTTCTCCCAGCAATCTTGATTCCAGCTTGTGCTTCACCCAGCCCAGCATTTCTCATGATGTCCTTTGCAGGTAAGTTAAATAAGCAGGGTGACAATATACAGCCATAATGTACTCCTTTTCTTATTTGGAACCAATCTGTTGTTCCATGTTCAGTTCTAACTGTTGCCTTCTGACCTGCATACACATTTCTCAAGAGGCAGATCTGGTATTCTCATCTCTTTCAGAATTGCCCACAGTTTATTGTGATCCACATAGTCAAAGGCTTTGGTGTAGTCAATGGAGCAGAAATAGATGTTTTTCTTGAACTCTCTTGCTTTTTTAATGATCCAGTGGATGTTGGCAATTTGATCTCTGGTTCCTCTGCCTTTTCTAAAATCAGCTTGAATCTCCAGAAGTTCACAGTTCAGGTACTGTTGAAGCCTGGCTTGGAGAACTTTGAGCATTACTTTGCTAGTGTGTGAGATGAGTGCAATTGTGCAGTAGTTTGGCCATTCTTTGGCATTGCCTTTCTTAGGGATTGGAATGAAAGCTGACTTTTTTCAGTCATGTGGCCATTGCTGAGTTTTCCAAGTTTGCTGGCATATTAAGTGCAGCACTTTCACAGCATCATCTTTAGGATTTGAAATAGCTCAACTGGAATTCCATCTTCTCCACTAATTTGCATGTCTAGTGGCTACCATATCATAAGAACAGATATAAAACATTCCCATCATCACCAAAAATTCTGTAGGAAAGCACTGTCTGGAGTCCAAGGTACTCCACAAGAATCAGTTATTGGAGGATGTGGGAAAGTGTCGTATCTTCTTGCCCAGAGAATCCCATGAAGGGAGGAGCCTGGTGGACTATCCTCCCTGGGGTCACAATAGTCAGACAGGACTGAGTGACTAAGCATACATATGTGGGAGAGTGTCTGTTTACATAGTGAGGTTTTTTTCTTTTTTTTCCAGGTTGAAGGTCAACAAACCATTAGGAGAAGGCTGAATCTAGC
The DNA here is from genome assembly GCF_963930625.1 of Muntiacus reevesi. Classification (NCBI taxonomy): domain Eukaryota; kingdom Metazoa; phylum Chordata; class Mammalia; order Artiodactyla; family Cervidae; genus Muntiacus; species Muntiacus reevesi. Next base: position 23,400,574 of record NC_089262.1, on the reverse strand, counting down.
CCACTGCCAATATTTGCATGGTCTGCAAGATAAGAAAAATTTCAGCAAAGAGGGTGTACTTACTTTTTAATGGCACATGGAAATTATTTGAATTTCAAATATCAGGGTTGATGAATGATTGCTTATTAAAATATAGCCACTCACATGTATTTAAATATTGCTTTTCCTGGAACATAAACAATATAGTTGAGTAATTGTGACTGAAACCTGAAGTCCTTTTTCTCAAAACATTTGAGTGTCAGGATAAAGAGAGAAGCAGAATGAAGAGAAATAGGAGGTAGGAGAGCTGGAACCAGGTAAGTAGTAGTACCCAATAGATTTTCATATTTCATCTGTTATCTTACATGTACATTATTTACAGAAATGAGTTATTCACACTGCATTTTCATAATAATATCCAAAATACTGATGATTTTTTATAAATATGTTTCTTTTACAAAGTGAGAAATGGGAGGATTTGGGGAAAATTTTTAAATCCAATCAGTAAAATGGTTTATTCAACTATTTAAAAAACTACATTGGTTAGATTGTCAAATATTAATAAGAAGAAAAGGGTGAAGGGGATCAATTGTACGGTGCTGTGCTGTGCTTCATTTCTGACTCTTTGTGACCCCATGGACTGTAGCCTGCCAGGCTCCTCTCTCCATGAGGATCCTTTAGGCAAGAATACCAGAGCGGGTTTCCAGGCTCTCCCAACCTAGGCATTGAACCTAGGCTTCCCACACTGCAGGTGGATTCTCTACTAGCTGAGCTACCAGGGAAGCCCCAATTGTATGGCTGTTGTTGTTAGTCACTCAGTTGTGTCCTACTCTTGGCAACCCTGAGGACTATAGCCTACTAGGCTCCCCTGTCCATGGGACCCTCCAGGCAGGAAACTGGAGTGGGTTTCCTTCTCCAATTTGTATGGTAGTGGAAGTTAATTAGACTACTGTTGGTGATCATTTTGTAGTGTAAACAGATGTTGAATTAAAATGCTATACACTTGAAGCATATCATGCCATATGTCAATTTAACTTCATTTTAAAAATAAAAGAAAACAAGGAATTATATATAACTTATATATATATATATATATATATATATATATATATAAAACTGCAACCATGAAATTAAAAGATGCTTGCTCCTTGGAAGAAAAACTATGACAAACTTAGCACAAAAAAGCAGAGACATTACTTTGCTGACAAAGGTCTGTATAGTCAGAGCTATGGTTTTTCCAGTAGTCATGTATAGATGTTAGACTTGGACCGTAAAGAAAGCTGAGTGTGAAAGAATTGATGTTTTTAAGTTGTGATGTTGGAGAAGACTCTTGAGAGTCCCTTGGACTGCAAGGAGATCAAACAAGTCAATCCTAAAGGAAATCAGTCCTGAGTATTCATTGGAAGGACTGATGCTGAAGCTGAAACTCCAATACTTTGGCCACTTGATGCAAAGAGCTGACTCATTAGAAAAGACATTAATGCTGGGAAAGATTGAAGGCAGGAGGAGAAGGGAATGACAGAGGACGAGATAGTCAGTTGGTATCACCAACTCAATGGACATGAATTTGAGCAAGCTCTGAGAGATGGTGAAGCAGAGGGAAGCCTGGCATGCTGCATCCCATGGAGTAGCAAAGAGTCAAATGACACATTGCCTAAATAAGATATATGTGACTAATTTAGAAACAGTGTTGTCCTTAGTGAAGAAATAGCCTTTCAATACTTTTGAGGGATCTATACTGCCAAATGCTCTTTTATTTTTACTTTGGTTTTAATCAGGCTCTGAGTTTTACTAACAAAACAAGCAAAATCTTGTTAATTGATCTTAACCCATATGGAAATGCCAAGGTTTCTTATTCAGGCTCTGTGTTTGAATTGGGAAATTTGAGAAAAGCTTAATGAATCATCTCCATACAGTGGTGTGGGCTGGAATAGGGAATCAAGAAAGAAAAGCACAGCGCTGTTGGGCTACTCACAAAAGAACAGACCAACTAAATTAAGAACTGACAGAGCCAAGGTAATAGAAAGGAGGCATATATAATAACCCAGAAAACTTTAGAGTGCATCTAAAATAGGGCTTTGACAGCCCATAGTCTGGCATCTGACTTTTATTTTAGTGTGTAGTGTGAGATAAAGACCAAAAAGTTCTTAACCTTTGTTGTCATTCAGCAGGGATTTTAAAATTAAACATAGACATACATAAGTGCAAAGTTCATATACACTTGCCTGTTTAAACACAAAAAAGCATGTGCACAATACTGTTAAAGAATAGCAGTGCTTCTCAGAGAAAGTAAATCCTCTATTCATATGCTGGAAGAGCTATTTTGATCTAAATATAAAATAATATACTCAAATTGACATATATATAAACAGAAATGCCCTTTATGTTATTTTTTATAAAAAGCATTGGTGCAGTTTTTTCACCTCTGCCTTCTTTAGTATAATTCAGTATGGTGCCTCTCTCTATATAAAAACAACCAGTACAGAAATACAGACCTTTGAACTTTGCACACTTGGTAATAAAGACCTGAACTAAAATTTGTATCCAAAGTCAAAGTGATATTGAAATGCAAATGGGAGAGCAGGACACATATTCCCATTTGAAAAATGTTTCCTCTTCTTATAAAGGCATGCTCACATCTAAATATGGGTGAGTTGATTATAGAAGAGTTTATTTCTAGCCCCTGTGCTCCTATCCTAGGCCCCATCTAGAAATACTGACCCCACAAGCTAAAATATCTAGGATTTAATTTTGAATCAGGCAATATTTTCATGTTTAACAGACTTAGCCACCTGTCCTGGAATTATGACAGATTCCATAAATACACACTCATACACAGACACAGTCTTAGAAGAATGATGTTTTCCCACATAATACTAATTCATTTTTTAGAAGAGTAGCTTCTGATTCCTCTATCTTGCTTTTAGTTGCAAGGCATCTCTGTGTTAAACACATTATATGAGGAGTAACCTAACACCAGTCATTGGATAGCTGTCTGATTTTCATTTTTGGATGATTTAACTGAGCCATGAGGGAAGCCCTTAATATTTACCTATATGCTAAAATAAAATAGCTTCTTTTTCTTTCATATTTAAAGCTGCCCATATACCTGACTCCTGTTCTCATCACCACTCTACTTCTACTTTTTCTATGTTGCCAGTAAAGTGAAAGAATGCTTGGTTTGCTATTAACAGTTATATTTTCAAACAATGGGTATATCTACAGGGCTCCAGGGCAACTCTTCAGGATAAATCAGAAGAGATTAGAAGCTTTGATGTATCCTTCATGTTTAAGCAATTCCATTTTCCTCCTCTAATTCACTGTCCACTTCCTATGTCTTCTAATTAGCTCAGAGAGATAGCTTTTTGCATTGTTTGGGGTATTGCTTTTTAGAAAGACCTTTAGTTATTTAATTATTTGAGGATAGAGATGCAGGTTTTCGAACTACGTCTCCTATGGTCAATAAACTTGTTCAATAACAATTTGTTCTATTACAATCTCTGTATAGACAGAGTCCACAAGATACTACATGACTAATTATCAGCTAATATATTCTACTGAAGAATTGACCAGAAGTTTTCAAATTACAATTAGCCAGTTTACTCTTCATAGTCCCTGCCTATCATGTGGCTCTTTGATTATTATGTTAGGTCTTTAACATAGGCTAGTTGAATTATCACCCAAGATTCTTCTCCCATTTGATACTTAGCCAAAGTTTTCTTTTTTTTTTCTTAGTCAAAGTTTAAAGAATAAGAGGTAAAGACTTAGCCAAAGTTTAAAGAATAAGTGGCAGATGTGGTTTGGTTTTCATAAATTTTATATTTTATTAATAAGACTAGAAAGCAAATGTTGACATGTAGAATGGTCATAATGGTCTCTTTTATATAATTAAATGACAGACTTTAAAAAAAATTCTACAGTGCTTTACAATTTTAAAGTTTCACAGAAATGATATCATGGTCTCTCTTTATATGAAATGATATCATGGTCTCTCTTTATATGGACATCTGGACAAATAGCTGATAAAATCCTTCCTCTTCTGTTTCATACATTGTTAAATGTATTTCACATTGATTTAGAAGACAGGGCACATGGAGGTAAATATATGGCTCATATTAATAACTGAAACTAACTTGTCATTGGGGCTTCCAAGGGGCTCAATGGTAAAGAATCTGCCAGCCAATGCAGAAGACACAGGAGATGTGGGTTCAATCTTTGGGTTGGGAAGATCTCCTGCAGGAGGAGATGGCAACCCAGTCCAGTATTCTTGTCTGAAAAATTCCATGGACAGTGGAGCCCTAAGACTACAGTCCAAGGGGTCACAAAGAGTAAGGCATCACTGAGCACACACACTTAATGTGTCATTAATTCATATATCTAAAACCATTCAGCAATAACATCAAGATCATGGATATCTATAGATACGCAAATCAACTAAGTCATCCTGTATCAGTTAGTTACTGGAGAAAAAATAATGGACCACTGATATCCCAAACTAAATGGTATTCAATAACAACAATTCATGTTAATGAGTCTATTCATTAATGAGTCTACTAATGAGATCTACTTTAGATTAGCTATTATAAGAAGCCCAATTTAGAGACTTTGCTTCTAGCCAGGGATTCTGTCTGATTCTTCACTGCAGGCTAGTCTCAGTGTATTGCAACAGTGTTTACTCTGCACCCAGATCAAGGAGCAGTAGCCCCTGCTAAGGGAAACCATTTCTCCATGATGGTAGAGGCACAATAGAAACAGCTGCATATAACACACATCTCATTTATCACAGTAAGTCATATGGCTGAGCCCATAGGCAAGCTGGGAGGACAAATAATAAACCTAACTTGTAGCCAAAGCCCAGCTAAACTGAAGTCAAGTGTTTTCTTAAGGAGCCAGGAGGTGGGAGTGAATTATGATCAGGAGTAATTTAATCTATTTCAGAATTTATTCTATTTGTTGCATTTAAGTATATACTGTCTGAGGACACAATAAATGAAATTGTGTTTTTTGAAATATATGTGTGTGTGTGTGTGTGTGTGTGTGTGTACATTGAGAGAATTAGAGATGCTTAAATTATAACTATTGCACAGCACATTGAAAGTAAATATGAGTCTTTTAAAAGAAAGACCATGAACTTTGTAATTTTCTATATTAGAAATCTACTCTTCTGGATTTTAATTATTCTCCTCAGTAAATTTAGGCATTTTATTAATCACCATAGGTAGGCACTCAAATATAAACACATGAAGTTTAGAGTTAATCAAATTGAATGCAAATGTTATTCAAAAAGTAATTAGAAGTACATTTTTGAAGGCATTTAGTGCATTTTATGCTCATATTTATACATGACCATTATTTTTTAAAAGTCAAAATTTTACTAAGTGAGTCAGTCATTAAAATTATGAACCAAAAACATACATAAGTATAATTGTCTGTTTTAATCAAAAAGTCAACATAAATCAATTTTCTAAAGTATTGGAATGAACTGTATCTACTTTAGTTTTTTGTTCAGTACTAAACAATGATTTATATTCACACGTGATTACAAGAAATAGTTTTCATTTTAAAGTAGCTTAATTGACATGTGCTGCGTTGTGCTTTGTTGTCAGTCGTGTCTGACTCTGTGACCCCATGGACTGCAGCCCACCAGGCCCCTCTGTCCTTGGGATTCTCCAGGCAAGAATACTGGAGTGGGTTTCTATGCCCTCCTCCAGGGGATCTTCCCAACCCAGGGATCAAACCCAGGTCTACTGCATTGCAGGCACATTCTTTACCACCTGAGCCACCAGGAAGTCCAAGAACACCGGAGTGGGTAGCCTATCCCATCTCCAGCAGATCTTCCCAACCCAGGAATTGAATCAGGGTCTCGTGCATTGCAGGTGAATTCTTTACCAGCTGAGCTACCAGGGAAGCCCAGCTTAACCGGCACAGTTAGTTTAAAAAAATAAAAATTCTTAAATTGAATTATATCTAAGGACTAAATTGAGGTATTTTAAAGAAACAATGTAAAAAGAAAGCAATCTGATATCAAGCACAATGATAGTGAATATGGGAGTACTAGGTACACAGAATATCACTTCTGTTGTAACACATATTAACTTGTAACTGGACAAAAGTCTTAGGCTTTCATATTGCTAATAACAAATCATGCCATTTAAAAATGTAATGTCATTATTTCAAAGCCTGCAGCCACTTCAATTAAAAAAAAATAAACTGCTAATAATCCAGATGTTTCATTTTAATTGCACCAAGCATCTGGATATTTTGGAACATCTGTTTGGCTCTGTTTTACAACATACAATTTTAAAGTTTTGATTTAACCATAGCATTTGTTTATTAAGAAATAAGTGGTGTACATACACATACCCATACCCATGCCTTGATGTAAAAATTATCTCTAAAAGAAAACTAACAAATGTATATAACAGGCCTTTTAAAAACCATATTTAATGACAGTTTTATTATAAGTTTAATAAAATATGCTTACATATTTGTTTCTATCTATGCAATGTGTACACATAGGTATGTGATATGTGTATAATCATATAAGCAAGGAGAGCTAGGCTGTTTAAGGTGACTAAAAGAATGGTGTCCTGTGGTTAGCAAAAAAGAAATCCATGTATTTGTTAGAAAGAAAATAAATTTTCCTTTAAATGCCAAGCTCATGTTGTTTCCAAGAAAATATAAAACTTGCTATTGTAATTTAAACTATAAAAATTTTAAAACCTGACACAAAATCTCTGCTGTTTTCTAGCGAATATATAAAAACACAAGTCCCTAGTCTATAGATGTCTGTTTAACTTGTATAAACAAATTTGAATATAAATTGCTAACCTAAAAATTGTTAGTGATCACAAATATGCTCTTCCTTTAAAAAAGCTTTAGAATGAAGCTGTAATAGTTATAAAATGATGAAATTTATTTCATTATATAGCTTTAAAGTTCCTTAAATAAGCTCAAATATTATAAGAATTAATTTTAAAACCTCTTTTGATAATAATGCCATTTTTCAATAAAGTTGCCAGGGATTCCTTAAAAACATATAGCATTCACTTTGTAAGCAACACAAAATGATGCAATGTTTGTATGAACAGTTGAACTTTTACATGTGCAATTATGCCATGATTTGCTGTTGTGGTTCAGTCCCTAAGTCGTTTCTGGCTCTGTAACCCCTTACACGCAGCACACCAGTCTCCCTGTCCTTCACTATCTCCCAGAGTTTGCTCAATTCATGTACATTGACAGTGATGCTCTCTAACCATCTCATCCTCTGCCGCCCTCCTTTGCTTTCAATCTTCCTACGCATCATGATCTTTTTCAATGAGTTGGCTATTCCTATCTGGTGGACAAAGCATTACGGCTTCAGTTTCAGCATCAGTCCTTCCAATTAATATTCAGGACTGATTTCCTTTAGGATGGACTGGTTTGATCTCCTTTCTGTGCAAGGGACTCGCAAGAGTCTTCTCCGGCACCACTATTCAAAGGTGCCAATACTTCAGCTCTTAGACTTCTTTATGATCCAACTCTCCCACCTGTATATGACTATTGGGAAAACCAAAGCTTTGATTATATGACCCTTCGTTGGCAAAGTGACATCTCTGCTTCTTAATACACTGTCTAGTTTTGTCATAGCTTTTCTTCCAAGGAGCAACCATCTTTTAATTTTGTGGCTGCAGTCACCATTTGCAGTGATTTTGGAGCCCAAGAATAGAGTGTGTCACTGCTTCCACTTTCCCCCCTTCTCTTTGCCAGGAAGTAATGGGACCAGATGGCATAATTTTAATTTTTTGAATTTTTTGAGTTTATGTTATAATAGCATGATATAATATATACATATATATTTTTTCACTGATAATTATTTAAATATATCATTTCCTATCTGGAGACAAATGCTGGCTAGTGTTTTGAAAATTGTTAACTGAAAAAATGTGTAAATTAACTTTCTCTATATGGATAATGTGTATTTTCTTTTCAAACACATCTAGTTAACACCAACTGTAGTAGATTTTTTGAAAATAAACTTACTTATTACATAGAAAGATGAAACCATTTAAAATCAGACCATCTTGTTTACTGGTATTTTGTATCATACTATCCTTTAAAAATTTGCAAACACATTTTGCAAAATAAAATGTGCGTATTGTTTTTCAAAAAGAGTAAACTTTTCTTCTGAAATCAAACAAACAAACAAAACAAATAAGGGTCACTAGTGACATAAAATGATGAAGAGTAACACAGCAACATTATTTTAAATTGAAAATGTCTAAAGCCAATGTAATTCAACAGATACTTACTGATGTTTTTAAACACAGTAGCTCAGCTGATAAAGAGTCTGCCTGCAGTGGTGGAGATCCAGGTTCTATCTCTGTCTCCTGGAGAAGGGAATGGCTAACCACCCCAGTATTCTTGCCTGGAGGATTCCATGGACAGAAGACCCTGATGGACTAGACTCTATGGGGTTTCAGAATTGGACATGACTGAGAGACTAACTTTTTAAAATACCAATTTATGTACAAGTCTTGAATCCCTTTATATAACAAGTAAAATTTTCTTAAGGAATATAATACTGCCAGAATTAATTCAGCAATTTTATATAGAAATATTCACAGAATACAGTGTGGCATATAGTAAGGGTGGAGATATCTTACATGAATACTAGAAACTTCTTTTTAACAAATATTGGTCCTTAGTTATTTTGTTTACTAAAATATAGATATATCCACTCAGCTACATAAATTAATTTCATTCTCATATATAGCAGAACTGCACTGCTTTTTGTATGCATTGGTTTGAGTTGAAATAAAAATATTTCTAGTAACATTGCTTAAGAGCAAGTTTAATTCTGCAGCTTTAAATTGAATCAATCACTAAATGCAAGAAAATATCCATGACAGCTCAGAAATACATTGAATGTTATATTGAAAGAACTTTAAAATAACAAAGAAGGATGGCTTTTACAATAAAGGGGAATGTAAATAGTTCTGATAAAACATATTTGTATTCAGAGGTTAAACATAAAACAAGATCAACAAAATCTGACAAACAAAATTATAGAAAAAGGATTCATCACAGGGATGCAGACATTTGGAAATGAATTACTATAAGAAGCAATGAATTTTAAAGCAATCATCATGCATAAAGTGGTTCAAAATATGGGCCCTACTCAGATGGGCTAGGTTGAATCAACTCTACAATTTCAGAGTATTATGACCTCAGACAATTTACTTAATCTCCTGGCACCATCTATGAAATAAATACACACATCATATGGTTGCACAGATTAAATGAGCCCTTGTTCAGCATAGTGTCTGGCAAATGGTAATTTCTAAATAAATATTAGCCATTACTTTTAGTACTATCAACAGATCAGATGATGTATCTATAAAACAGGAGCTAAAAAATCAAAGGAGATAAATGGCTAAACTATTTTTATAAAAAAGATCAAGTGAAGAGGGATATGAGTAAGATTAAACAAAGATTTAAAATGAAGTATAAATGCAAAAGCAGGATTTAAGTAACTTTTGGCATAAGTAGAATTAAAATTAAGGCAACTTGCCTCTGTGATGTTTTCTCAAGATAGAAAAAAGTAGGGGGGTAAAAAGGATGAGAATTGTAAGCATCACAGCTAATAATAGTGAAGGGAAAATTAGTCTGCCTAGTACAAAAAGATCATAGCTCACAGTGTTTACCTGGGTGATTCCAGTATATTTTCTTCCCATCAAATCCCATGACAAGGGCACTTTTTCCCTTTTCAAATGAACACCAAAGCAATAAAAGATTCCAGAATCTGCAAGCTCAGGTTCTAGTAAGCTTTGCTATACCAGAGCTGGAGAGGAACCAGAACCAGCAAACAGGGGAATAAAAAAGCCCTTTGCATAGTTGCTCGGTCATTTCTGACTCTTTGTGGCCACAGGGACTGCAGCCCATCAGGCTCCTCTGTCCATGGGGATTCTCCAGGCAAGAATACTGGAGTGGGTTGCCATGCCCTCCTCCAGGGGATCTTCCCAACCCAGGGATCTAACCCTGGTCTCCCACATTGCAGGCAGATTCTTTACCAACTGAGCAACCAGGGAAGCCCAAAGAAGCCCTAGATAAATTCATTTGTGTCATTTCTTTTTAGATTCCTGAAATAAGGATGTCAAACGATATTTTGCTCTGTCTGACTTCACTCAGTATGATAATCTCTAGGCAGTTTGAGGCCAGCGTGTATACACTGATATATTTAAAATGGATAACTAACTGTATAGTACAGGGAACTATACAATGTTATACAGTGGCCTGGATGGGAGGGGAGTTTGGAGGATAAAAGATACATGTATAACAGGAGAGAGTTCTGCCTTCCATTAATGTGTGACTCTTTTTTTAAGCAATTTCTCCCCCCTGCTCATTTGAAAGATGCACCCATAGGAGAGTTGTTGAAACTGTGTTTCAGTGACCTTCACTAAGAAAATAGGTTAGGAGTTATTTTGCCTACCTAAAATATTTTTTTATAAAATTTAAATTGGTTTAATGTATATAAACTTTGAAAAAAAATAAAAATCAGTCGCTATTATCTTTCCTCATTTCATGTTTTGATTTTTTAAATGTATTATAATTGATTAGAAAATTGAAAATTAGAAAATTAAAAAAAAATCTTACATATAATATAAATGATGTATTTATATAATAAAAAACTTTAGATGTGTACCCAACAGACTAAAAAGGTCAGCTTTTAATTTCCAGTCTTGACAAAATGTAGCATATCATTTAATTGGAATGATGATTTTCTAAGTGACAACTATTTTCACAAAGGAAATTATCTTTATATATCTATACCTATGTCTATATTAATCTGTATGTTTATGTATATGAATGTAGATAGTTGATTATATCTATATTTATCTATAGACTGTTCTATATATAGACTGATATAGAGACATGCATGGATAGATGTAGTGATATATCCTAAGTATTATAAGCTTTGATGGTGTGAGATGTATGGACCTATATTTTTTCAGTGTATGATTTTACAAATGTTTATATCAATAATGAGTAATATTTGTACATAGTTTATCCTGACCAAATGCTTATAGGTATAGTAGTAATAACTATCCTATTTTTTTCAGTTTCTAAGTTTACCTTGGTAGTCATTTCTATACTTAGAAAGCTGCTGCTGTTGCTGCTAAGTTGCTTCAGTAGTGTCCGACTTTGTGCAACCTCATAGATGGCAGCCCAACGGGCTCTTCTGTCCCTGGGATTCTCCAGGCAAGAATACTGGAGTAGGTTGCCATTTCCTTCTCCTACTTAGAAAACTAAACTGTCTTAATGGCTTGCTGAAGTCTTCTTTAACATTATAAGAGAAATGTGTTAAAGAGTACCCTAGAGGCCCAGTGATTAACTCTCAACTATCTTCAGAAAAGTCAGTTCATTTAGAATTCTACCTCCCTCAATTTTCTTAGTCTGTTCTAACCCATACATTCTAAATAGTGGCAATTCATGCACACAATAAGAACTCTGAGGTACTGTAAGTGTAGTTTCTGACTCTTCAAAAGGATAATAATATGTTTAACACTGGGCTAATTCTATTAAGCTCCAAGACTTTTAAAATAGCTAATCATCATATTCTCTAGAAAATATAATAATTAACTGAGATTTTTCATACTCCCTATAGCATTCTAGGTAATTAAATTTACTGTATGGAGAATTAATTTGAATTCTGTGGATAATAGAACCTAATATTGTTTTATTTTAAAAATGCCCTGGGCAGGTTTACTTAACTTTTGCTACTTTTTTTTTTTTTTTCCCCATTTTCATAGTTGCAGTTTTAAAATGCAACTTGCTGAGTTAAGGTCCCTGACATGAAAAAGGAATGAATAAATGAGTGTAGCTATTACAGTTGTTGCTATACCTGTAATTCTGTTAATATTATATCAGTTCATTCCATGACCTTCACTGATAGAGCTGATGAAATCACTGTAGTCTAGTGGAACAAACATCAGACTGTTTTATATCTGGTCTCTATTCAAAATCTGGATCTCACATTTATTAGTTGATTTCCTGAAATTTGTTTTTTTTCATATCTAATATAGGATTACAGAAATGCTATGCTCTATAAATATATTCATATATGATAGGAATTGGGGATTTATAACAGCTCAAATAGTTATCATTTTAGGTAAAAACTTAATGTAAACTAAGCTTAAGTAATTGACCCGTTTTTTGAATGTTTATATAATAAGCATGCGAAGTTTAAGATTCAAAAGGTATGCAAACACTAATAGCCTTAAGAATGCACTCAAAAGTTTATGGAACTAAAATGATGAAGTATGCTTGAAAAGAAAGAAAGGATCTCTACTTCTTTTGTACAGACAATTCCATATCTATAATGAGAATCAGAAAGCATTATTTTTGTTTTGCGGGGAATAAAACAAGGTTATTATCTGTTGAAATGCCATTTCTTCTCATTATATTTTAAACAATGTAATCACTTTGTGAAAAGTTGCTTATGGGCTCGACAATTAATACACTTATAGTTTTGGTGAAGATAGCCATAAACTAGTCTGCAATTACAACAATTGTTTGATTTTAAGAAAACAAAATGACTTCATTTTGTGATGAGTGTCAAGGAAGCACAGTATGATAGCTTGCTAAGTTAAATATACAATATGCAAAATATTTTTGTTTTGAATACTGTTGACTTGCAGGAAAATAATAAACTTTCCAAATGCAGATGTTCCCACAATTATATAATTCTCAATGAAGGGTAGTGAATCAAAGCATGTGTTCAAAATAGTCAAACTATTTTCACCTACAGATATACCTACTCAGTTTTTAGAGGGACTATTATAATATATAGAATATTTATGGATTTTTAAATTATTTATTTACAATTTAGTTACAGAAAAGTAAGAGTAAAAATTCAATAATAGATGCTTTTCTTCTAATAATAGGTAAAAATGTCACTAAAATTCATGCAATAGTCATTCTATATGTTTTCTGGAAAAACAGCTGTGTCCTTTAGCTACACGCTGGGCTCAACAGATGACATGTCTCATAGTTCTGTCAGGAGAGTGTGTGCTCCTCGGTTTGTCTCGTCACAACAAAGATTTGGAGTGACGGACATCAAAGCCCCCCTTGGCGTGTCACAGCTCTTGGGTGTTGGACAGACCATGTTATAGCTCTCAAGTCTCGAACGGACCGTGTTATAGCTCTTAGACAAATCAGTGTTACAGGTCCGTGTTACAGCTCTATTTTATTTAGATAATAGCAGGAAAATCCATCTTCGAGGCTTGAGGGCATGTCGATGCAAAGACACAAGAGAAGAGTGCCCCAGCGCATAGGAAAGAGAGAAAGAGCGCCTGCACGCAAGGGGGAGAGAGCCCATGCAGGCAGTGGGGGGGGGAGAGAGAGAGAGCGAGAGCCTTTTGGCTCCACCTTTTATACGTTTTTCTTCTTCCCCCTGGGCCTGCCCTATGCAAATTGGGCTTGGCCAGGAGTGCTGTTCTACCTGCAGTCCTCACTCCAGGTCTCTGACCTTCCTTTATTCTATTTTCATGGGCTTTTCCCTTCCTTGTCTTTTAGCTACGGCCATTTTGGACTCTTGTTTTCTATTCTACCTAACAGTTCTATGTCAGAGAAGGCAATGGCACCCCACTCCAGTACTCTTGCCTGAAAAATCCCATGGATGGAGGAGCCTGGTGGGCTGCAGTCCATGGGGTCGCTGAGAGTAGGACACGACTAAGCGACTTCACTTTCACTTTTCACTTTCACTCATTGGAGAAGGATATGGCAACCCACTCCAGTGTTCTTGCCTGGAGAATCCCAGAGATGGGGGAGGCTGGTGGGCTGCCGTCTATGGGGTCACACAGAGTCGGATACAACTGAAGTGACTTGGCAGCAGCAGCAGCAACAGTTCTATGTACACTGATATATCCATCGCAAAACAAATGAGTCAAAGTCCAAATTACTGAAGGAGGAAATAATATAGGAAGACAACTGTTCTCTAAGCTCAAAATAAATATTTCAGTGTAAATTACAGAATGGTCAAATGATGGAAGAATATGAAGTTGATTTGAAATTGCAACAAATCTAGAAATAAAAAACAATAGGGGTGTGTGTGTGTGTGTGTGTGTGTGTGTGTGTGTGTGTGTTCAGTCTCTCAGTCATGTCCAATTCTTTGTAATGCTTTGGAAAACAGCCTGCCAGGCTCCTCTGTCCATGGGATTTTCCTGGCAAGAATACTGGAGTGGGTTGCCATTTCTTTCCTGAGGATATCTTCCAGACCCAGGGTTTAAGCCTGCTTCTCTCACATTACCTATATTGCAGATGGATTCTTTACTGCTGGTTAATCCATAGCATACTATATTTAGGATAAAATTAGCATTATAATATATTGTAGGTTGATGAAGGGGAAAACGTCATGCTAATCTTCAAAGTCACGCTATTGAAGATTTTGAAGATTAGCATGACGTTTTCCCCTTCATCAACCTACAATATATTATAATGCTATTGAAATAACGATTGCACTGCAAAGGAATCAAGACCAACAGATAGTTAATACTTATTATATAGTACAAATAGAAAGAAAATAGGTAAATATAGTAAGTGTGCCATAATAAATAATCTAAGCCTTTCCTTTCATTTATTTTTCTTTCTTATTGAATTTCTGTTTTTCCATCTACATTCTTTTCTGAGAAGAGACATTAGCTACAAACACTGTAGCAAAAATCAATCAAAGAGAAATAGAATTCTGAATATTTATACCAGTTATATATCTGAATAACTTGGGCAGATATTTTGTTTGCTTGTTTGTGTTTATTTTGCTTTGTTTATTTTTAAATAATGGATAGCCTCATTACCAGATGGCTTTAAAGCATTGGTTCCCCAAAAGTGACTATTTAGTTTAACTAAGGAACTATATAAAATATGTTGCTAAATATTAATGTATACTTATATTGATTGTAAAATTAATATCAATAATAATATACTGAATGTTAATAAACTGAGCAAACAACTTTGGAGAGTGGAGCTGCAATGCAGAATACATTAAGGAAGCTTCTCCAGGGAACCAGAACTCACTAATAAAATAAATTTAGAACAGCACACTATAGAATTTTCCCTTGTGATATTAATGTCAGAACAACTCCAAGAAAGACCTACAATCAGGGTAATGACTTATAAATTAGAATGGAAGGATGGAAATCAAGGACTGCAAGAAAATTAAATTAGTTTGGATAATTTACATTAAGTTGGTATGTGCTCTGTTCACAAAAGAAAGTGGTGCCTCTAGGTGGTGGTCAGGTCATGAAGACAAATCTTTCATGAATGGGTTTAATGTCTTTGTAAGAGAAGCCCTAGAGAGATTCTTCATCCCTACATGTGAGGGTAGAGTAAGAAGGTACCCTCTATTAACCAGGAACTAATCCTTCATCAGACACTTTGATCTTGGACTTAACCAGCCTCAGAGCAGTGAGAAATCAATTTGTTTATAAGTCATACAGTTTATAGCATTTTGCTATAGCAGACTAAATACACTACCACAACCTCTGAATTTGATTTTAGTTATGTCAAATGGATTATTTTCTGTTGTTTAGTTGCTAGGACATATCTGACTCTTTTGAGACCCCATGGACTGTGGCCTGCCATTCTCCTCTGTCCATGGAATCTCTAGGAAAGAATACTGGAGTGAATAGCCATTTCCTTCTCCAAGTGATCTTCCTGACCCAGGGATCGAACAAACATCCCCTACTTAGCAGGTGGATTCTTTACTACTGAGTTACCAGGGAAGCCCAAACAGATTTTTCTAGTCATTGACAAAAATTGGTTGGAATCATGACAAAGAAGAAACTACTAAGCCTTTGCTTTTTAAAATTTAATAACATGCATTCATTCCTAATCTAGTCTCTTCCACAGTATATACTTATATTATCCTGTGATCTAAAGTCTGACTAGAAAATGTGGTTCTAGATTGAAATATATATGTAAATGTATATTCTCGCTAGTTGGTTTGAGCTAAATAGCCTCATCAATCCTGTTGAACATTTAAAATTTGAAGAATTAGGTCAAAAAGAACACAGCTTTAGTGGAAAATAAACTCATTTAGCTAAATCTGAAGATGCTACACTACTAATTTTGAGTGTCTTCACAAGATATAACTGTTGGAAAAACAACAACAACAACAACAGTTCCACTCGGGCAGCTTTTAAGACGCTATGGCTGATTCTGAATGAAGCCACAAAAGAAAAAAAAAAAAAAAAGGAGGGGGTAGATTATTTAGCCTACATCATTTAATAAAAGTGGCTTCAATTGATAACTCTCATTTGTATCAAGGTTTCTTCTCTAATTCTAGGGTATCAATATAAAGCAAGGGATTTTTGACCTCTTTTCAAGATAAACAATAGAGTAACAAGCTTGAAAACAAATCACATGCCAGACCTTTATCGCTGAAGAGATCTAGCTTCTTGATCAAATCAACACTTTCCTTAATCACATATGTTTTATGTTTATCTATTATGAGAAATTGTTCCTGCTTTTACTCAATTAACTTCACCACTTCCACTGTATAATCATAAGGGATTTGATTTAGGTTATACCTGGATGATCTAGTGGTTTTCCCTACTTTCTTCAATTTAAGTCTGAATTTGACAATAAGGAGTTCCTGATCTGAGCCAAAGTCAGCTTCTGGTCTTGTTTTTGCTGACTGTATAGTGCTTCTCCATTTTTGGCTACAAAGAATATAATCAATCTGATTTTGCTATTGACTATCTGGTGATGTCTATGTGTAGAGTCTTCTCTTGTGTTGTTGGAAGAGGGTGTTTTCTATGACCAGTGCATTCTCTTGGCAAAACTCTATTAACCTTTGCCCTGCTTCATTTTGTACTCCAAGGCCAAATTTTCCTGTTACTCCAGGTATCTCTCGACTTCCTACTTTTGAATTCCAGTCCCTTATAATGAAAAGGATATCTTTTTGGGGTATTAGTTCTAGAAACTCCTGTAGGTCTTCATAAA
This sequence comes from Muntiacus reevesi, assembly GCF_963930625.1. Classification (NCBI taxonomy): domain Eukaryota; kingdom Metazoa; phylum Chordata; class Mammalia; order Artiodactyla; family Cervidae; genus Muntiacus; species Muntiacus reevesi. The sequence continues at coordinate 23,383,612 of NC_089262.1, read as the reverse complement.
TCTGTTCAACTTCAGCTTCTTCAGCATTACTTGTAGGGGCATAGACTTGTATTTCTGTCATATTGAATGGTTTGCTTTGGAAACAAACAGAGATTATTCTGTCATTTTTGAGATTGCATCTAAGTACTGCATTTCAAAGTCTTTTGTTGACTATGAGGGCTACTCCATTTCTTCTAAGGACTTCTTGCCCACAGTTGTAAATATAATGGTCATCTGAGTAAATTAGCCCATTCCAGTCCATTTTAGTTCACTGTTCCTTAAAATGCCAATGTTCACTCTTGCCATCTCCTGTGTAACCGCTTTCAGTTTACCTTGATTCATAGACCTAACATTCCAGGTTCTTATGCAGTATTGTTCTTTACAGTATTGGACTTTACTTCCATCACCAGTCACATCCACAACTGAGTGTTGTTTTTGCTTTGGTTCCATCTCTTCATTCTTTCTGGAGTTATTTCTCCACTCTTCTCCAGTAGCATATTGGGCACCTACTGACCTGGGGAGTTCCTCTTTCAGTATCCTATCTTTTTTCCCTTTCATACTGTTTATGGGGTTCTCAAGGAAAGAATACTGAAGTGGTTTGCCATTCCCTTCTCCAGTGGACCACATCTTGTCAGAACTCTCCACCATAACCTATCCACCTTGGGTGGTCCTATAGGGCATGACTCATAGTTTAATTGAGTTAGACAAGGCTGTAGTCCATGTGATCAGTTTGATTAGTTTGCTGTGACTGTTGTTTTCATACTGTCTACCCTCTTATGGATAAGGGTAAGAGGCTTATGGAAGCTTCCTGATGGGAGAGACTGACTGTGGGGGAAACTGGGTCTTGTTCTGATGGGTGGGACCATGTTCAGTAAATCTTTAATCCAGTTTTCTATTGATGGGCAGGGCTGTGTTCCCTTACTGTTGTTTGACCTGAGGCCAAACTATATTGGAGGTAATGAAGATAATGGTGATCTTCTTCAAAAGGTCCCATGCAGGCACTGCTGCAATCAGTGCCCCTAACCCTGCAGCAGGCCACCGCCAATCCACACCTCTGCTGGACATTCACTGACACCCATAGGCAAGTCTGGGTTAGCCTCTTGTAGGGTCAATGTTCCTTTCTCCTGAGTCCTGGTGTGCACAGGGTTTTGTTTGTGCCCTCCAAGAGTCTGTTTCCCCAGTACTGTGTAAGTTCTGGAGGCTCTACTGTGGAGTTAATGGAGACCTTTTCCAAGAGGGCTTAGGGCATACCCAGGTCTGCTGCATCTAGAACTCCTGCCCCTGTGGCAGGCCACTGCTGACCCATACCATCTCAGGAGACACTCAAACACTCAAAGGTAGTTCTGGTTCAGTCTCTGTGGGGTCTCCTGGTGCTGATAAGGTTTTGTTTGAGCCATCTGAGCATCTCTGGTGGGTACGGGATTCGATTCTAAACACAATTTCACCCCTCCAACCATCTTGCTGGGGCTTCTCCTTTGCCCTTGGATGCACGGTATCTTTTTTTGGTGGGATCGATATTCTCCTGTCAACAGCTATTCAGCAGTGAGTTGTACTTTTTTTGGAGTTTTTGTAGGAGAAGATTAGTGCATGTCCTTCTACTCATCCATCAACAATGGAAGTGACAAATAGATTCAAGGGATTATACCTGATAGACAGAGTGCCTGAAGAACTATGGACAGAGGTTCATGACATTGTACAGGAGGCAGGGATCAAGACCATCCCCAAGAAAAATTCAAAAAAGGCAAAATGATTGTTTAAAGAGGCCTTACAAATAACTGAGGAAAGAAGAGAAGCTAAATGCAAAGGAGAAAAGGAAAGATATACCCATTTGAATGCATAGTTCCAAAGAATTGCAAGGAGAGATAAGAAAGCCTTCCTTAATGATCAATGCAAAGAAATAGAGGAAAACAATAAAGCAGGAAAGGCTAGAGATCTCTTCAGAAAATTAGAGACACCAAGGGAAAATTTCATGCAAAGATGGGCACAATAAAGACACAAATGGTATGGACCTAACAGAAGCAGAAGCTATTAAGAAGAAGTGGAAAGAATATACAGAAGAACTATAAAAAAAACCTTCATGACCCAGATAAACACCATGGTGTGATCACTCACCTAGAGCCAGACATCCTAGAGTGCAAAGTCAAGTGGGCCTTAAGAAGCATCACTATAAACAAAGCTAGTGGAGGTGATGGAATTCCAGCTGAGCTATTTCAAATCCTAAAAGATGATGCTGTGAAAGTGCTGCACAACAGACTGGTTCCAAATTGGGAAAGGAGTACATCAAGACTGTATATAGTCACCCTGCTAATTTAACTTATATGCAGAGTATATCATGCAAAATGCCAGTCTGGATGAAGAACAAGCTGGAATCAAGATTTCGAGGGGAAAAAATCCATAACCTAAGATATGCAGATGATACCACCCTTATGGCAGAAAGCAAAGAAGAACTAAAGAACCTCTTGAAAGCCCACCCTAAAGGAAATCAGTCCTGAATATTCATTGGAAGGACTGATGCTGATGCTGAAAGTCCAATACTTTGGCCACTTGATATGAAGAACTGAGTCATTGGAAAAGACCCTGATGCTGGGAAAGATTGAAGGCAGGAGGAGAAGGGAATGACAGAGGATGAGATGCTTGGATGGCATCGCTGACTCGATGGACATGTGTTTGAGTAAGGTCCAAGGGTTGGTGGTGGTCATCGAAGTCTGCTGTGCTACACTCCATGGGTTCACAAAGAATCAGACATGACTGTGGGACTGAACTGAGCTGAACTGAATTTCATCACACACTCTCAAAAGTACATGTATTAGAGGAAAAAAAGATATTAGATGGCAACAAGAAAATAAAGATAAATATATACTATAAAACTTGCCAAAATTACCCTGATTTTGTCTATAGTGAATATTAAACAAAAATCTTTTAGCCCTATCTTTCCCTGTAAATGGAATATTTATGTTACACACAAGCTGTAAGTACTTAGGTTCTATTTATCAGGACAATCTTTTGCAAATTTCAGTGAATCTTACATTTCTTTACATAGTACACTGATTGGATTGCAGTTTTTGCTGACTTCTGTTGCTCTGCATTATCAAGAATAACTAGCTAATGTTGTGTATATATCCTAAATACCATTTAACTGTATCAGTAAACATATATTGCTGTTGTTTGAATGAAATTGAGAGCATTACTCAATATATGCATTTATTTACTGTTAAAACTGGAGAAAACATATAGATATTTAAAAGTGAATATCTAATAAGAAAAGACACTGAAAATATAGTTATGCATATTTTAGTAGGTTGTATTATATTTAAGGACTTCCTGGTGACTTAGCGGTAAAGAATCTGCCTGCAATGCAGGATACTGGAATTAAGTCCCTAGATTGGGAAGAACCCCTGGAGAAGGGAATGACAACCCACTCCAGTATTCTTGTCTCCAAAATTCCATGGACAGAGGGGCCGGGTGGGCTATAGTCCGTGGGGCTTTTATACTTAAAGAGTATGTAGAAAATTAAAAAAAAAAAAAAAAAAAAAGGAATAGCAAACTCTTTAACCTCAAATAATTCAGTTTGTGCAATGAGAAATCTTGTTGGAATACTATGCATCAGGTATCTCTGGACTAAAAATCAAATACTTCTATGCATTGACTGGAATTCAGGTGATCTCATTTGCCTTTGCTGATTCTGTCATGGCTTGCTGAGGAGTCTATGAGATGCTGGGCTCACTTGTGTGCTAATAGCCTGGGTTTGTTCTCCAGGCTGGGCTTATCCGGTGAAGCTTCATTAGATCAGCACTGCTGTCCGTGTTCCTTACTATGCTGATGAAAACAGTCTGCTAGCCCAGTCATATCCTTCTAACAGTGATGACAGGAGAACCAGAAACAACAGGAATATGTATGCAATTGTCAAGTATCTTCCCTGCTGACAGTATAGTGATCAAAGAAGGAAAATGAAATCAAACTGAGACAGTGTTGTGTTCCAGTTAGCACTGCTGTATAAAAAAATAACCCCAATCATAAGGGCTTAGCACAACAAGCCTTGTATTTATACATCACAGATTCTGAATAGCTAGAGTATAGTTTAGATTGGCTGGATGATTCTCTTACTTGATATGGCATTGACTTTTGTCACTGAATAGTCCTCAGGTAGTGAACAGGCTGAGTCAGAGGATCCAAGTTGACTGCATTAACCGGTCTTGGATTTGAGCTGAAACGCCTGCAATTTTGTTCCCAGTGAGCACTGTTACCCTTAATGGGTAAACACAACCACTCATGCATGATGGTTCCAGAATAGTTAGAGTTTACACGGCGATTTCTTCAGAGAAAGAATCCAAAGCGTGACATGTAGAAGCTGCATGAACTTTTCCTGACTGAGACCCGGAAGTGGTGCAGTGAATATTACACCGCGTTGTATTGATTACAAGTAAGTCATAAAGCTAGATCTTATTCACTTGGAGCAGAATTAGACTTTATATTTTGTTGGGAAGTGGCAACTCACATTGTGCTAAGACATGGAAGATGGGAGATGTTGCGGATGGACATCTTTGAAAAGTAAAATTTTCCACAGACTTAGAGTAAATGTACATGGTAAAAACAATGGATATAAGTAGAGATAAAGACATAGAAACATTGAGATAATTCACAAGAGAAATTTAAACTGAAATTTATAAAAATTTTAGTAGTTTGTGATTGCTATTAGTTAATTAAATAATATTAATATAATATTTTTATTCTAATAAATATTCACTTTCTATGCTTTGTGCATTGTCTCTTTTGTATTTCAGAATACTTGAGCTAACACATTATTAAATTACCTATAAAATAATATGAGAGTATAAGCAACTTCAACTTTTAAGATCAATAATTAATATTATTTGTTATACAAAGAACATTTAAAATCATCTTATGTAGTTTCAATGAGGACATATATATGTGTGTGTATATATACATATATATATATACATATATATATATACATAATGAGGACATATATACATATATATGTGTGTATGCATGTGTGTGTGCTAAGTCGCTTCAGTTGTGTCCAATTCTTTGTGACCCTACAGACTGTAGCCTGCCAGGCTCTTGTGTCCATGGAATTCTCCAGGTCAGAATGTTACAGTGGGTTGCCATACCCTCCAGGAGATCTTCTGAACACAGGGATGGACCCACGTCTCCTATATCTTCCTCATTGGCAAGCAGACTCTTAACCACTAGCGCCACCTGGGATACATGTAATATAAAATACACACAGAGATGTGTGTGTGTGTGTGTGTGTATGTGTGTGTGTGTGTGAAACCTCAAAATTTGCTTTATAGCTTTAACTATAGGGATATTCTTTGTAGCATTTTTGGAATAACAAAATCCAGAAGGACCATAAATTTTCAAAATTAGAAATATAAAAATGTTTAGACTTTTTTGAAATGATAAAAAACTGTAAAAGACTTTAATAATATTTTAAATTCACTAATGTGTTTAAGTCAATATATGCAAATGTTATCGAGACTGTGAGCTGTTAAAAAGTGTCCATCATGCCCCAATTTGTGCACATAACTATAAATCTCTGGAATCTTCAGTTAATAAGACCATATCACTAATAAAACAGTTTCAGTTAGATGTGCTTTGACCGATGCATAAAAATCTCCATACACACAGACATACTCCTTCACCGTCTTCTCTCCTTTCAGGAAACTAGAAAGGCAGTGATTTCAGTGACTTTAAAATCAACATCATCTGCCTTAAATGGTTACATGAGAGAGAAACAAACTTGTTCTTTAAACCATTACATGTTATAGATTCTGTTGTTCCTTTAGCTTATTTTGTTCCTTCACGTATTCAGTAATGCTATCTTGTTTCTTGCTGTAAAATTATAGCAGCACGGTGTAAATATTTTAATGTAGAAATTTCTCTAGAGCCACACTGTATGATTTTCAACCTTGGCTCTGACCCTTTCAAGATAGGTAATCTTCGGTGAGTTATTCAGTCTCTGCCTCAGTTTCTTTAATAATAAAATGTGCATAACATAGTACATATTATTAAGAAATACTTCAATAACTTGAAGATGAAGCAAAATGATGGCTGAATGACCTTCTGGGGTCACACTGGAGCCTTGTCTATCAAGTAAACCCAAGGACGACTTTATTTTCAAGGAATATCCTACGTGCTATTTACTCTCAATGTACATGCTAAAATGGAGTTTTCTATTAATTTGAGATTCAAAGTTTCTAGTTATATATTAAAAAAAGAACCCTGTGTATTTAGAGCTATTATTGCCTGAGAGATATTAAATGTATGTATCTAACTTTGTGATTTTGTGCCCACAGTCTTTCTTTGATGTCTATAAATACTCAGTTTTTCAAGTATTCTTTGAACTTTTTTTTTACTATATTAATGATTCCTCATTAGTGAATTAATTTATTTGTTTATTTTATTTCTTGGAAAATACAAAATATAGGCAGAGTAGATACATGAGTGTTTAAAGAATGTATTGAACCAAAGTTAATCACACAGGCATATCATTGGATATCCTGACAAAACCAGAAAGCAGATTTAGTAGCTTGGAAGAATAAAATAGTTAGAAGATGGTTTTCAAATAGAACAGGGGCTATTTCCCTGTTCAGTCAGGGGGCTAAGACTCCACATTTCCAATGCAGGAGGCATGGATTTGATCCCTGGACAGGGAACTAAGATCCCACATGCCATGCATCACGGCATAAATATAAAATAAATGCCTTAAAAAAAAATAAAAGTAGAACAGGAGATCTCAAGAAAAAGTTAATGGGCACAATATAGTTTTTCTTTCTCCTTTTATATCTCTCTAAATTCTCACATAAAATGAGACTAGGCAATCAGAAGAGCTAAACCAAACACCCATTCACAACATCTAGATGAAAAGTATCTTGACCAGCTAGTAAACCAGCAATAGCCACAATACCAGTATTGGTAAAAAGAGTAACTGTGTGGGAGGCATGAAAATCAAAGAACTACAGAACTGTCAAATGCTCCCAACAGGAAAGATGTTGGGCCCACTGGAGGTGAGATGAAATCATGAGAGATGCTACAAGCACTAACATAAGGATAAAGGAAGTGTGAGGAGGTTGCAAGAGATGAAGTGGTATGGGCCCTATGAACCTGTAATATCCATAAAATCTGGCTAGCCTGGACAAAGACCCCTGTACTGAGTAGAAACTGCTGAAAATAGAATGGAAATTATGCCAGGATAGAAATAGTGGAGGAAGAGAAATATGTGCAGCTAAAAGTGTGAGAAAAGACAGAGGTGGCTGATCTAAGATAAAATACCATATTTTGTAAAAACTTCACAGAAAAAAACAGAAGAGGGAGCTCTGGGATTATGAAAGAAAAAAAATTATTCTGATCACCTCCTACAGGAAAATCACGTGATACAAACTTGAAAGGAACAGAAAGTACTATGAAATAAGTGAGCAATTAATACTGAAAACTTAGATTAAGAATCCAAAGAAATGAACAATAACAAAGAATGAATACAGAGATACATAAAAAACCTGAAGCTCAGACCAATAATTTATAACTAAAAAGGAAATTTGAAAAAGAAGGAGTCTATGAGAAAATCAGTAATTAGTATGAGATGACTGAAGAATAGGAAGATCTACAGAGGTGATAAAACTCAAAATAATTAAAATGTGTTAATAAAATCCTTGACTAAATAAGAGACATAAATTAAAGAATTAATTGCAATAAGAAAAATAGAAGATGAAAAGGAAAAATAAAAATGAAGACAAAATATTATATAAAATTCATAGAACAAAAAATGTTAAAAGTTACAATTTAATAAAACAATTTTAAAATTTAAAAAATAATCTTATGAAATATAAAGAGTGGTACAGAACTCTTTCAGATGAAAGACCAGACACATGGCAACACAATTTAATGCACGATACTGGATTGGTTCCTGAAGCAAACAACCAACCTCCTCCCAACCAAAAAAAAAAGAGAGAGAGGGAGAGAGAGGAAGAGAGAAAGAAAAAGAAAACAGAGAAAGAGAGAGAGGAACCAAACAAAGATAGAAAGACATAGAGAGAGACACCAAGAGGCTTGATTATGCAAATTGAAAGAACACATATTTACTCAACTGGGAAAATCAACCAAGAACATCCAATAAATAATACATATCCCAGATACACTTGACAGCAAAAATTATGGCACACTTCTAACGTCTCCATATTTGGGAAAATTCTCCACTAACTTAGGGTTTACATAAATGAAAGGCAAAAAGAGTTGGAAGTTACTACTTCATAGATATTTGACAAAGAGAAAACCACTTATTTGAAAGACTAAGAATGTGATAATCTCTGTAACTCCTTGCTTCAAAGCACACTTAAAGATTCAAGATTTGTGCTCCTCAAAAAGCCAACAAACAAACAAAAGTTTGGTCACTGTTCTTCATGGGGGATCTTTTTTTTCCTCCCACGTATGTATATATATCTTTCAAAAATGTATTAAGACTAAGTTGGAGGCCCACATTTTCTGGTATTAGAGTTGAGGTCATCAATAGTAGAACTTTATTAACAAGGTCTAACTAAGACTGTGAAATTCTGTGTACTGCTTTGGCTCATTGTAAAGGATAATGGGACTCCTCTGGTAGCTCAGCTGGTAAAAAATCTGCCTACCATGCAGGAGACCCCGGCCTGAGTCCTGGGTTGGGAAAATCCCCTGGAGAAGGGATTAGCTATCCACTCTAGTATTCTTGGGTTTCTCTGGTTGCCCAGACAGTAAAGAATCTACCTGCAGTGCAGGAGACCTGGGTTCTATCCCTGGGTGGGGAAGATCCCCTGGAGAAAGAAATGGCAACCCACTCCATTATTCTTGCCTGAAGAATCCCATGGACAAAGGAGTCTGACAGCTATAGTCTATGGGGTTGCAAAGAATGACTGAGTGGTTAAGAACAACACAGCAAAGTATGTAGACATTTACTCTAAAATTAAATTACAAACTCGAAAGCAGAGTATATATTAATAGCACAATTTTGACTGATCAACTCATTTTTCTGCTACAAATTCAAGCAATTCTACCAACATAGGATAGCTGAGTTTCTGGGTTTTCTTGTTTTTGTTTTGTTTCTTTCTTTCTTTTGACTAGTAGTTATTTCTTCCTATATATATGTATGCATGTATATATATATATATATATATATATATATATATATATAGAGAGAGAGAGAGAGAGAGAGAGAGAGCATCACCCCTTTTATATTTGCCTTTATTTAAAAACACTCATATTGCAAGTACAAAAATGAACATTGGTTTTATAATTGTCTATATAAATATTAACCTTTTTATAAATAATATGTTTTACATATGCTACTGCAGCCTCTTGTACCTGTCAATTATACACACATTATTAAAAAAAAAATGCCTGATAGTTGACAGGTTCATTAAATATGTCAGAGGCATGTAAGGACAGACTTTTCACAATATTTTAAAAAACATTAAATAGATGCCAGATTTTAAATATCTGAAACATATCCATGAAGTTTCATCATATGTTAGCCATGTTTTGCTGACAGTCTGCTCTTAAAAATGTTGGTAAATAAGGAGCAATAGTGAGAACTTAAGAAAACTGCTGTGAGATACTGGATTTAGAGTGTGACCTTTCAGTTGTCATGATGATTACCCTAAATATACACCAACCCAAGCACGAGAGGCCAACATATTGTGCAGTAGATATCAAAAAGGAGCTCAGGATACATAGTTAGGTACCATATAATTCAAGAGAGAAGTTTAAAAAGGGAATCAGTAAAAGAATAGAATAATGCTGACGAGATATCTAAGAAAGACAAGAAGATAATCAACCACTCATGGTAACCTTACTGAGAGATATCACACACACATACAAACTAAATTATGTGCTAAAAATAAAATTAGAATTTGTAGTATTATTTGGTAGTGCAAATTTAAATGGAGAAAATATAAGTTATGTGATAGAAAATAATATAAATTATAACATTTATATATGTGGGAACATAGTATTATGAGATTATGGAATTTCCTTGTATGTTCAAAAATTAACAGGCACAAAATATCTTACATAGTATGAGCAAAGGTCATTACCATGGAACTGGATCAAAATTCACTAGAAAATAAGAAGGGGATTAACACTTGAAGATTTGGAAAATTGACTTCTCAATGATTGAAAGAAATTTTGTCAGGAAATGTCTTTCTCCACAAATGAGAAAGTGTAGGTAAAACAAACGGTTGAGGTCAATGATATCTAAAATAAACTATAATTAAAATCTGAGCATTTCTGTCAAAATATTTTGGAACTGGAACTGTCACATGCTGAAGCTCTCCTGTATGTTTATTTTTCTAAACAACTGAATAGCTTGTTGAAAAATCTAGTTAAGGAATTATCAATATATTTTAAAAGTTCATATAAGTGAATACCTATCATTTGTGTAAAATTGTAAATATGTAAACATATAAATAATCTTTCCTTACACCTATGATTGTGAAATAATAAGGCACTGAAAATGATCTCTATGATACTGTAAGAATGGATACTTATCACTGCAAACTTTGGGCGCGTCAGTATAGGTTCATCAATTGTAACAAAGGTACCAATGTGGAGAGTTATGTTGAAAATAGAGGATACAGGCATGTGTAAGGGTAGAGCATGTACAGAAAACCTCTGCACCCTTATCTCAATTTTACTGTGAAATTATAAGTATTCTAAAAATACAATTAAAAAGAAAAAGAAAAACAAGATTGAGGATGTGATCACTTACATGGTTTACTTTTAAAAACCTAATAAGCTGGTCTAATATAATACACCTATCATTTATTTATATGTGAAGAGTTATCATGTGAAATGCATTCCCTTGTTTGTAGAAGAGATTAAATATTTCTGGAAATTTTAAGTAATGTTTCCATACTATATATAAAACATACAAATTATCACCTTCTCAAGGCCTCCATAGAGATCAGTTTAACAGCAAGATAAACATCTACGGTTGGAAGGTATCAGTGGAGGCAGAATTGTATTCACTACTTTGCTAAGATATTGCTAGTAAACCACAGACTATTTTTGACACTATTGAATGAAACATATTTCTCTGCATATAGTTATATATTATGAATATATGTATATAAGATCTATAAGGCTTGGAATAAAGGTGAATATTAAAGTTCAGTATAAAAATGTTATATAAGTAGCTCTTTTCAATGATAACTTATAGTTCACTGTTTTTTCCAACTAAAATGTTTTGAAAATAAAAATGGCTTTTTAAAAAATTTTTGTTGTTTTTATTTTTATGCCACTAATTAGAAGTTGCAATTTACATATTATCTCCAGTTCTCTTCAACAAGAAACAATATTAAATTATTTATAGTAAATTATATTCCTCTTTTCCAATTTACTTCAATATTTAAGTTTTGCTAAATTTGTTAATTGAACCAATTTTAATTTAGATAGTAAAATTTTATTCTCATAGAGATATTTCTCATGATAATTTAAACACCTTTTATAATATTTTTGCTTCTCCAATATTTCTTCTTATTTCATTACACATATCATTCAAAAATATTCATTGATAATTTACTACATGTTATGCAGTCTTACTACTGGGATCCATTACTGAACAAGCAGGCTAGAGACTGTCCTCTAGGGATATTATATTCCTTCTCTCAGGGTCTACAGTCACTGAATGCTGACTCATAATGTGATAGAATTGATATAATTTGTTAAAGATTTTCTAATTTCAAAAAGATACACATCCTAAAGATACACAGCTTTAAAGTTCTTTTGATTCACAAGATTTCTGGAAATAAAGAATCATCAGGGAAAGGAAATATAAAGGGCACTAAAAGACAATTTTCCTGTGTCTCTGCAACTCTGAAGGAGGAGTTGTAGCTATCATAAACAATGCTTTAACTGATATTATACCTGATGCTTGCTTGCCAAATCGCTTTGGTTGTGTCCGATTCTGTACAACTGTATGGACAGTAGCCAACTAGGCTCCTCTGTCCATGGGATTCTTCAGGCAAGAACACTAGAGCGGATTGTCATGCCCTCCTCCAGGATTATGTCAGATATGCTGATAACACCACCCTTATGGCAGAAAGTGAAGAAGAACTGAAAGCCTCTTGATGAAAGTGAAAGGGGAGAGTGAAAAAGCTGGTTTAAAGCTCAACATTCAGAAAACTAAGATCATGGCATCTGGTCCCATCACTTCATGGAAAGTTGATGGGGAAACAGTGGAAACAGCAACTGACTTTATTTTTGGGAGCTCCAAAATCACTGCAGATGGTGATTACAGCCATGAAATTAAAAGACGCTTACTCCTTGGAAGGAAAGTTATGACCAACCTAGATAGCATATTAAAAAGCAGAGACATTACTTTGCCAACAAATGTCCCTCTAGTCAAGGCTATAGTTTTCCCTATGGTCATGTATGGATGTGAGAATTGGACTGTGAAGAAAGCTGAGCGCTGAAAAATCGATGCTTTTGAACTGTGGTGTTGGAGAAGACTCTTGCAAGTCCCTTGGACTGCAAGGAGATCTAACCAGTCCATCCTAAAGGAGATCAGTCCTGAGTGTTCATTGGAAGGACTGATGCTGAAGCTGAAATTCCAATACTTTGGTCACCTCATGCAAAGAGCTGACTCATTGGAAAAGACCCTGATGCTGGGAGGGATTGGGGGCAGGAGGAGAAGGAGACAACAGAGGATGAGATGGTTGGATGGCATCACTGACTCGATGAACTTGAATTTGAGTAAACCACAGGAGTTGGTGATGGACAGGGAGGCCTGGAGTGCTGCAATTCATGGGGTTGCAAAGATTTGGACACGACTGAGCTGCTGAACTTTCAACTCCAGGATTATACCTGCTGCTGCTGCTGCTGCTAAGTCCCTTCATTTGTGTCCGAATCTGTGTGACCCCATAGACGGCAACCCACCAGGCTACCCCGACCCTGGGATTCTCCAGGCAAGAGCCCTGGAGTGGGTTGCCATTTCCTTCTCCAGTGCAGGAAAGAGAAAAGTGAAAGTGAAGTCGCTCAGTCGTGTCCGACTGGTAGCGATCCCATGGACTACAGCCCACCAGGTTCCTCCATCCATGGGATTTTCTAGGCAAGAGTACTGGAGTGACTTGCTCTTGCCTTCTCCGATTATACCTGATGAAGTATGTAAAAGAAATGTATTTCAGTATAATAGAAGATACATTTGATTTGGGTAGCAGTTCTTAAAGTACTTCTTTTTTCCCAATTTTTAAAAATGTTTCTCATAAGTCTTTCACACACATGTGTATTTACCTGATAGAGCTATAAATGTTTCCTTGTTATCAATACAATTATTAACACTAGCAAAATAATTAGACACTGTAAAGGGGAGAACTAAATTTTGCACAAAATCTTGATAGACTTAAAACTAACCTTTCGTTAGAGTAATAGAAATTAAGAAGTGCACCTTTTGGTATCTATGTTTAATGTGAAATCATAAATTCAAACATTAACTTCTTCAATCTATTCAAACACATTTTTTGAAAATAGAGCATTTACCAACTTTTTCAAAGTCTCTGCATCAAACATGCATCGAACAATGCATCAATTGTTTTTATTTGTTTGCACATATTTCAATAATCAGATGATTATGCAAGAAGAACACAGTTAGTTGTATACTGAGAAATTGTGTGCAGGTGTAGTCTGAGATGCTTTGACAAGTTCTTCTATTTAGATATTTATTTTGCAAAGTATACAGTGTAACATTTATTTGTAATTAAAGCAAAGCTAATTTAATGACCTAAAGCCAACAAAGCTTAATAATTATTGATTAAAAACCTTTCACACAGTGAAGCAATAAAAAGTAGAAAATATATCTAGGAAGAGAAATACTACTTAACCATGTCTCATAAGTGCTGATCTACAAAACTCTATGACATGAATTATATTTTTGGTATGTTCAGTTTTCCCTTACATACTCTGTAGTCAAGATAAAAAGAGGGATTAAAGAGGTCATTTTATTAAGGGGAATACTGAAGATACCTTCATGCAGGATTATTGAAGGAAAAAAATACCTTTTCAAGAGGATCAAATGGAAGAATAATTGACAAAGTAGTAGGCTAGGGTTCCTAGAGATATTGTTTGCCTTCTATCACAGTATTTTCAAAAAGAATATTGTTTAATTTCTCATTAAACATATTTTTAAAAAGAAGATCAAGTAAGAAATTTTATTCTGTGCTAAATGTCATCCTAAATAAATAAATCTTTCTATTTTTCCAAGAAATTACCAATACAGGTTATGTTGTCTAATAAGAATTTTGAAATTGTGTTTTATATCCCTAAATGAATATTAATGGGAAAAAAATTCTACAAAAATTCAAAAGCTATGTTTAAGTAACTCCAACAATTTATTCACAATATAAAATCCAGATAATAAAATTTAAAAAAATTTACTCCTGCCTATTCTGCTTCCTCATTTCAAGAAAATCAGTTATCATTTAGACAGGCAACTTTCAACTTCTCTGTGTATAAAATACTAAAATCATAAATTTATGTCATTGTGCTCCTCCTTTCAACAAATATTCTATTAATAATTTTTCTGAATCAAATCTATTGATATCTTGGTATTTTTCGAAAGGTAACAATAGATCTTGAGTTATTATATTTGTTCATTTCACATTAGTGCTTTTATCTCCTGAATATAGGCAGGTATTTTCATAAGAGAATTATATGGTACCTATAGGTCCAATTTATAAATAGTAGTGAAGTTATTTTTAAAAGCAAGTAGCAGAAAATACTTAGATGTACTCAGAAATCAAACCATTCCTTCACCTGGAAAAAGGAGATTTTCTCTAGATATGTATTTACTGTGGTGTTATTTGAAATAAATTATTAATATAGAGCTTTTCCACACAGCACTACCGTGCTCAGTAATACTCAAATATAAAATAAACAATGCCAACAAATTATTTGTGAATTTTTGTCATTATATGTAATTAGTTGAAGAACAGATGATTTGGAATACTGTAAATAATAAGTTTATATAGGTTTATTTTCCTTTACTTATTTATAGCTTAGAAATTATTACTGGTTTTTGTAAACTAATCATTTGATAATCTCACAAATAGTATCTTCTATTATAAAGCCACCAAATTGAATTTTGTATGAGCTATGTGAATTAGAAGAAGAAATCAGATGATACAAACATTATATTTTTCTGTGTTTATGGCAACTTTGAAATGCAATTACTCAAATTTAAAAAAAACATCAAAAATGCAGCAATAAAAACTAATGCACAAAATAAATGGTATTTAAACTATATGCACATGGGAGTGTTTCTTTTAAATATGATCATCTTTACTGTAATCATCACAATATTTTGTGAACTACAGTATTTTTGAAGCATTAAGTTATATAAAAAACCAATGTGAGTACATTTTTTATCTCCAAAATAAGTGTTATAAATAAACTTATAAGTTTATAAATGCTATAAGTGCTATAAATAAAATATTTTAGTAACCAATTAGTCCCATGTAAACATATACTTAGTGGTGTGTTAGTACTATTTTTAAAAAATATACAGAGAGAAATCTAAGAAAATATAGAAAATAAAATTAAATTTAAAAATATAAAAGCAAACAAAAGTAACTGCCATATTTTATATTTGAGACATTAATTTAGGACACAGTATTCTGGAAATATATTGAAAGCACTATTTTAGAGAAAAACAAAAGCAGTATTTAAGGTAGATATATGATACAGTGTATATATTTTTTTCTTATTCATCTGTCATTAGTCACTGTTGTACATTAAATTTTCATAAGCTTTCCTTTCCTTTAATCATGAAGCTATATTAAGGATATCTTCTTTATTTATAGTCGAGAATTTACTTTAAGGTTTAAAGCCTAGTTTTTCAAACATATATATGTTGAACAACTGCTTTGTGAGAAAAACGTTTGAGTCTGATAAAAGAAGTCAATGTGGTATAACGAAGAACAGGGATTGAGTTTGACAGGAAACGAAGGGAAAGGAGCAGTTTGAGAGGCTGATCATAGAAAGTAGCAAACCCAATAGCAACTTAGATATAAATCTAGTGTCATTCGGAAACCTATTCAGAACAAGGGACATGATTTGATGTCATGGAGAAAAGCCTTAGAATATTCTAGTGAGAAACACAGGAGGCAAACTAGCCACAGACACTGTACTAGGAAATGTCAGTGTGTGTGGAAATCAGTGTGTGCGTGCGGGCTAAGTCGCTTCAGTTGTGTCCTTCTCTTTGCGACCCTATGGACTGTAGCCCATCAGACCCCTCTGTCCCTGGGATTCTCCAGACAAGAAACTGGAGTGGGTTGCCATGCCCTCCTCCATAGGATCTTCCTGACCCAGGGATTGAACCCATCTCTTTTAGTCTCCTGCAGACAGGCAGGTTCTTAACCACTAGCGCCACCTGGGAAGCCCTGTGGAAATAAAAAAGACAGTTCAATTCTCTGGAACCAAAACCTAATATCACTAGTATATTCAAAACCCCAATTAGTGATCAACACTTGAGGCTACTGTATTAGGAAGAACAACTGGCAAAATAATAAATAATACAGGAGGTCCAAGAGGGAGGGAATATACACATGCACATGTCTGGTCACTTCACTGTACAGCAGAATCTAATACAACATTGTAGCTCAAACAGTAAAGAGTTTACCTGCAATGTGGGAAACCCAAGTTCTATCCCTGGGTCAGAAAGATCCCCTGGAGAAGGAGAGGGCAACTCCAATGTTCTTGCTTGGAAAATCCAATGACAGAGGAGCCTGGCAGGCTAGAGTCTATGGGGTCACAAAGAGTTGGACATGACTGAGTGACTTCACTTTCATTTCATGTCTGGTCACTTCATTGTACAGCAGAAACTAATACAACAAACACTGTAAAGCAATTATATTCCAATTAAAAAAAGAACATAAAATATTAAAAAATATAATAGTCAAAAAATAATAATTTTTAAAACTGCAAAGAATCTTGTAAGACCTTTGTCCTGTGACTGAGTTAATGAAAGGCTACAGCTACAGATTTGGTTTACATTGACAGGTATCTGTAAGGGAACCACCGAGGTCTAGTTGTTTACAATTAGGTTTGAAGAACCTAGCATTAAAACTTTTTTAGAATTCTCAGCTAAATTTGTTAACTTTAATCCAGAGTCACTTATTTCTCAGAAAGTGAGAAATCATTTATCATACAGATTATGGCCTACTTGGGAAATTTTAGAAATACTCAAATAACCTCCTTATCCCTAGAACTTTCTAATTGCTCTAATCCATGTTCAGTTCAGTTCAGTGGCTCAGTTGTGTCCAACTCTTCATGGCCCCATGGACTGCAGCAAGCCAGGCCTCCCTGTCCATCACCAACTCCTGGAGTTTATTCAAACTGACGTCCATTGAGTCAGTGATGTCATCCAACCATCTTATCTTCTGTTGTCCCCTTCTCCTCCTGCCTTCAGTCTTTCCCATCATCAGGGTCTTTTCCAATAAGTCAGTTCTTCACACAGGTGGCCAAAGTATTGGAGTTTCAGGTTCAGAATCAGTCCTTCCAATGAACATTCAAGACTGATTTCCTTTAGGATGGACTGGTTGGATTTTCTGGCAATCCAAGAGACTCTCAAGAGTCTTCTCCAACACCACAGTTCAAAAGCATCAATTCTTCAGTGCTCAGTTCTCTTTATGGTCCAACTCTCACATCCATACATGTGACTGGAAAAACCTTAGCTTTGGCTGGACGGACCTTTGTTGGGAAAGTAATGTCTCTGCTTTTTGATATGCTGTCTAGGTTGTTCATAACTTTCCTTCCAAGGAGTAAGCATCTTTTAATTTTATGTCTGCAGTCAACATCTGCAGTGATTTTGGAGCCCCCAAAATAAATTCTGTTACTGTTTCCATTGCTTCCCCATCTATTTGCCATGAAGTGATGGGACCAGATGCCATGATCTTAGTTTTCTGAATGTTGACTTTTTCATTTTCCTCTTTCTCTTTCATCAAGAGACTCTTTAGTTCTTAATCACTTTCTCTCATAAGGGTGGTGTCATCTGCATACCTAAGGTTATTGATATTTCTCCCAGCAATCTTGATTCCAGTTTGTGCTTCATCAAGCCCAGCATTTCTCATGATGTACTCCAAATATAAGTTAAATAAGCAGGGTGACAATTTATAGCCTTTTTGTGCTCCTTGCCTGATTTGGAACCAGTCTGTTGTTCCATGTCCAGTTCTTACTGTTGGTTCCTGACCTGCATACAGATTTCTCAAGAGGCAGGTTAGGTGGTCTGGTATTCCAACTCCTTTAAGAATTTTCCAGAGTTTGTTGTGGTCCACAGAGTCAAAGACTTTGCATAGTCAATAAAGCAGAAGTAGATATTTTTCTGGAACTCTCTTGCTTTTTCAATGATGTCAATTTGACCTCTGGTTCCTCTGCCTTTTCTAAATCCAGCTTGAACATCTGGAAGTTCATAGTTCACGTACTGTTGAAGCCTGGTTTCATGTTCACTTTCATCTATATTCTACCAATCATAATTTAACACTTCTAATGTCTCCCTTAAAATATAGTAAACTTTCTTCCACCATAATCTTCCCTTTGCAAGACCCCTGGCTGGGGTGGTGGGAGGGTGAAGCTTTGAATGGGAAAAAAAAACAAAAAACAAAAACAGATGCCATCTGCATTCATTTCCAATCCTTCCTCTAGATACTTCTAAATGAATCCATTTTCTATTCTTTTATCAAGCTGCCAAGAAGTGATAACCTTGTAGATCCTTGTTAGGAAGTGAAGATTGTCTGCTCTAACACTGTATTTCGCTTGTCACCTCTTTTTTTCTCTACAGCAGTTACTATAAATCCCTAAACTGTTTCCTCAAGATAATCACTAGCATTAGTCAGATATCTGTGGTTCTAAACCAGGCACAGGATAGAATTGAGTAAAGGAAGGATAAATATAACCATTCAGGCCAGTAAACTATGAACAGAAATACCATGGATCTTTTCTGGGCCAGCATATTTCATTGGTGACTTGAGACCCTCCATGTCTTTCTCCCAGTGAACAGAAATGAACATTGTAGCTGATGGCAGTACTGTCCAGCTTGGATCCTAAGTGTTTATAATGAACAGACCTCTCACCCGACCCTCAAACAACAGTGGATATATCACATTATTGACAAGTACACTTTTGCTGTTTAGTCTGATTCTTTATGACCCGATGGACTGTGGCCACCAGGCTCCTCTGTCCATGGTATTTCCCAGGCAAGAATATGGGAGTGAATTGCCATTTCCTCCTCCAGGGGATCTCCCCAACCCAGGGATCAAATCCATGTCTCTTACATCTCCTGCATTGGCCCCTGGGCTTACCCGGTGTGTCAGTTGGTAAGAAATCGACCTGCAATGCAGGACACCTGAGTTCAATCAGCGGCTTTGGAAGACTCCCTGGAGTAGGAAATGGCAACCCACTCCAGTATTTTTGCCTGGGGAATCCCATGGAGAGAAGAGCATGGTAGGCTACAGTCCATGGCGTCACAAGGAGTCAGACATGACTGAGCAGCTAATGCATACATAATGCCTTTTATAATTATAATATGCATTTTAAAATAAATATTATATATTTTATTTATTGTACTGAAAAATGGGCACATTGTTCTGAGGTAAGAGATTCCATCACTGTTGAAAGTAGAAAATTTCTCCATTGTCTTCAATATATTGGTAATTATTAATATCTGATAGCTAACTTTTATCACTACTTGTATGCCACTTATTATGCAATCACCCAGTCGTGGACAACACTTTGTGATCCCATGGACTATACAGTCCATGGACTTCTCCAGGCCAGAATACTAGAGTGAGTAGCTGGCCCCATCTCCAAGAGATCTTCCCAACCCAGGGATCAAACCCAGGTCTCCTGCATTTTAGGCAGATTCTTTACCAGCTGAGCCACCAGGGAAGCCCTATTATGCACCACTTTCTATTATAAAATATATTTTTTTAGACTCTTACCCAGTCAGATTGCTTTTTCCATCTTGGGAGAAACCTAAGTAGGAGAAAATGTAGAAAGCCGCAGGAGCTTTCAAACTCCCTTAAATGACCATACTTAGAGACAAGTCAAAGTTGAATGATTTATACTCTAAAAATGGATTCTAATCTGAAATGGCAGAGGATAACAATATATTATACTTGTTAAAACCATTTTAGCTTTTATAAATGGATTTTTTTCATGCGTGCCAGCTAATACTTTATTCTATACTTGTAAGCTAAATTCACTCAGTTACTGAAGCCACGTACTGTCAGAAAAAGAAATGATTTGCATGCAAAAGAGACAAAACATCTGAAGAAAGAGAAACTATGAAATCTATACATTATATTTGATCAATGTGGGATATTGAAAAAAAATTTCCTTTGACATTGATTTACTATAGTGGCGATAAAACAGAGTGAATGACATTCCCTGTCAGAACTGATTTGAGCTTGGATTGAGAAACAGAATTCTAAGCCACAGAAGCAGAAAAATCTAGTTGGGCTTTATACATATTAAAGGTGCCCTTATCCTTATGACTTTTAAAGATTAAATTATATAAAAGGAACAGTTCAGAATTAACCTGACATATCATTCTCTGATGTAATTTGTTGGTGGAATATCATACTTGTATAATAAAAGTACACTCATTGTCTCAAATTAATTTGCCCTCACAATCTAATACTAGACACAGTAATGTCATGATTAATGTATGTTTTCCTTGTATATTCCACATAAGTGAAGCACATTACATCTTTTCTTATCATATGCCTTTCAAAATAACATTGTAATATATTTTAGTACATGTACAGTACTTTTAAATAACTATGTAACTGTGACAGGATTAAGAAGTTTTTAAGAATAATTTTGCACTTGATTTTGAAAAGCTGAGTTGTTGAAAATATTATTAATCAATAGTTAAGTCAACACAGACTGTATTAATTTATTAACCTCATATTCTAATTACTTGAATGCATTTCACTTTCATTCACATAAAATATAAGAAAAACGTAACATCCTTTGCGTCGTGAACCTATCTTCACAGGTCTGTTAAGATGGGTTTTGATCCTTCAGGCCTAAATGATACATTGGAATTTCATTTCCACATAAAAATTAAAGCCATAAATTCCAAGTCAAGTGTCTGAAATAGCAAAAATTATTTTTAATTTTTTTATATTTTAAAATGCTTAAACATACAGAAATTTGACAATATTTTGTCACATTTACATGCTCTCTTTCTCTAAAACTTTCTCTTATAGAGGAACAATACCATTATCTTTTCTAAGATTAAAAACAACAATCCCAAAATGCATAGTTTATATTCAAATATCTCAAAAATAGGTCATAGTTACTTTCTTTTTCGAACTGAGACTTAATCAAGCTTTCCTTGTTACATATTTTTGCTATGCTTTTTAAGTCATTATAAACATTGAACAATGAACCCAATATTTTTCCCCCAAAACAACACTGATTTTGTGAAGGGATCAAATCAGTTTTCATGTGGAATCAATAATAGGTTCTTGATTTGTTTGGTTGACTTCTCATGGTATCATTTAACATGTTCTTCTACACTGTAAAATCTAAGTTAGGTCTAGGAACCTGTTTACATTTCAGGATAAATTGCTAGCAGGAAGTCTTCATAAGTAAGAATTTCTACTTTATACCATGGTATATCAGAAGGCACAAAATGACAGTTTGTCTTATACTTAGAGATTATTTTTCATAACATTTAGAGGTCTTTTCTTCCATTCATGTGTGTTAACACAATACATAGTAAGTCATATCACTGTGGGTTCAATATTTTATTTCAGTTACAATGCCAATGATACTAAGTTTACTCTCCTTTAAGTTTACTCTCTCTTTAAACCTACTCCTTGTGCCTTTTTGGTATTTTGGTCTATTATTTTTCCTTCCTTTGGTTTGCTTTTGTTTGTTTTCATTCTGGAAGGACATGAGATCTAGATTTGTCTTGTATACTTTTCCCTCCGAGTTAGAATTTCTCCAGAGATATATGAGTCTTTTAAATAGATAATGATGATTAAATACAAACAGTGTTAAACCAGATGGTATTTAAAGGCAATAGTATTGAAGCAAAAAGATCTCAATGCTAGCTCTTCAATTAGTAGTGGAGTATCATTGATGTTAGTTCTTTTCAATGTATAAAACTGGAAACATGTGTTTATGTTAACATACAATTCAAATCACAGGACTTTCTAATTATTTAATTTTATTTTGTGCTTGTCTATTCAATGTAAGAACAACAGCAATGTTGATTCTTATTTACTGCAATGCATTACATATATTATACACAATTACATAGCATCAATTATATATTGAAATACATATACATTTGTATATTTTATATATATTTTAGTTTCAAAATTGCAATGTGATTACTACAACTATAGTAAAGCTGTCAAGTAATAGAAATTTTTGCATTTAGGATATATTATATAAAAGATGTATAGTCAGAACTCTATGTTCCAAGTTACTTAATGTTTTTATCTAACTGGTTTTATGCTTTATTTTGATACAAATTTAAGTTTATTTGGCTTCTTTTTATTTAATCATATTCAATTCAGGCTAATTTTTCCCTTTTAGTGAAATGTTATATCTGATTATGTAAAAATATATGTAAAATTATATATAAATTAAATATTTGGACAAGTTTCAGTATTTTCATTAAACTCTCACCTGTGCTTATCCAGTCATGCTACAATTAGGCATTGGATAATGCTATGAATAATGCTTTGATAAACAGCTTTGCACATACACTGTTTCCTACTTGTGGGGACATTGTTCTATAGCTTGGTTCAGAGAATAAATGCATATGGAATTTTTTCAGAAGTTTCCAATTTTTCCTCCATAGGATTTATACTATTTTGGACTCTGACAATGAATTCCTTTTCCTCATAGTTTTATCAGCTACAGTATTCAATGATTGTGCTTCCCAGGTGGTTCAGTGGCAAAGAATCCATCTGCCAATGCAGGGGATGTGTGTTTGATCCCTGTGTTGGGAAGAGGAACAGCCCTGGAGTAGGAAATGGCATCCAACTCCAGTATTCTCACCTGGGAAATCCCATGGGCAGAGGAACTTGATGGGCTGCAGTCCACGGGGTCACGAAAGAGTCAAACACGACTTAGTGATTGAACAACAACGAAAAAATTCAATACTTGCCAAATTAATAAGTCAGAAATAGCATCATCAGTATAATCAAAGTTCAGATTAGTCAAGTGGTGTTTACTGTTTCATTATAGTAAATTATAATTTCTGAACTAAAACCTAGATTTTTTCCTTTTTTAAAAAAATTTTATGGTGCTTATTATAATTAACTTTTAAAAATGAAATTTCTCTTATCCCAAGTAAAATAATCCATTATGGGAAACAGGTACCAACTCACTGTTAGTAGTTAGAGAAGGTAAATTATTGAACTACTAATATCTTACCTTTAGACTCTTCCACAAGTACTATAAAAACTTGTACTCCTAAAGTTACTAAATTATGATTAAACAAGACATCAATGGGAGTAGACAGCCATATAATTAGACCATATGTCCAACACTCATGTCATACATTCATACTGGAGATTAGGATGTAGAAAGCTCCATTAATGGTGACCTGTTTGCTAAGAATGATTGCTCTAAAGTACCAAATGATAATCATATTATATTCATTATATAATTGTGATATAGAATTAAATATAATTTTAAAATGAGTCTCTTCTACTTACATAACCTTCGGAGGGTCAAGCATTCAGTAATGAAGCTGAGACTGGATCTAAATTTTTATTCTGTAGATTTTTTTCTTAAAACAACAGATGTGGGCAAATAGGACACTGGTGAATTCAGAATGACAGGATGCTGATTTTTCCCTTTAGTGTTCTCATAATAAAAGCTAGATAACATTTTTTAAAAAAATCCATGTTAGACGCTTTCGGTATTATACAATAAGACTTAATAATTCACCAAATCCTGACGATGGTAAGAAATGGTATAATGAAATAATTCTTCATGACTATAAACAAGGTTGAGCTGCACAATTACTTCTTATCCCCAGGAGGCATTGTCATCAATAATCTCCAGTCAGGCACTTGGGGGCAGTAATGTTCCTCTCATCTTATGTTGTCCTAAAATATCACTGTTTTCCTGTGTTATTTTTTAAATAGGATTTTTCTATGTTGATATGCTTTATGTTATTTACCACATAAACACTATAATATTGTATCTTTTATGTTTTACCTTGCCACAGATGAACCTTACATACTCATTGTGAAATGAACTGAAAACCTATCAATTTAGTGATTTTACGAAAATAATTTTATGTATAGCAAAAATAAAGAATCAGCCTTTTGTAGGGAACTTAGAAGGGAACAACAAAAATTTTAATGAACACAAATGAAATGTTATCAGCCACAAAATGTGATGCTGTGAGAACACACCCCTTTAATTATATAGAAAGGACTGTGGTACTGGTGAAATTTAGGAATAACTGATAGAAACTCAGAAACCATGTCAATTTAATTGTATTTTGCAAATTAGTGCTTAACACATTTCCCCAATTTTAAATCATTTTAAGACTATTTTTTAAAGTAATATTGAATAAAACATTTAAAGGATGAAGTATTTTATTTAATATTCACACTAATTAGTCCTAAATAGAAAGCATACTTAATTAATTATTTTTTCATATAAATTTTGTCCAACATAATACTTTTTGTTTGGCACTTGTGTGTGTGTGTTAATCGTTGCTATGTCTGACTCTTGCAACCCCATGGACTGTAGCCTGCCATGTTCCTCTGTCCAATGGATTTTCCAGGCAAGAATATTGAAGTGTCTTCTCCATGTTTGGAACTTAGAGATATGTATTTTGCTACTCCCATCTTGATCACCTGGTGATGTCCATGTGTAGAATCTTCTCTTGTGTTTTTGGAAGAGGCAGTTTGCTATGACTAGTGCATTCTCTTGGCAAAACTCTATTAGCCTTTGCCCCGCTTCATTCTGTACTCCAAGGCCAAATTTGCCTGTTACTCCAGACGTTTCTTGACTTCCTAATTTTGCACTCCAGTCCCCTATAATGAAAAGAACATTTTTTGGGAGTATTAGTTCTAGAAGGTCTTGAAGGTCTTCATAGAACCTTTAGACGTCAGCTTCTTCAGCATTATTGGTCAGAGCACAGACTTGGATTACTGTGATATTGAATGGTTTGCCTTGGAAATGAACAGAGATCATTCTGTCATTTTTGAGACTGAATCCAAGTGCTACAAAATGGTCAACACTGAAAACAGATTGAGTATGTTCACTGAAGCCAAAGAAGGAAAAGTTCTATAAAGTCAGCAAAAACAAGACTGGGAGCTGACTGTGGCTCAGATCATGAACTCCTCATGACCAAAGTCAGACTTAAGTTGAAGAAAATAGGGAAAACCATTAGACCATTCAAATATGATCTAAATCAAATCCCTTATGATTATACAGTGGGAGTGAGAAATAGATTTAAGGGACTAGATTTGATAGACAGAGTGCCTGATGAACATGGATGGAGGTTTGTGACAATGTAGAGGAGAGCGGGAGTAAGACAATCCCCAAGAAAAATACAAAAAAGCAAAATGGCTGTCTGAGGAGGCCTTACAAATAGCTGTGAAGAGAAGTGAAAAGCAAAGGAGGAAAGGAAAAATATACCCATTTGAGCACAGATTTCCAAGGAATGGCAAGGAGAGATAAGAAAGCCTTCCTCAGTGATCAGTGCAAAGAAATAGAGGAAAACAATAGAATGGAGATGACTAGAGATCTCTTCAAGAAAATTAGAGATACCAAGGGAATATTTCATGCAAAATGGGCTCAATAAAGGACAGAAATGGTATGGACCTAACAGAAACAGAGGATATTAAGAAGAGGTGGCGAGAATACACAGAAAAACTATACAAAGAAGGTCTTCATGACCCAAATAATCATGATGGTATGATCATTCACCTAGAACCAGATATCCTGGAATGCGAAGTCAAGTGGGCCTTAGGAGGCATCACTACAAACAAAGCTAGTGGAGGTGATTGGATTCCAGTTGAACTATTTCAAATCCTAAAAGATGGTGCTGTGAAAGTGTTTCACTCAATATGCCAGAATATTTGGAAGACTCAGGAGTGGCCACAAGACTGGAAAAGTTGAGTTTTCATTCCAATCTCAAAGAAAGGCAATGCCAAAGAATGCTCAAACTACCGCACAATTGCACTCATCTCACACACTAGTAAAGTAATGCTCAAAATTCTCCACGCCAGGCTTCAACATTACATGAACCATGAAATTCCAGATGTTGGAATTAAAGTTCGTTTTAAAACGAGCTTGAAAGCCAAAGGAATCACAGATAAAATTGCCAACATCCGTCAGATCATTGAAATAGCAAGAGAGTTCCAGAAAAGCATCTAATTCTGATTCATTCACTATGCCAAAGCCTTTGACTGTGTGGATCACAATAAACTGTGGAAAATTCTGAAAGAGATGGGAATACCAGACCACCTGACCTGCCTCTTGTGAAATTTGTATGCAGGTCAGGTAGCAACAACTATAACTGGAGATGGAATAAAAGGCTGGTTCCAAATCAGGAAAGGAGTAAGTCAAGGCTTTATATTGTCACCCTGCTTATTTAACTTATATGCAGAGTACATCATGAGAAACACTGGGCTGCATGAAGCACAAAGTTGAATCAAGATCACTGGATGAAATATCAATAATCATAGATATGAATATGACACCACCCTTATGGCAGAAAGCGAAGAACAAAAGAGCGTCTTGATGAAAGTGAAAAAGTTGGCTTAAAGCTCAGAAAACTAAGATCATGGCATCTGGCCCCATCACTTCATGGGAAATAGATGGGGAGATAGTGGAAACAGTGACTGACTTTATTTTGGGGGCTCCAAAATCACTACAGATGGTGACTGCAGCCATGAAATTAAAAGACACTTACTCCTTGGGAGAAAAGTTATGACCAACCTAGACAGCATATTAAAAATTAGAGACATTACTTTGCCTACAAAGTTCCGTCTAGTCAAAGCTATGGTTTTTCCAGTCGCATGTATGGATGTGAGAGTTGGACTATAAAGAATACTGAGAGCCAAAGAATTGATGTTTTTGAACTGTGGTATTGGAGAAAACTCTTGAGAGTCTCTTGGACTGCAAGGAGATCCAACCAGTCCATCCTAAAGGAAATCAGTCCTGAATATTCATTGAAAGGGCTGATGCTGAAGTTGAAACTCCAATACATTGGCCACCTGATGTGAAGAACTGACTCATTGGAGAAGAACTTGATGCTGGGAAAGATTGAAGATGGGAAGAGAAGAGGACTCCAGAGGATGAGATGGTTGGCTGGCATCACCAACTTAATGGTCATAAGTTTGAGTAAACTCCGGGAGTTGATGATGGACAGGGAAGCCTTGTGTGTTGTGGCCCATGGGGTCACAGAGTTGAACACAACTGAGCAACTGAGCTGAACTGAAGTGAGCAACTGAGCTGAACTGAACTGATTCCCATCTTGATTTTTCTTTTAATTCAACTCTCTATTTATTGATGAATAAAAATACAATATTAATATTGAAAGGACAATTATGTTATAAAATTTAAACTATATAAATCTGTAATAGAATAAACCCCAATTGAGGAACACCAGTCATGTTTTACCAATACTTCAAATATAATTTATCATTATATTTAGAGTTTTGTTTTTCTCTCTTACATATCAGCATCTGGTCTACAAACTAGAAGGAAATATGCATTTTTCTGTTATCATTTTTTATGGTTGTTCTTAGCAGAAATAATCTCAGTGTGAAAGTATACATACTGTCACCATTCCCATTTTTTTGTAAATGTTAAGCTGTTAAAGAAGCATAAATATAGACATATAATTAACCCTGTTAAAGTCTTCAGTGTTTTACCTTTGGCTGGTGTACCATATTTCTGTTAATTCCAACTTGACACGATTTTCATGTGCTTTTGTATACAATTTGCTCATTCTGTATTTTAAAGAACTTGAAAAGTTATCTCATAAATACTGAGTAAATATATAACAGCAGTGGTTTGAATTGCTATGACAGAATTACATACAAGCAGCTCTAAAACAACAGCTAGTATTATACTCAGGTATCCAGAAGTTCATATCTATTCCACCTTCGTAAATGGGGAAAGGCCATATTCTCAGGTCAAAGTCAAGCTGAGAAATGTCTCAACAAAAATAAAGAACAATGATGGATTTAAACAAACACTCTTCTTTGAGAGCCCCAAATCCTACCTCTCTGTGACCTCCTATATTTCCTATTGTCCGATTTTTCAAACACAGTTAAAGTTTACACAAACTTACCAAAATGGTAGAAATTTTAACATTTGCTTGATCATCACCTTCTGCAGAAACCAAATATATATTTTTTTAATTGAAGCAAACAGAAAAAGGCATTGATTGTGCTGTGCTGTGTTCAGTCCCTAAGTCCTGTCTGACTCTGAGACCCCTTGGAATATAGCCAGTCCGGCTTCTGTTTTCATGGGATTTCCCAGAGAAGAATACTGAAGTGGGTTGCCATTTCTTCCCACAAGGGGTCTTCTGGACCCAGGATCTCTTGCATTGGCAAGTGGATTCTTTACTACTGAGCCATGTGGAAGACATTGACTATGAATCCCTAATTACTCTCCAAATTAAAGCACTGGCCCCTGCATCTCTTTTTACCCACCCATGCACATGCTTGAAAGTGAGGAATAGGAATTAATTACTGGATGCAATAATTAGCCACTACATACCTATTGTTTTCCTGACTTAGGCAATTTTCTTTAACAAGGATAGCACGATAATTTTTGGCTATGCATTTTGATTGGAAAGAACCCCTGGAGTAGGAAATGGCAAGCCACTCCAGTGTTCTGGAAAATTCCATGGACAGAGAAACCTGGTGGGCTACAGTCCATTCGGTCACAAAGAGTCAGACACAAGTGACTGAGCACACACAGAGCAGACAAATGAAAAGTGATTGGGAGAGTTCCTTGTTTTCTTCAGAGTCATGGAGAAAAACTCAGACATGTAGTAGCATTTTATTTCTTTGTGAACAACTGAATTTATCAGTTCTCAACACAAAATCATTGTTGCATATTGACATTTTGAAGATGTGATCTTACATACTCCTAAATTACTTTGCTATTATTTAATTTCAGAGCCTTTGCCCTGCCAATTACAACAGGGGGGGATTCTTTTCAATTGATAGCTTTTGGTGAACTCTGTTGGATTCGTGATCTCCAAAGAAGAGGATTTAGCTTCAGGACCAAGCACCCATCTTGATCACTCAAGAGATTGTGTATAGCAGAGTTTTATTAAAGTATGAAAAGGGATCAGAGAAGGCTTCTGACATAGACATCAGAAGGGGGATGGAGAGTGCCCCCCTTGCCAGCTTAAGCAAGGGAATTGCATACTTTTTTAATTGGTTATTACAATAAATCAAAATAATGTCTCAGGGTTGTAAAAATTTTACCAGACCCACTGCCACAATTTACATTTTAAGATAACAGGTTCAGAACTTAACAATAGAAAGATCTTACCAGACCCACTCCCATAATACACATTCTAAAATAACAGGATTAGTCAGAGGTTTTCAGCAAGGAGGAACTGTCCTCAAGCAGCATACATTGCTGTTCTCTAATCTTTAGTACAGAGTTTAAGCTGAGTTGTTTGTTGTGTAATCATCAGTTCTGGGCTTAAAGAAGAAGAAAAAAAAAAGTTTTATGTGACTTAGACTAAAGAATGCAAAAAAGACATTTGTCCTTCCAGCCTCCTTGAGAGCCCTAGACCCCTTTCTTCTCCCTGGGGACCCCCGACTTCTTATCAACCTGCTAGAAACTGACTCTCTCACAAAGCATGCATAGAATTTGGTGATTGACTTCTTATAAATGAAAGAATGAGATGATGAGGGTGAGCAATACTCTTACTACAAACACATTCTGATTAAATCATATCCATAAAAATATACAATCCTTGGAGAAAAAGAAGAAAATAAAAAGAACACAGTCACCAAATATACATCAGGAAAATTGAGAAGGGGGATTGATGTCATAACAAACAAAATTTGAAACTGGATATAGACTCCAAGACTTCCCTGGTGGCTCAGACGGTAAAGCATCTGCCTACAAGGCAGGAGACTCAGGTTTGATACCTGGGTCGGGAAGATCCTCTGGAGAAGGAAATGGCAACCCACTCCAGTACTGCTACCTGGAAAATCCCATGGACAGAGGAGCATGGTAGGCTACAGTCTATGAGGTCCCAAAGAGTAGGACACGACTGAGCCACTTCACTTCACTGTAGACACCAAAAGCTAAGTGCTAACATTCAAATGCCCAGGCAGGTGCAAAAGGCCAATAATGTAACTAAAATTTCAAAATGTCCTTTACTGATCAAGAAAAGGGAAAATATGCAAAACTAAGCAGAGGGGCAAAACTATCAATCAAATACAAGTATGATAAAATAATAGAGAATAGTTTTAAAACTTCATTAAGAAGATTCTTAGTGAAAACTAATCACATATCACAAACTTTAAAACTCTCCATGCTTTTAAATCAGTTCACTTCAGTTCAGTCACTCAGTCGTGTCCGACTCTTTGCGGGCCCATGAACTGCAGCACGGCAGGCCTCCCTGTCCAACACCAACTCCCAGAGTTTACCCAAACTCATGTCCATTGAGTTGGTGATGCCACCCAACCATCTCATCCTCTTTTGTCCCCTTCTCCTCCTACCCTCAATCTATCCCAGTATCAGGGTCTTTTCAAATGAGTCAGCTCTTTGCATCAGGTGACCAAAGTATTAGAGTTTCAGCTTCAACATCAGACTTTCCAAGGGACTCTCAACACCACAGTTCAAAAGTATCAATTCTTCCTTGCCCAGCTTTCTTTATAGTCCAACTCTCACATCCATACCTGACTACTGGAAAAACCATGGCCTTGACTAGATGGACCTTTGTTGGCAAAGTAATGTCTCTAATTTTTAATATGCTGTCTAGGTTGGTCATAACTTTCCTTTCAAGGAGTAAGCGTCTTTTAATTTCATGGCTGCAATCACCATCTGCAGTGATTTTGGAACCCCCCAAAATTAAGTCTGTCACTGTTTCCACTGTCTCTCCATCTATTTCTCATGAAGTGATGGGACCAGAGGCCATGATCTTAGTTTTCTGAATGTTGAGCTTTAAGCCAACTTTTTCACTCTCCTCTTTCACTTTCATCAAATGGCTCTTCAGTTTTTCACTTTCTGCTATAAGGGTTGTGTCATCTGCATATCTGAGGTTATTGATATTTCTCCCAGCAATCTTGATTCCCAACTTGTGCTTCATTCAGCCCAGCGTTTCTCATGATGTACTCTGCATATAAGTTAAATAAGCAGGGTGACAATATACAGCCTTGACATACTCTTTTTCCTATTTGGAACCAGTCTGTTTTTCCATTT
This sequence comes from Muntiacus reevesi, assembly GCF_963930625.1. Lineage (NCBI taxonomy): Eukaryota > Metazoa > Chordata > Mammalia > Artiodactyla > Cervidae > Muntiacus > Muntiacus reevesi. The sequence continues at coordinate 23,352,190 of NC_089262.1, read as the reverse complement.
CCAGTTCTAACTATTGCTTCCTGACCTGCATACAGGTTGCTTAAGAGGCAGGTTAGGTTGTCTGGTATTCCCGTATCTTTCAGAATTTCCCACAGTTTATTGTGATCCACACAGTCAAAGGTTTTGGCATAGTCAATAAAGCAGAAATATAAGTTTTGCTGGAACTCTCTTGCTTTTTCAATGCTTTTAAATATTTATCATTAAAAAAATGTTTTGGCTTTCCCAGTGATTTTCAGCTTTTATGCAACTGTGGGAATAAAAACTAAATCAATGCTATTTTATCTAACATATAAACATATCTAACATATCCAGCATACAGTCTTGCAAAGAATTTTCTTAAGTACAATCAGCCTAGGTAAGTCTCTTAATTGATTATTGAAATAACTTGAATTACAATTCCCGAGTGTGCAGTCGACTGAAAGATGGAGATTCTATGTATTGCTTGAATAAACACTTAACATGTCCTCTATACATGTAAACTTCATGCCTGATTGTACATTCAGTGTACACAATCACTGCCTTATTTTAGCGGTATTTTGAAGAGCACCACACTAAATACTGTTTTGAACTTGCTCTCAATAACATCATCACTCTAATAAGGTGTGGTTAAAGACAATTTTGACTCATTTCAAGGAAAGAGATTTAATCTAAGGTGCAGCTGAGTACTATACCATTTATCTAAACTCACAGCTATAACTTCAAAAGATAATTCAAATATGGCCCTTAATTGCTAACTAGATCAATATCACTAATTAAAAGTATTATCTATAGAAATTACATACTTCAAAGTTATTAGCAATTAATGCATCTTTGAATGTATCTTTAACCCTTTAGTAATCAATGAGGATACAATCACTTTATATAATGTTAGTTTTATATGTTAATATGATCATTTTTAGATCAAAGAGAAAGGCATATGACTAATACTAGCTATATATAAAGGATCAATGGCTTCTCCTTCTGGAAGAAATAGGTTTATATTACCATTAGAATGAGTAATTTTTTAAGTTTATTATGGAGACTTGTTTCTGCATTTCTTGGCCTTGTTAAATTTTATTGTGTTAATTTTACAGAAATCTTATCTCTTACTGACAGCATTTCTAGGCTTACATAATCTCTTCTTAGAGTTTGTAATCTCAAAGATATATGATTTTCTGCCTCTGATCTTTAGCATGTAGACCAATAGCTCTGCCCAGTCTGGGAGCCCTGCTTATGTTTGGATACACCACACATACAAAGGATGTACCAAAGTTTGAGTCTTGGTAGCAGGCCTTGTGATTTTCCCAGAACAGGAGAAGACGGAAGGTCTGTGAGGAGCTCCTCGAAGGTCCCCTTGCACTTGCCTTTGTGCATCATTGGCGAGGATGTCATTGGCAGTTTCCACCACTTCTCAGGTTCTGATGAGCTGTGTGGCTCTCTGTCCTGCATACCTCAGAATACAACTGCAGAATATAAAACCACTTGCCTGCAGTCTAGAATAGGATTATCAGCGACAGGGGATCCAAAACCTGATGTTGTATTTATTCAATTCCTGCTGTTTGTGTTCCCTCCCTTTTTGTGTGTGGGGCAGGAATCATGGGGAGTTGGCACCTTAGGTTTATTCTTCCTTTCATTGTCTATGTAAGTACCAAACTGTCATGCAAAAATTGTTGACCATGCACACACACACACACACACACACACACACACACACCCCTTTTGGACTTCCTTCCAGTTTTCTCTTGATGTAACAAATTAGCACAAATTTATATCACTAAACCACACAAATTTATTATCTTACTGTTCTATAGACAGAATTTAGATAGGTATCTTCCTTGACATGCTCTCAGGGAGAACCCATCTCCCTGACATTTCCAGGTTCTAGAGACTTTCCCCCATTCAGCACTCAAGAATACTGGAGTGGGCAGCCTATACCTTCTCCAGGGGATCTTCCTGACCCAGATATTGAGCCAGGGTCTCCTGCATTGCAAGCAGACTCTTTACCAGCTGAGGTACTAGGGAAGCTCATTCAGTGGCTCATGGCTCTCATTTTCCACTTTCAAAGTCACAGTGAGCATCTCTCTGGAAATGCTTCTACCATTACATTTCCCACTTATGACAATTTTAAAAATACCTCTGCCTTTACAACCACTGTGATTAAATTCAGGTCACTCAGATAAGGATAAAACAGGATAACATTCCTATCTCAAGATGCTTAATGCAATAATACTTGTGAAGTCCCATTTGGCATATAATGTAGTCACAGGTTCTAGAGTTTAGGATGTGGACATCTTTAGGAAGGCATTATTCTGTCTACTTACACTTTCCAATGCCAGTGAGAAGTTGCTGAGGGAAGTACTTAACTGGTTAAAAAATATAGTTTTACTTCTTAAGTTTGGAATGTTAGAGGTAAAAAATAAAATTAAAATTGAGTACATGGTCCTAACAACATAGGGGAAACACAGAGTTAGCATAAACAGTTGGTAACAGGAACTACAATACCATGGTCATTATGAAAGGCAGAAGAGCAGATGGGCCATTCAGAACCCAGACAGTGGTCTGACATGAGGAAATCACAGTGAAAATATATAGCTCCCCAGGATGAAATCAACAGGTGGCTAAGTAACTAAACAATGGGTAACCAAGTAACTAGTAGAACAAAGATTTCAAAATTGAAAACATCTGGTCACCACATGAACCACAATACTCTAAAAATCATGATATTGTCCTATTTCCAAACCTACATAAGAAAACTTCAAGCACTTTGAATAAAATGTTTAGCAAGGCTCCTAAGGAATTTTGTTCTTGCATCATAGTTGTTGATGGGAAACATTGATCTGATCCTTTCCCAAAGGGAGATGTTACACTCTAACCAAGTAACTGACTCCAAATTAACCTCAATTCCAGCATATGACATTAAGTCCACTAGAATGAATGCAGGTAAAAAATGGAGCTGTCACTGAAGATCTCCTCATTATAAGCCAGGATGTCCTAAATTTGCCTATGTATTTTTATTCAGTCCCTAAGAGCAGTTGAACATCATGTTTTTTTTTCTTCACATTATGACATCCAAAGAAAATGAAAAGACTGGTATGACATTTAAGGATGAAAAATATAAAGATTCTTTTAGCTACTAGTAAGAAGCTGGAAGTTACCAGCTTCCAAAGACCCTGCTATCCCATAGGATATGGGAATATATATCAAGGACACAACAACCCAGTCACAACAAGCCAGGGTATTGTGGTACAGGAGCTGGGGCAATCTTCTGAAAATAGCTGGAATGGATATGTTCAGCACCCACAGAATACACACATTGATAACAATAAATCTGCAGCAAAAAAAAACTATGTAGCAGAAATGTCTGAGCACCTGTACTCATATGTAAAACCTGTAACACACATCCACATCTTTTTCAATGCAGTGTCACCAGAAGAGTTGATATTCATTTCAAAAGCTTGTGCAGTGTTTCTGTCGACTGTATCCATTCTTATTTGTCAGCATTAATTTGACAATTTAGTGCCCATGTTAAGCTGTTATTGAATATTGTAAGTATCATTCTGACCACAATAAAGAATGTGGATAATGTGGGTCTTTTGATTCTATGCACACCCCATTTAATTTTTCTTTTTGGCCAATGAATAACTAAACTAAATTTTTTAAATCACAGGGCATGGGAAAGACCTTGCAGTTTTTAAACTAATCAAGTTATGTCCTTCACTGGAGATGCAATTATGAACACATTTTCTTTACTAGCGCAAACTAGTATAGCACATGAAATAATATGATTAATCTGGTAATTGTACATTTCTCTATAGCAAATGTCTACGGACTACAGCTGTGGGGTAACATTACCTGCTATCTGTACTTAAAGATAAAGTTGTATTGGAACACAGCAACATTATTTATGTACTGTCTATGGCGGTTCTTGCTTTGAAACTGTAGACTGGAATATTTGCAAGTCTCCATTGTTTCCAAAGTTTAAAATTTCTACTCTTCTGGTGCTTTTCAGAAAGAGTGTGTCAATCTCTGACTCTTAACAACAGCAGAGAAGCTTTAGAGAGGACTGTTGTCACTAGGCAAAGGGAGAAGTGCCCTTTAAGTTTCCCTTTTTCAGAGATACTTATTTGTTTCTCTTCCCCAAGTAGTACAAAGAGATTCTTATATTCTGTGTATCACATTGGTTTCTTCTACTGAGAGCATCATGGGTTCCCAAAAGGCTCAGTGGTAAAGAACTTGCCTGCCAAGCAGGAGAGGTGGGTTTGACCCCTGGGTCAGGAAGGACCCTTGCAGAAGGAAATGGCAACCCACTCTGATATTCTTTCCTGGATGTCCCATGGATAGAGGAGCCTGGTGGGCTACAGTCTTTGGGGTTGCAAAGAGTGGAACAAACTTAACCACTAAAGCACCACCCACAGATGATATCATACTGACATTACTTGTGCTGTGTGCAGAGTCATGTCTGACATTTGTGACCCTGTAGCCTGCCAGACTCTTCTATGAGATTCTCCAGGCAAGAATACTGGAGTGAGTTGCCATTTCTTTCTCCAGGGGATCTTCTAGACCCAGATATAGAAACCAGGTCTCCTGTATTGCAGTCAGACACTTTACCAACTACCTTAAAAGGGAAGGTCAAATATAACTTGAGAGAAGGTAATCAGTTCAGTTCAGTTCAGTTGCTCAGTCGTGTCTGATTCTTTGTGACCCCACGGATTGCAGCGCACCAGGCTTTCCTGTCCATCACCAACTCCTGGAACTTACTCAAACTCACGTCCATCGAGTTGGTGATGCCATCCAATCATCTCATCCTCTGTTGTCCTCTTCTCCTCTCACCTTCAATCTTTCCCAGCATCAGCGTCTTTTCCAATAAGCATTTCTTCGCATCGGGTGGCTGAAGTACTGAAGTTTCAGCTTCAGCATCAGTCTTTCCAATGAACATTCAGGACTGATTTCTTTTAGGATTGACTGGTTGGATCTCCTTGCAGCCCAAAGAGACTTTCAAGAGTCTTCTCCAACAACACAGTTCAAAAGCATCAATTCTTCAGTGCTCAGCTTTCTTTATAGCCCAACTCTCACATCGTACATGACTACTGGAAAAACCATAGCTTTCACTAGATGGATTTTTGTTGGCAAATTAATGTCTCTGCTTTTTAATACACTGTCTAGGTTGGTCATAATTTTTTCTTCCAAGGAGCAAGTGTCTTCTAATTTCGTGGCTGCAGTCACCATCTTTAGTGATTTTGGAGAAATCTATCACTAAAGAAAATAAAGTTTGTCACTGTTTCCACTGTTTACCCATCTATTTGCTGTAAAGTGATGGGACTGTATGCCATGATCTTAGTTTTCTGAATGCTGAGTTCTAAGACAACTTTTTCACTCTCCTCTTTCACTTTCATCAAGTGGTTCTTTAGTTCTTCTTCACTTTCTTTCATAAAGGTGGTGTCATCTGCATATCTGAGGTTATTGATATTTCATCCCACGATCTTAATTCCAGCTTGTGCTTCATCCACCCTGGCATTTCACATGATGTACTCTGCATATAAGCTAAATAAGCAGGGTGGCAACATACAGCCTTGATATACCCCTTTCCCTATTTGGAATCAGTCTATTGTTCCATGCCTAGTTCTAACTGTTGCTTCTTGGCTTGCATACAGATTTTTCAGAAGGTAGGTAAGGTGGTCCAGTATTCCCATCTCTTGAAGAATTTTCCACAATTTCATGTGATTCACACAGTCAAAGACTTTAGCATAGTCAATGAATCAGAAGTAGAATTTTTTCTGGAATTCCTTTGCTTTTTCTATGATCCAACAGATGTTGCTCTCTGGTTCCTCTGTCTTTTCTTAATCCATCTTGACCATCTGGAGGATATCTGAAACACTGAGGTATACTGAAACACTGTATGAAGTTTGCAACAATCTATTATCTTGATATTTTACTAATAAGTTTAAAGGCAAATACTTAAATACTTTTGTTAGTAGATTAGTGGAGTAGATATTATACTACTATATTATAGAATGATGAAGAGTAAACTGAGAATTACATGAAGATGACATGGAAAATTTTGAAATTTAAAAATTCTAATCTCAAGGAATATTGTACAAGAAATTTGTTCTATGAAATAACACAGTAGGTAGTTCTTAAAATCACATAACTAATACAGATATGCTTTGATCCTAAAATCCCAATCTTTATCCATTATTCTCTTATGTTTGTGTTTAATAAGGGGCATTACATACAGCAATCCTAAAACTAGGTAGGTTGTATATTCATCCTCTGGAGTAGAAAATTTGCTAAAGAGAACATAAACAGAAAATGTCAACTTTATGGAAGAGAGAACATAAGAACAAATTATGAACCACTGATAATCAATGATCAAATATTCAAATTCCGTTTGCCCACAAATCTCAGTATCTTGATGCAAGCTGAGGTTTCCGGAACAGGATATAAGATATAAAGCTGGATAGTGGATGGAAAGTATAAATACTTCAGCTTACTTGGTTTAGTTTCATTTGGTGAAAACACTTTTTTCACCATCAAATTTAGCTTAATGCTGAAATTAAATTTTGCTATCTAAAAATATAGAACATAATATTTTTCTGTGGAACTGAGATTATGGCTCATAACAAAATACTCAGCCAGAATGTATTCACGTGAAACTCTGAGTATAGATGAATATTAGGCCTGAGTCACATATAATAAAAAGAAGGAAATGTGACTCTACCTCTGTTATGAATAAAACACACCCATTAGTTTTGGTTTATACAGCTTCCCTGATGGCTCAGACAGTAAAGAATCTACCTGCAAAACAGGAGACCTGTATTTGATTCCTGAGTCAGGAAGATATCCTGCTGAAGAAAAGAGCAACCCATTCCAGCATTCTTGACTTGAGAATGCCATTGACATAGGAACCTGGTGGGCTATAGTCCATGGAGTCATAAACAGACACGGCTTTCACTTTTGTATGCCAATAAATATAACATGACCATTAGAATTAGAATATAAACATTGCATGTTGAAACATATGTTTGATTGACAAATGTACTATTTCTAGCTTTTACTACTGTCCATTGGTCATAAGTGTTTATGATATGAATCACCTCAAGTGTATAAAATCAAACCAGTTGCCTGACCAGGGAGAATAAAGAAACCATGGTCACTGGTTTTACACATTCTTAATAGAACAACAGACTGGTTCCAAATAGGAAAAGGAGTACATCGAGGCTGTATATGTCACTTATTTAACTTATATGCAGAGTACATCATGAGAAACACTGGGCTGGAAGAAGCACAAGCTGGAATCAAGATTGCTGGGAGAAATACTAATAACCTCAGATATGCAGATGACACCACCCTTATAGCAGAAAGTGAAGAACTAAAGAGCCTCTTGATGAAAGTGAAAGAGGAGAGTGGAAAAGTTGGCTTAAAGCTCAACATTCAGCAAACTAAGATCATGGCATCTGGTCCAGTCACTGCATGGCAAATAGATGGAGAAACAGTGGAAACAATGGCTGAATTTATTTTTGGGGGGCTCTAAAATCACTGCAGATAGTGATTACAGCCATGTAATTAAAAGACACTTACTCCTCGGAAGGAACGTTATGACCAAACTAGACAGCATATTAAAAAGCAGAGACATTACTTTGTCAACAAAGGTCCGTCTAGTCAAGGCTATGGTTTTTCCAGTGGTCATGTATGGATGTGAAAGTTGGACTATAAAGAAAGTTGAGCGCTGAAGAATTGATGTTTTTGAACTGTGGTGTTGGAGAAGACTCTTGAGAGTCCCTGAGACAGCAAGGAAATCCAACCAGTTCATCCTAAAGGAGATCAGTCCTGGGTGTTCATTGGAAGGACTGATATTGAAGCTGAAACTCCAATACTTTGGGCATCTGATTCGAAGAGCTGACTCATTTGAAAAGACCCTGATACTGGGAAAGATTGAGGGCAAGAGGAGAAGGGGATGACAAAGGATGAGGTGGTTGGATGGCATCACTGACTCAATGGACATGAGTTTGGATAAACTCAGAGTTGGTGATGGAGAGAGAGGCCTGGAGTGCTGTGGTTCATGGGGTCACAAAGAGTCAGACACAACTGAGAGACTGAACTGACTGAATACCCTTTTTACTAAGCAAATATACAATATTATGTTATATGATATTCACTTAATTTTTATTGTTGTTTAGCTGCTAAATATATCTGATTCTTTTTGCAACACATGGACTTTAACCTGTCAGGCTTCTCTGTCTATGGGATTTCCCAGGGAAGAATACTGGAGTGGGCTGCCATTTCCTTTTGCAGGGGATTTACTCATCCCACAGATTGAACCTGTGTTTCCTGCTTGGAAGGAAGATTCTTTTACTGCTGAGCCACTAGGGAAATCTTCACTTAGTTTGGGGTTCTATAATTCCTGGTTTTAAGCATCTCGACTATTAAATGTTTCCAACATACTTGGAAAGCAATCAGATTCCTGTTTATAAATTTCTAAAATTTAAGGTGGTTTTATATTTAAATATCATAAGGTTTCTTTTCTCCTACTGTATTTGATCAAACTCTTAAAAAGACAGCCTGTTGTGATATCCCAGAGCAGAACTCTGTTGTCTGTGCATCCATTTACCTGGATTTTGTCTCTGTTTCCCAGTGACTAAATCAGTTTCTATTTGAAAATTGGAAACTACAAGGGAAATTTTATTAGAAATAATCCTTGTCAGAGCTTTTCCCTAGGATTTAGAGGCTCAAAATCGTTACCCTTAGCTTTTGACTTGCAAAAAAAAAAAAAAAAAAAAAAAAAAGACTATCATAGAACCATGATGCAATGAACTGTCTAATATGGGGAATTACAACTTCCTAATACTCCTGCTATAGCTATGCTCCCTTCAGCAGAGTAGAATTTAGCATAATACTTCCACTTATAGAAAATAAAAGACTCCAGATAAGACTCAGTTTGCAGCTGGAATTTGGATTGCTGGTTATTCTCTGCAAGTTGCATCACAGCTCAGATTTTCCCCCCAACCTAATTTCCACCATTTTTTTTCTTTCTCCTTCTCATCAATCACATTTCTCCTCTACATACCAGCTCCAACACTTACTTTCTCTTCTTCTTCTCAGATGTTCTTATCTCAGTAGCCTTGTCAAGTCATTTTGTATAATATATGTTGCTTAGAATTAACGCAGTTTATTTATTTAGCTTCATAATCTACTCACAACTTATTTTCCAAGTCAAAATTTAACCTTGCTCCCATAGACTTCTACCATTCCTTTTTCTGCCAATCTCTTGGTAAACCTTGAATTCAAATTATGCTCCTACTAGAATGTTGATTTCATATGTTGACCTCAACACCAGGAAAATTAGTAGTCAAGACTTTTCAGTGAACTTATTATCTTGTAATATTTACACATGTCTGTTACAGCCTCCATACTGTTCTGTGTTTATGTTACTTCTAAACACACACACACAAACACATGCACAAAATTAAAAAGTGGGAACATTCAAGGGAAATTGCAACCCCTAACATGGTAGGTAAATCAAATTTATTATATTTTTTTTATTAACTTACGAAATTTACTTTGGACCACGTTACTCATAAAAAGGTTTTTCTTGGCTGCTTTTAAGCAAGCACAGTTCAGATAAATCCACATTAATAATATTTTTCTGGAGCATACTCAAGTCAAGCCACATAGAAGTATGCTAGTAGATTTACATTTATATTACTGTCATCCAACCTCTTTTTATATAATTGTCTGAAGCAACTCAAATTTAATTTAAAGTATCAAATAAAGCCTTTATTTCAACAGAATATTTTTCTTCTGTGGTTTAAATTCTTAATTATTTTCTTTCCCTGAGTTCCAAACTCACAAACATTTCTAAGGCCAATATCTGATGGAGGCCTTACCTCATTATTTAAGATTGTTCATTAAAGACAACTCAAATAGGCTGATACATAAGATAATTAATGGTTATTAAGTGTCTATTGGGCTTCCCTGGTAGTTCAGTTGGTAAAGAATCCACCTGCAATGTAGGAGACCCCGATTTGATTCCTGGGTCAGGAAGATATGCTGGAGAAGGGATAGGCTACCCTCTCTAGTATTCTTGGACCCCTAGATATTAACTTAACAAATGAAGTATCTTTCAAAAAATAGATCTTTTCTATGCTGGTCCACAGAAAAATATGTAAAGCTTATCAGACATACAAATGCCAGATCACTTATATATTTGACTACAGAAGCAAATATCCAAATAAAATAGTATTTGAATTCCAAAAATATGTTGAAAGAAGTAATAAGGATTATTTTAGAAATCCATGGATTAAGAGCATAATAAGGAAATCTATCAAACACTTCATTTGTTGACTGGATGAATATTGCACAATGTAAGAGTTAAATTTTATTCAGGAAAGTTACTCAGGACTACAACCTGGGAAACAGTCTTTCAATAGCTCTGAGGGAACTGCTCTGAAGAGCTGGGAAAGAAGCAAGCGTATATGATTTTTGGCTCGGAGATACATGCAGTCAACTTCAACTATACATCTTGGTAAAAGACTACTATTAGTCACAAAAAAACATATACCAAGTTGATTATTTTAGCTCTTTTCCATGTATGAGAAGATGCACAAATCTGGGTTTATTACAATTCTTCCTGAGCATGTCCATCTAACTGGATAAGGGGCCTGTTGTCCAAAGCGCACATTTTGCTATCATTTTAGTTTCTTCTCAGCATGCACTATCTATCAGTGACTACAGTGGCTATAACTTAATGGAGAGCTATGCTCTTGGCTCTTCTTGTTTACACTGGACATCAATTACTGAAGGAAATAGATGAGATTATATAAATATGACTGAAAATATCTGAAAAATTTATCAGTCAATCCTGACAAGAATTCTAAGAAGGAAATGGCTTAAATATGATGTTTAAATTCCTAACTTGAATATTGAATTGAAGAATAGGTTGGGGAAATATTCATTAAGATCACTTTAGGGAAAATCAGTTCAGTTCAGTTCAGTTCAGTCGCTCAGTAGTGTCTGACTCTTTGCGACCCCATGAATCTCAGCACGCCTCCTGTCCATCACCAACTCCTGGAGTTTACTGAAACTCATGCTCATAGAGTCGGTGATGCCATCCAGCCATCTCATCCTCTGTTGTCCCCTTTTCTTTCTGCCCCCAATCCCTCCCAGCATCAGGGTCTTTTTCAGTGAGTCAACTCTTTGCATGAGGTGGCCAAAGTATTGGAGTTTCAGCTTCAGTATCAGTCCTCCCAATGAACACCCAGGACTGATCTCCTTTACGATGGATTGGTTGGATCTCCTTTCAGTCCAAGGGACTCTCAAGAGTCTTCTCCAACACCATAGTTCAAAAACATCAATTTTTCAGCGCTCAGCTTTCCTCACAATCCAACTCTCACATCCATACAAGACCACTGGAAAAACCACAGATGGACCTTTGTTGGCAAAGTAATGTCTCTGTTTTTTAATATGCTATCTAAGTTGGTCAAAACTTTCCTTCCAAGGAGTAAGCATCTTTTCATTTCACGACTGCAGTCAACATCTGCAGTGATTTTGGAGCCCCCAAAAATGAAGTCTGACACTGTTTCCACTGTCTCCCCATCTACTTCCCATGAAGTGGTGGGACCAGATGCCATAATCTTAGTTTGCTGAATGTTGAGCTTTAAGCCAACTTTTTCACTCTCCTCTTTCACTTTCATCAAAAGGCTTTTTAGTTCCTTTACACTTTCTGCCATAAGGGTGGTGTCATCTACATATCTGAGGTTATTGATATTTCTCCCGGCAATCTTGATTCCAGCTTGTGCTTCTTCCAGCCCAGCATTTCTCATGATGTACTCTGCATATAAGTTAAATAAGCAGGGTGACAATATACAGCCTTAACATAATCCTTTTCCTATTTGTAACCATTCTAACGTTCCATGTCCAGTTCTAATTGTTGCTTCCTGGATAATAGATTAAAAACAATAGATTGCTCATCTCAGATGCACTGGTTCCCTGTTTTGGCCAATTCTGATTAAATCATGCAAAATAAAAATGTGAAATGCGAATGAATTAAATTAAAACATAACTAGAAGTGATATAAACATACAATTTTGCATAATTTTAAAACTGAAAAAAAATCAAAACACTTATTTCTCATAGCTTAGCAAACTTTGTAAAACATACATATTTTAAGGAACGTAGCAGCTTAAAACAACACAAAATTATGGGTCAAGAATCAGTTGGAGACAGCTTAACCCTGTTCTCCCCTCAGGATCTCAGTAGATTGTGGCCAACGGGTTAGGTAGGGTGTATTCTCCTATGTTGTCTTATTTAGCGAATATTGTGCCTCAAATTCCACTTAGCTCCAAGAGGCTGAAACAGTCCTTTGCCACAACACTGTCACTAAAGCTCTCTTGCAACATGGCTTCTTACTTTTTTTAATTAAATTTTTATTGAAGTATAGTTGATTTACAATGTTGGAGTAGTTTCTGCTATACAGAGAAGTGATTCCACTTTATATATACATACATATGTGTATATATACATATATACACATACGAAAAGTGGTAGTTTCTCAGTCATGTCCAACTCTTTCCACCCCATGGGCTATAGCTCATCAGGCTCCTCTGTCCACGGAATTCTGTAGGCAAGAACACTGGAGTGGGTAGCCATTCCCTTCTCCAGGGGATCTTCCTGACCGAGGGATTGAACTGGGGTCTTCCTCATTGCAGGCAGGTTCTTTTCTGTATGAGTCATCAGGAAAGCCACCATATACATAAGTATGCTGTGCTGTACTTAATCACTCATTCATATCAAACTCTTTGCGACCCCATGGACTGCAGCTCACCAGGCTCCTCTGTCTATGAAATTCACTGGGAAGAATACTGAAATGTGTTGCCATGTCCTCCTCCAGTGGATCGTCACAACCCATGGATTGAACCCAGGTCTCCCATATTGCAGGTGGATTCTTTACCAGCTGAGCTACCAGAGAAGCAGCCTATACAGCCTATCCTTATTTTTAGATGTCCTTTTCCCATATAGGTCATTATATAGTATTGAGTAGAGTTCCCTGTGCTATACTTTCTTAAAAGTTCAAAACATCTCAGTCTGAAGTGATAAGTGTCCAGATGTAAATAATGTGGCAATATTTTGCAAGTGTTAAAAGTCACAGCAGAAAAACTTTTCTAATATGTCATTGACTTAGTAATTAGAAATAAATTAAATCTATATAATGCTTGAGGTTTTATATCTCTATATTACAGCAATCTTGCAGCACATTACATGCTCATTGAATATGAGGACATTTGAAAAGATAAGCTGTGTTTTCCTATATTTTGTATTACACTATGTTTTCTCTTAATAATTTTCAGTTTTATTGATGAAGATATATACCCATATTGCATAAATATATATGTGTGTGCACACACATATATAATCTGTTTATAAGAGGCACTTAAAATAATAAGTGTATTATCAAAATTTAAAATAATATTGGCATCATTTGCAAAATTAATATATTTTATAGTTAAAAATTCATATGTATATATTTGTTTAAATCAAGTGTGACCAGTAATTTAATATATGTTTCCCTGGAGCTGAACAACAAAAATGGCAGCATTTGAAAGGAATTTAAAGCGGCTGTTAACCAAATCCAGCTGCTACCTGGGCCTTTCCATGTCTCCTACCCAGAGTCAAAGGAAGGCCACTCTCAAAGCTCAAAATCATGCTCCATCAATTATCCCTTTTATTCCTACAATATTGATTCTTTCCCTTTACAAATTAGCTCCTATCAGCCTACAAACCTTCTGTTAACTTTTCCATATTTCAACATCATTTCTTAACTTCTCTTTGTCCACCATTTCTCTCTAGTTCTCAGCTTCTGTTAAAACAATGTACACTGAAATCTCAGATTTTAATCCTTCCCTTCCTAGTTCCATTCAAGTAACTGTAGTTAGGCTTTCCTTGTGACATTGCTTATCAAATCACTTTATTGTGAAATTTTCAGTCTCTGTATTACTAGGCCTGTCAATAACATTTGGTATAAGTGGGTATTCTTATAAACTCTTTTTTTTACTTCCAGGATAATGTGTTTTCCTGATTTTACTTTTATGCAGTGGTTCTTTTCTGTCTTCTTTATTATTTCCTTCTCATTTGTCTTAATATGAATCTTTTGTACTTGCTACATTCTGATTTCTAGTTCCAAGTAGCTTGATGTCATCATTATACTGAACTATGTGTATATTGTGCAAAATGTTGATATTTCAAGACCTATTTTTTTGTGATGACAGAGAGCAGGAAAATTATTATAGTCCTATGTATGGGGTGATCACCAATGGGTTATGTTGTCCTTTGCACAGAAAAGTAAACTATCTTCAATCCTCATAATCGGTAGAAATTTAGAAGAGTGCCTTTGTCAGATTAAAAACCACATACTAAGAAGTTATGTTCTAGTAAACATACCACTTCCATCATGAGATTCCTAGCTGAAGTGAGCTCCTGGTTTAGTTTATGATACTCCACCCACATATAACCTTACATGTGTAGGAGCCTGACACATGAATGGAGTGGAAAATGAATGGGCTCACCACGTTGAGTCTTTAATGTTTACAACTGCTGTCCTTAAATGGTTTATGATTCCCTATTTCAGTTGTGGTGAAAGGATTGGATCCTTCCTATGATAATGTCTTCTCAGGTCTGGAATATGAGGATTCTGCGGGGGTTACATCTTCTTGCCAATTGCAGCTGTCCCTTGGTTTCTACAGGGTAGGGGTGAGGAGCTGGTTCCAGGAATCCCTATATATAAACCCACAAATACTTAAGCCACTTGGAATTGCAGTAGTACAATGTATACAGTTGGGCTTCCAAATTGCATCTTTCCCATGTGAGAATGAAATCACCTGTGGAAATTTCATGATTGCCTGAGTCCACAAATTCAAAACCAGTGAATACAAATGGCTTACTGTATATTTATTGAAAGGCAACACATGTACAAATGAGCCCACGCAGTTCAAACCCATGTTGTTCAAGGGTCAACTCTTTTCACTCGGATACTGAAAAATAGCCCTAGGATGAGTCCATGGACTCACTGGAACCTCTGCAAGATAAATTGGCTCAAAAGTCACTGCACACCTAGAATCTATTTATTTCCATCTTAACTTCAGGAATCTGATAGGGCTAGAGGTCAGTTGCTACCTTTAGGTGGCATTATATTTTATTTCCTCAAGAGACTACTCTTCAAACAGGTTGGATCTGTGACTAGTTGTCATAGTGGTTCAAAGACCCTTCTTAGATTTGGTCCACTATTACTGCTTCAACAGCACATTGGTTCACTACCTCCTTGGCGAAGTCTCATGCAGTCACACTGAGCCCATGCAGCGTTTTGAATGAGGCAGGCAAACCCTTCTTTTAAGACATTGATTCTATTTCTCCTTTGTTGAATATCCCTGCCCCAAATATCTCCCTGCCCCAGATATCCACATGCCCAACCCTATCACCTATGTCAAGTTACGAGTCAAATACTAGTCTTTCATAATGTTGACTATGATCACTGTTTTTATAGGTGAAAATTTATCCATTTATCCACATACTAACTACCCCTGATATTCATTGCCTATTTTTTCCATAGCATGTCTCACTTATCCATATATTACTTATTTACTTATATATTAGATTTAATTATTTATACTCCCTCATGATTATTCAAATTCCACAATTTTTTTTTTTCATTTTCTATAAAGTAAATTAGGGTATTGGCAGCAGTATATATATATATATATATATATATATATATATATATATATATATTACAATAAGTCCTTGTATAAGAGGAAAGTCCATGTATATGACCTGTGAAGTCATTAGTCATTGAACTTAAAAAGAATTCAGATTATTTAAGTCTTCTGACACTGAAAATAGAAATCACCTTCATTTCCAATTGTAATATTTTTCTGACTTATTATTTTGCTATCTCTTCTTGAAATTATTTTCAAAATGTGAGTAAACACATCAGTAAAGAAAAAGACTGAAAATAAGAAATATTTGGCACTACATGTATTTTGTAAGACAAAGTTATCCAGACTTACTTAGTCCATGGGAAAGGTGATCATTGAGGGTACACTTGTGTATTGTGCAGAGGGAGGGGAAAAGAAAGAAGTAAAAAGGGGATTCTGGGAACTGCAAAGATCAGAGAGAGGAGGAGAAAAATCGCTGGTCTCCTCAGAAAATCCTCTTAAGTCTAGAGTGCATCCATAAGGTCACTTTCTGAAGGCCTAGGTTTCAAATTTCTGAAGGTCTGTAGGTGCAAGGGAATGAGTTATCTACATTAAGAGCACAACAAACACATTTTCCTACCCCACAGTTCAGTTCAGTTCAGTCTCTCACTCGTGTCCAAATCTTTGCAACCCCATGGACTGAAGCATGCCAGGTCTCCCTGTCCATCATCAACTCCTGGAGTCTACACAAATTCATGTCCATTGAGTCAGTGATCCCATCCAACCATCTCATCCTCTGGAAAAGCGGACTCTTCTCCTTCCACCTTCAATCTTTCCCAGTACCAGAGTCTTTTTCAAGGAGTCAGTTCTTTGATCAGGTGGCCAAAGTATTGGAGTTTCAGCTTCAGCAGCAGTCCTTCCAATGAACACCCAGGACTGATCTCCTTTAGGATGAACTGGTTGGATCTCCTTGCAGTCCAAGGGACTCTCAATAGTCTTTTCCAACACCACAGTTCAAAAGCATCAGTTCCGCGGCACTCAGCTTTCTTTATAGTCCAACTCTCACATCTGTACATGACCACTGGAAAAATCATAGCCTTGACTAGATGGAACTTTGTTGGCAAAGTAATGTATCTGCTGTTTAGTAGGCTATCTAGGTGGTGATAACTTTTCTTCCAAGGACCAAACGTCTTTTAATTTCATGGCTGCAATCAGCATCTGCAGTGATTTTGGAACCCCAAATAATAAAGTCTGACACTGTTTCCATTGATTCCCCATCTACTTGCCATGAAGTGATGGGACCAGATGCCATGAATTAGTTTTCTGAATGTTGAGTTCCAAGCCAATTTTTTCACTCTCCTCTTTCACTTTCATCAAGTGACTCTTTAGTTCTTCACTTTCTGCCATAAGGGTGGTGTCATTTGTACATCTGAGGTTATTGATATTTCAGCCAGAAATCTTGATTCCAGCTTGTGCTTCATTCAGCCCAGCGTTTCTCATGATGTACTATGCATATAAATTAATTAAGCAGGATGACAATATACTGCCTTTTCCTATTTGGAACCAGTCTGTTGTTCTATCTCCAGTCCTAACTGTTGCTTCCTGACCTGCATACAGATTTCTCAAGAGGCAGGTCAAGTGGTCTGGTTTTCCAGCTCTTTAAGAATTTTAGTTTGTTGTCGTCCACACAGTCATAGGCTTTGGCATAGCCAATAAAGCAAAAGTAGATGCTCTTCTGGAATTCTCTTGCTTTTTTGATGATCCAACAGATCTTGGCAATTTGATCTCTGATTCTTCTGCTTTTCTAAAACCAGCTTGTACATCTGGAAGTTCACAGTTCATGAACTGTTGAAGACTGGCTTAGAGAATTGTGAGCATTACTTTACTAGCATGTGAGATGAGTGCAATTGTGTGATAGTTTGAGCCTTCTTTGGCATTGACTTTCTTTGGGACTGGAATGAAAACTGACCTTTTCCAGTCCTGTGGCCACTGCTGTGTTTTCCAAATTTGCTGGCATAATAAGTGCAGCACTTTCACAGCATCATCTTTTAGGATTTGAAATCATTCAACTGGGATTCCATCACCTCCACTAGTTTTATTCATAGTGATGCCTCCTAAGGCCCACTTGACTTCACATTCCAGGGTATCTGGCTCTAGGTGAGTGATCACACCATCGTGATTATCTGATCATGAAGATCTTTTTTGTATAGCTGTTCTGTGTATTCTTGTCATCTTTTCTTAATATCTTCTGCTTCTGTAGGTCCATACCATTTCTGTCCTATATTGTGCCCATCTTTGCATGAAATGTTCCCTTGGTATCTCTAATTCTCTTGAAGATATCTCTAGCCTTTCCCATTCTGCTGTTTTCCTCTCTTTCTTTGCACTAATCACTAATGCTTTCTTAACTCTCCTTGCTATCCTTTGGAAATCTGCATTCAAAGGGGTATATTTTTCCTTTTCTACTTTGCTTTTCACTTCTCTTGTTTTCACAGCTATTTCTAAGGCCTCCTCAGACAGCCATTTTGCTGTTTTGCATTTCTTTTTCTTGGGGATGATCTTGATACCTGTTTCCTGTACAATGTCACGAACCTCCATCCATAGTTCATCAGGCACTCTGTCTATCAGATCTAGTCCCTTAACTATCCTCACTTCCACTGTATAATTGTAACAGATTTGATTTATGTCATACCTGAATGGTCTAGTGGTTTTCCCTACTTTCTTCAGTTTAAGTCTGAATTTGGCAATAAAGAAATCATGATCTGAGCCATAGTCAGCTCTTGGACTTGTTTTGGCTGACTCTACAGAATGTGGTCCACTGGAGAAGGGAATTGCAAACCACTTTGGTATTCTTGCCTTGAGAACCCCATGAACAGTATGAGAAGGCAAAATGATAGGATACTGAAAGAGGAACTCCCCAGGTCAGTAGGTGCCCAATATGCTACTGGAAATCAGTGGAGAAATTACTCCAGAAAGAATGAAGGGATGGAGTCAAAGCAAAAACAATACCCAGTTGTGGATGGGACTGGTGATAGAGGCAAAGTCCGATGCTGTAAAGAGCATTATTGCATTGGAACCTGAAATGTTAGGTCCATGAGTCAAGGCAAATTGGAAGTGGTCAAACGGGAGATGGCAAGAGTGAATGTCGACATTCCAGGAATCAGCGAACTAAAATGGAATGAAATGGGTGAATTTAACTCAGATGACCATTATATCTACTACTGTGGGCAGGAATCCCTTAGAAGAAATGGAGTAGCCATCATAGTCAGCAAAAGAGCTCGAAAAGCAGTACTTGGATGCAATCTCAAAAACGACAGATGATCTCTGTTCGTTTCCAAGGCAAACCATTCAATATCACGGTAATCCAAGCTTATGTCGCAACCAGTAATGCTGAAGAAGCTGAAGTTGAACGGTTCTGTGAAGATCTACAAGATCTTTTAAAACTAACACCCAAAAAAGGTGTCCTTTTCATTATAGGGGACTGGAATGCAAAAGCAGGAAGTCAGGAAACACCTGGAGTAACAGGCAAATTTGGTCTTGGAGTACAGAAAGAAGCAGGGCAAAGGCGAGTAGAGTTTTGCCAAGAGAATGCACTGGTCATAGCAAACACCATCTTCCAGCAACACAAGAGAAGACTCTACACATGGACATCACCAGATGATCAATACTGAAATCAGATTGATTATATTCTTTGCGGCCAAAGATGGAGAAGCCCTATACAGTCAGCAAAAACAAGACCGGGAACTGGCTCTGGCTCAGATTATGAACTCCTTATTGCCAAATTTAGACTTACATTGAAGAATGTAGGGATAACCACTAGGCCATTCAGGTATGACCTAAATGACCTAAATCAAATCCCTTATGAATATATAGTGGAAGTGAGAAATAGATTTAGGGGACTAGATCTGATAGACAGACAGCCTGATGAACTATGGATGGAGGTTCGTGACATTTTCCAGGAGATAGGGATCAAGATGATCCCCATGGAAAAGAAATGCAAAAAGGAAAAATGGTTGTCTGAGGAGGCCTTACAAATAGCTGTGAAACAAAGAGAAGTGAAAAGCAAAGGAGAAAAGTAAAGACATCCCCATTTGAATGCAGAGTTCCAAAGAATAGCCAGGAGAGATAAGAAAGCCTTCCTCAGCGATCAATGGAAAGAAATAGAGGAAAACAATAGAATGGGAATGACTAGAGATCTCTTTAATAAAATTAGAGATACCAAGGGAAAATTTCATGTGAAGATGGGCACAATATAGGACAGAAATGGTATGGACCTAACAGAAGGAGAAGATATTAAGAAGAGGTGGCAAGAATACACAGAAGAACTGTACAA
Organism: Muntiacus reevesi; assembly: GCF_963930625.1. Classification (NCBI taxonomy): domain Eukaryota; kingdom Metazoa; phylum Chordata; class Mammalia; order Artiodactyla; family Cervidae; genus Muntiacus; species Muntiacus reevesi. The sequence continues at coordinate 23,332,198 of NC_089262.1, read as the reverse complement.
AAAAGATCTTCATGACCAAGATAATCATGATGGTGTGATCATTAAGTTAGAGCCAGACATCCTGGAATGTGAAGTCAAGTGGGCCTTAGAAAGCATCATTGCAAACAAAGTTAGTGGATGTGATGGAATTCCAGTTGAGCTATTTCAAATCCTGAAAGATGATGCTGTGAAAGTGCTGCACTCAATGTGCCAGCAAATTTGGAAAACTCAGCAATGGACACAGGACTGGAAAAGGTCAGTTTTCATTCCAATCCCTAAGAAAGGCAATCCCAAAGAATGCTCAAACTACCACACAATTGCATTCATCTCACACGCCAGTAAAATAATGCTCAAGATTCTCCAAGCCAGGCTTCAGCAATACGTGAACCGAGAACTTACAGATGATCAAAGTGGTTTCAGAAAAGGCAGAGAAACCAGAGATCAAATTGCCAATATCCACTGGATCATCAAAAAAGCAAGAGAGTTCCAGAAAAACAACTATTTCTGCTTTATTGACTATGCCAAAGCCTTCGATTGTGTGGATCACAATAAACTGTGGAAAATTCCCAAAGAGATGGGAATGCCAGACCACCTGACCTGCCTTGAGAAACCTGTATGCAGGTCAGGAAGCAATGGTTAGAACTGGACATGGAACAACAGACTGGTTCCAAATAGGAAAAGGAGTACGTCAAGGCTGTATGTTGTAATCCTGCTTATTTAACTTATATGCAGAGTACATCATGAGAAATGGTGGGCTGGAAGAAGCACAAGCTGGAATCAAGATTGCCGGGAGAAATATCAATAACTTCAGATATGTAGATGACAGCACCCTTATGGCAGAAAGTGAAAAGGAACTAAAAAGCCTTTTGATGAAAGTGAAAGAGGAGAGTGAAAAAGTTGGCTTAAAGCTCAACATTCAGCAAACTAAGATTATGGCATCTGGTCCCACCACTTCATGGGAAGTAGATGGGGAGACAGTGGAAACAGTGTCAGACTTCATTTTTTGGGGCTCCAAAATCACTGCAGATGTTGACTGCAGTCGTGAAATGAAAAGATGCTTACTCCTTGGAAGGAAAGTTTTGACCAACTTAGATAGCATATTAAAAAACAGAGACATTACTTTGCCAACAAAAGTCCATCTGTGGTTTTTCCAGTGGTCTTGTATGGATGTGAGAGTTGGATTGTGAGGAAAGCTGAGCGCTGAAAAATTGATGCTTTTGAACTATGGTGTTGGAGAAGACTCTTGAGAGTCCCTTGGACTGAAAGGAGATCCAACCAATCCATCGTAAAGGAGATCAGTCCTGGGTGTTCATTGGGAGGACTGATACTGAAGCTGAAACTCCAATACTTTGGCCACCTCATGCAAAGAGTTGACTCATTGGAAAAGACCCTGATGCTGGGAGGGATTGGGGGGCAGGAGGAGAAGGGGACGACAGAGGATGAGATGGCTGGATGGCATCACGGACTCGATGGACATGTGTTTGAGTAAACTCCGGGAGTTGGTGATGGACAGGGAGGCCTGTCGTACTGTGATTCATGGAGTCGTAAATAGTCGGACACGACTGAGCTACTGAACTGAACTGAACTCAACAGAGCTTCTCCACCTTTGGCTTGAAACAATAAAATCAGTCTGATTTCGGTGTTGACCATCTGGTGATATCCATACGTAGAGTCTTCTCTTGTGTTGTTGGAGGAGGGTGTTTGCTATGACCAGTGCATTCTCTTGGCAGAACTCTATTAGCCTTTGCCCTGCTTCATTCTGTATACTCCAAGGCCAAGTTTGCCTGTTACTCCAGGTGTTTCTTGACTTCCTACTTTTTCATTCCAGTCCCCTATAATAAAAAGGACATCGTTTTTGAGTGTTAGTTCTACAAGGTCTTGTAGTTCTCCATTGAACCATTCAACTTCAGCTCCTTCAGCGTTACTGGTTGGGACATAAACCTGGATTACTCTGATATTGAATGGTTTGCCTTGGAAACAAACAGAGATCATTCTGTCGTTTTTGAGACTGAATCGAGGTATTGCATTTCAGACTCGTTTGTTTGGTGACGACTCCATTTCTTGTAAGGGATTCCTGCCCACAGTGGTAGATTTAATGGTCATCTGAGTTAAATTCACCCATCAGTCCATTTTAGTTCGCTGATTCCTAAACCATCAATGTTCACTTTGCCATCTCCTTTTGACCACTTCCAATTTGCCTTGATTCTTGAACCTAACATTCCAGGTTTCTATGCAATATTGCTCTTTACAGCATCAAACCTTGCTTCCATCACCAGTCACGTCCACAACTGGGTGCTATTTTTGCTTTGGCTCCCTCTCTTCATTCTTTCTGGAATCATTTCTCCACCGATCTCCAGTAGCATATTGGGCACCTACTGACCTGGGGAGTTCATTTTTTCTACCCCTGGCATCTATTTATGTTTACTCTACTGATATGGGGCTAGTTCCTTAAAATACATTCATCCACTCATTTACTTCTTAAATGTATAATGGATTCTAGAATATTTTTGGTTCAAATGGGGTGGTGACAAGTTTATGGAAGTCTGTCAGATGTCCATAGCCATCTGACAGTTACTTTTAGTATAATCGATATGGACCAACATATGGTAAAAAGTAGCTACCTACACATGATGATCTGGAGGGACACAATGTGCAAAATTCCTAATCATTATATTTGCAAGGAATACATAGAAGTAACCTTAGAGCAAAAGAGAAGGAAGGGTCTTCTATGATGTGCTACAAAATACATAACCACTTGCCATATATTGTACTTTCGTTTATTCATTTCACTTGTATGGAATGACCTTCCTCAATTTTGCTGTTTAAGAAAATCCTCTTGAAGTTTCAAATCTCATTTCACATGCCATCTTCCTCAGTGAATAACTGAAGTTGAGAGATCTTTGAAGGTGAGACTCACTCATTCGTACAATTGTGCTCCCAGTACATAGCATAGCAAACACTTAGTATGTATTTGTTTCATGATTCAATAAGACATTCTTGAATTTTTATCTTAATTATTTTTCTGGTCCATCTACTGCCACAGCAAGTTTCTGATAACAATGACATAAAATTTTCACTTTCTTTTATATATTAATATTTTCTCCTCTTTATTCCAAAACATTTGATGAAAAAATATGAAGTGGCATTGTTTCAAAGTCTTTCAAATTCTTTATGTAAACATTGACTACGGCATGCACACACACATGTGCATGCAGACAGTAGTAGCTTCCTATAACTAAATATCTACTTTATCCTAGTGAAGCTCCTATTAAAGTTGAAAGCTCTAATGGGTTAGGTTGTCTGACTCTGAAGCCATGCTTTCCTCAGAATACCATGCTGCCTCTACATATATGTTATTAATTTCTTTTTGTAGAAAACAGCCCACAAGTTTTCAAGATGAGATTAATTGTGATTAATTCATTTGGAGACTAATTCTAATGTGCTTCTCCCACCCAAGGAAATCTATTTGCTTCTTTATTTTCAAATGTAGGGCATTACAGAGAACCCAATATGTGTTCCATATGATTTCTGTGAAATGTTTACAAACATCAGAAAAAAATTGCACTGATAAATTATTTGCTTAAGCATTAGATATAGTAAGAAAAATACTCAGAACTATATTAACATATATCTTTATAATAACCTGAAATAACTAATGCTTAAAGTAGGTATTTTGTACTTTTCTATGTATCTATTCTAAACCAAAAGTGTATGCTCCATGAAGGTCAAGACATTAGCAAAGACTTGCGAAAACAACCTTTGCATTGTATATGGTAGAATGCTATCTACCACTTATTGCCTATGTGAACTTGAAAAAAGTTATCTTCTTTAAGCCTAGTTCCCTCAGTTCTAAAATGAGACTAACAATGAATGAACTGCTTGAATGTAATTATTAATAAGCAAAATATCTAAAGTGCTTGGACCAGAGATGACATTTAACTATTATTTTAAAATAGATGAACTTTGAATGCTTCCCACTTCTCTGGGTTGTGGGTCCCTGTATATCAGAATCATTAATGATGTTAGTAATGACTATCTGCAATTATATAACCCTTGTAAGAAAATATATGAATGCAGAAAATTTTGTCAAACATATAATTCAAAACTTTGTTTCATTTTGATAAAAGTTATTTCCAATAGGAAATGTATTTTTGAAATAATTCACAGGAGACTATATGGTTTTAAAGATACATTCTCCACTTTTCTGTCCACTGAGAGAGGATGACTAGGAAATTTTAAAGTGTGTATTTTCCTCTGAGATTCAAAAGATTATCTTTCAGGTTGATTTTAGTCTCTGCAAAATTTTGATAACAGTCTGTTAGAGTTGATGTGTTTACAATGATTTCTCCACTGGGTAAGCTACATACATATTGTGTGAAGTGAGGGTCTTAAAGTACACCTCAGTGCATTTTTGAACAAATTATTGTTATTTGAGGGGGGAAAAAAAAACAACCCTAAAATGAGTCAAAAACTTGCCTCACCTGAACACTGAAAATGTTACCACTTTTTAAAATTCTTGCTTCAACCAGGTAATTATATAATGAACATTAGGAAAATTTGGAGTTGAGTGTGTGGATATGTGGATTTTGGAGTGGAAGGACAAATGTGCTACAAATATGAAGAAATATTAAGCATCATATTAACCTTTACAATGTATGAAAAAATTCAAATTTTAAACGCTGCTTACTTTTAGAACATAACCTTTCAACAATGATGACAAAGTATTCCTTATACATCTCATATATACAGTTGCATTTTTACTGTTGATTTTCCTTAAAAATTAAATGAGGAAGAGGTACTATTACCTACATCTATATAGAAATAAACCAAAGGGTATATAGGGTGCAGGGACCATTGTTTAACAACCAAGAGAGGAAATAGGAAGGATAAACATGTTAATATTATCGAGACCCATAATTTGGAGCCTGTGAGAACAAGCTTCTCAGAGCACACACAAGAGATAAAGCTTTTGTTCAAGAAGAGCTAGAGCTTTCAATCTTATCCTGTAGCCAGCACTTTCTCTGTAATGTGTAGGAGTACATAAGATTTTAAAATCATTAAAGCAATGCAAATGTAAAGTGTCCTTTTGGAATTCTAGGAAAGTATTCTTCCTGATGTGCACTGTAAGATTACTTCATTCATTATCATTCAGTGACTATATATAGATCTTTCACACAAAATCCTTCTGGGGATGTTAAACTGAAAACCATTTTGGTAATATCATATGAGTCCATTAACATCAGAGAAATCTGTGCTAATATATTTTATTTCATTTTATTTTGCTTTACTTCTATCTCCATCTTCAATGATAGTCTTTTTCCTATTAATCACTTCAAACTGGAGCTCTGGGATTCTGCTATCATATTCTTGTAATTCTCTAATCTACTTATAGAACTTTGACATTATCAGGAGCAATTTATTTTATCTTAAAATAAACTCTGTACTGTTTCTATGGACTTTAATATTCCCAATTGAAAAAGCATTTTCTCTAGGTTGACAATAATTGATATTTGGTTATTACTGATATTCTCAAGTTTTCAGTTATTTTATTTACATAATCTATTCAAGAATCTCATTTTTTAAAGTCTGCATTATTTAAAAGACTAAACTTAGCTTTTAGTATATTTCCATTAAAGATCATGATAAGAGTAAAAAAAAATCAAGTGAAGGATTCATAGGAAATATAAAGTATTAACAAATTTCTTAAGTGAAGCCCTCTATTTTACCTTTTTATTAATAATTTTCTTTAAACCCTCCATATCCTGTTTAGTATATGAAAATATGTTTGGATATTTAAGACAACTTCATAATTAAAATAAAATATTACCATAAAGTTTTAATGTTTTTATCATCATTATTCTTAAGCAACTCACTTTGTAAATTACCATTTTAAACTAACTACTAGAAAACTTAAAACATTTTGGCTTATTCCTCTAATCAGTGACTTTCTTACATATTGCTTTCTTTTCTGACATATTACAAAATGTAACAGAAACAAGAAAATAAATCTTCAAACTTCAGGAGGTCCTGACACACTTTCCATCACAAATACATACTTTAAAAAAATCATCTTTTTATATAAAGGAAAAACAAACCTAAACAATCAGAAAAAAAAAAAAAAAGAGAGAGAGAGAGAGAGAGAATAAGCCATCTTTCTCTATGGAAAATGAAACAAAAGTATCAATTCCTTCCTTGATAATAATAGGTAGAACTGATTAAACAGTGATAGATTGTTTCTTCAAATTTTACTAAGTGCTTATTATAGACATTGTGCTAAGTTTTAAATTTGAAACTAAACAGACATGATTTCCAACTTGAAAGTAATCAAACTATAATAGGCAATGCAACTAACAATCTATTGCTATAAATTCCAATATAAAATATTCAAGGTTCTGTATGAGCATGACAGTGGGCATTTAGTCCACAGATAAGGAATTGGATGAGGTTCCAAGGGTAAGTATCTGGCAAAGTGGACAGGGTTCCAGGGATGGAGAAAGCAAAGAAAAGATTCCACAAAGAGAAAAACACATATAAGATGCGAGACGTCCTCTGAAGGTTTGGGATTTTATCCATCTACTGGCTACAAGTTAGCCTACAGTGGTATCAGAAATGTTTTAACAAATAGAAGGCATGCAAGTCCTGGATCAGGAACAAAGACATTATTACTGCAAGGCAACAGAGTGGCCTCTCTGTCCATGTTTTCACCTTACTGCCCAAAGCCCATGGTGGTGGGAGGGGAGGTGCCTAGATGGGACCCCAGGGATGCTGTTTACATGATAAGTTTGCATGATGGCTGGGGAAGCAGAGTTTATGAAACTTCATTCTTAAAAATGATTGCAAGCCATCTGTCCCACCTTTGCCTCATAGAATGAGAAAGATCATATTTATTAGACTGGACAGCAAATGGAAGGGTCCTCTGCTCTGGAAACAGACACTCTAATCTAGCTCCTAAGTCTGTTCACCACTCAGTCTTCAGGAGTTAGTCTTATACAAAAGATTTTAAAAAAAAAAGAAAGAAAGAAAGTACCTCTGTTTGCAAGACTTATAGAAACAGAGAAACCATGCTTTGGTTTCTCGGAAGTGTCTTTTTCCTGAAAGATTGAAATAATTGATCCATGAATATAATTAAATGTATCTCTTTGGGCTAGAGTCTGGAGAATAGTACTCTGATGACTGTCCCCAATTCTTCCACTGTTAAGATCAGTTGAGGATTTGGATTCTTCCTGAGAAACATTTTTATAATTTACATTTCCCAGGAAATCATCTTCTTTCAATGAGATATTAAAACTCATTTGCATAAGATTTTGTAAAATGTTTTTTATGGTATTTTTAATTTCCTCTTTCAGGAAGTGTTACTCCCCTTACATTTCAAATTTTCAGTGTTTGTACCTACTCCTTTCCTTCTCATTAGGTTTTGAATATTTTATTTAAATTTTTGTAAAAATCTTTTGAAGTTTTAAAGCAGTCCTGATCCCCTTATTTTTCAAGTAATATTATCTGATTTTATTTTTATTATTTCATCATTTTACTCATTGTTCAAACTGTGTGATTTAGATACTTAAATAATTTATTTATCATCAGTGATCCTCTCTGTTTCTTATATCTCTGAATGACCCCATTGTGGTGGTTTTTGTTTTGTTTTTCCTAATTGGGATTTGAGTTTTCTTTTTCTATTTCAGAAAAACCTCCTCAATCACCATTAATTTCTCCTACTGTAATTTTATTTATTTTGTCTCTTTTATAAGCAATTCAAGCTAAAGTGGTATATATTAGTGTTTACTTCTCCAAATCTTTAGTCTTCAAATATTTGTTTTCTAATCTGACTTTTTTCTATACTAGCCTCTACACTCAGTGAAAATTTGTCCTATCTGTACTAACACTTCTTTTTTCAGATCATTTGATCTGACCTCTGAATGTTGGATTTTATTAAGGTTCAACTCTGGAGACTCTTCTCAATAAGTTACTATTTCTAGGCAAAGCCTTTCACTTCTTGACAGTGCCAAGATTCTAAAATTGATCCTAGACTTCTGAACTCTGAATACAGACTGATACAATCAACCGGTAATTTAAAATTTCCACTTGATGACTCAATAAATATATGAGTTAACTCTCCCAAATGACTTATTATTTCTATTAGCCTTGAAACTCCCTTGAAATTTCCCCCTTCTTCTGTGTTTTCTATCTCAAAATAGATAACAATCAAACATCCATTGAGTTTCCAGGTTACAAATATAGGAATTTCTAATAATAGTTTTGCCTACTTCAACTAACATTTCCCACCTATCACTATATTCTGTATATCCTTTCAATTTTAATTTTCTGATTCCAATGATCTTTATCAGTTTTCATCAAGATTTGTATAGCCAAATCAAGATCTTCAAAGAGAAATAATGTAATTTCTTCTGTAGCTATTTTCATTTAAATATTGGCCTATCTTCCGTTTCTCATGTTTCAGAAATGTGATCCTTTTAAAATGCACAACTCATTATCGATGAGTTCCACATTAAGTTTAAATATTTATGAATGAAGGAACTATAAATATTTTCATCCAGTTTTTGTTTTGTTTGTTTCTTGGAACAGTATCTAATAAATATGCTGGGGCCAGCATGTTTTTCAGTTGAATTTCTACGTATTTTCTTTATATCAGTACTATTCAATTCACTGGTTATAAATGCAAATAAACCATGGGCCCAGTTTGCAAGGAAATCTCCATGTTTAGCAGATAAGTAACACTGATCTTGTAGATATTGCTTGCTTACAAGAAAGACTGGGCAATCTCAAATATTTCTGTTGAATGGTGTCATTTGGTAACCTCCTCATTCAAGGTCTAGTCAACTACTCTATGCAACTTCTAAATAATTTCTGTTCATTAATAACTTAGACTGAGACACACGGTCTTGTTAGTTTAGTTTTCTCCTGGAATAATTCTAAGGTGGGTAATTTATGAAGAATAAAATTTCAAGGGCAACAGTTGTCTACTTTTTGGAGTTAATCTCTTCTCTGGCATTTGAATAAAGCTAGTGGAGGTGATGGGATCGCAGATGAATCATTTCAAATCCTGAAAGATGATACTGTAAAAGTGCTGAACTCAATATGCCAGCAAATATGGAAAACTCAGCAGTGACCACAGGACTGGAAAACGTCAGTTTTCTTTCCAATGCCAAAGAAAGGCAATGCCAAAGAATGTTGAAACTATTGCACAATTACACTCATCTCACATGCTAGTAAAATAATGCCCAAAATTCTTGAGCAAGGCTTCAACAATACATGATGCAAGAACTTCCAGATGTTCAAACTGGATTTAGAAAAGGCAGAGGAACCAGAGATCAAATTGCCAACATCCATTGGATCATTGAAAAAGCAAGAGAATTCTAGGGAAAAAAATCTACTTCTGCTTTATTGATTATAACAAAGCCATTGACTGTGTAGATCAAAACAAACTGTGGAAAATTCTAAAAGAGATGGGAATACCAGACCACCTGACCTGCTTCCTGAGAAATCTGTATGCAGGTCAAGAAGCAACAGTTAGAACTGGACATGGAACAACAGACTGGTTCCAAATTGGAAAAGAAGTATGTCAAGGCTGTATATTGTCACCTTGCTTTTTAACTTCTATGCAGAGTACATCAAGCAAAATGCCAGGCTGAATGAAGCATAAGTTGGAATCAAGATTGCTGGGAGAAATATCAATAACCTTAGATATGCAGACGATACCTCACTTATGGCAGAAAGAGAAGAGGAATTAAAGAGCCCCTTGATGAAAGTGAAAGGGGAGAGTGAAAAAGCTGGCTTATCTCAACATTTCAAAAAACTATGATCATGTCATCTGGTCCCATCACTTTATGGCAAATAGATGGGGAAACAATGGAAATAATGAGAGTCTTTATTTTCTTGGGATCCAAAATTATTGCAGATGGTGACTGCAGCCATGAAGTTAAAAGACACTTGCTCCTTGGATGAAAAGCTATGACCAAACTATACAGTGTATTAAAAAGCGGAGACATTACTTTTCCAACAAAAGTTTGTCTAATCAAAGCTATGGTTTTTCAGTAGTCATTTAAGGATGCCAGAGTTGTACCATAAAGAAAGCTATGTGCCAAAGAATTGATGTTTTTGAACTGTGGTGTTGAAGAAGACTCTTGAGAATCCCTTGGACTGCAAGGAGATCAAACCAGTCAATCCTAAAGGAGATCAACCTTGACTATTCATTGGAAGGACTGATTATAGAAAAACCCAAACAAACACACACTTGGAAAACCACTGGTTTAAACTGGATGCACAAAAGTTTAGAACTGCAGTAAGAAATTATAGCTTCCCAATCTTCTATTTTGGTAGGAAAAGCATGTTAATATTTATTGGAAATTCTTCAACTTCACTGCCATTAGAATCTTTATCTAGGATTCTTAACTCGCCAATAATCTGATGGTACTAGAAATTTATGGAGGGGGTTCAATTTTCCAGAACTCCAGAGGAATTCATAAATCAACCCTTTAATTTTAAATTTTCTGAAATGTATTAAGATATTCTATAGGTCTTTCAAATACTACCCAACATATTCTTTCTAAAATATACATCTTGATACACACACATACAAACACACACACACAGAGATTCATAAAATAAAAGTAATGCTGGTTATAAAACAGGATAGAGAGATTAGTTTTGGAGTGTTTCTTGTTCCCAACCTTGTAATTCAAAATGGAATGATAAAATATAATCAACCAAAATTCATGAACAGATGAAAAAATATGGGATCATTTAACTAGATCATATAAAAACAACAATGAATATTAAGATGTTCTACTTAAACCACAGACAATGAACACTGAGGGATAAACTGTTCAAATTATAGACAAAGACCATCGAGCTGATGAAAAACAAGCCTATATACATGTAGCCTAAAATATTTCTTATATATGAGAATAAAGAGTTCAGTTCACTTCAGTTGCTCAGTTGTGTCTAACTCTTTGAAACCCCACGGACTGAAGCACGCCAGGCTTCCTTGTCCTATACCATCTCCCTGAGCGTGCACAAACCAAAGATCATCAAGTCAGTGATACCATCCAACCATCACATCCTCTGTCATCCCCTTCTCCTCCTGCCTTCTGTCTTTTCCAGGATCAGGGTTCTTTATGGCCCAACTCTGACATCCATACATGACTACTGGAAAACCAAAGCTTTGACTATATGGCCATTTGTTGGCAAAGTAATGCCTCTGCTTTTTAATATGCTGTCTTCTTTTTAATACACTGCATAGGTTTGCCATGGTATTTATTCCAAGGAATAAGTGTCTTTTAATTTCATGCTGGCAGACACTGTCTACAGTGATTTTGGAGCCCAAGAAAATAAAGTCTTTCATCGTTTCCCCGTCTATTTGCCATGAAGTGATGGGACTGGATGCCATGATCTTAGTTTTTTGAATGTTGAGTTTTAAGCCAGCTTTTTCACTCTTCTCTTTCACTTTCATCAAGAGGCTCTTTAGTTCCTCTTCACGTTTTGTCAAAAGGGCGTGTCAACTGCATGTCTGATATCATTGATATTTCTCCCTGCAATTTTAATTCCATTTTCTGTTTCATTCAGCCTGGCATTTCACAGGCATTCTCTATAAGTTAAGTAGGATGGCAATATACACCTTCACACACTTCTTTACCAATTTTGAACCTGTCTGTTGTTCCATGTCTGGTTCTAACTGTTGTTTCTTGACCTGCATATAGGTTTCTCAGGAGGCAAGTAAGATGGTCTGGAAGTTCCATATCATGAAGAATTTTCCCCAGTTTGTTATGATCCGCACAGTCAAAAGCTGCATAGTCAATGAAGCAGATTTTTTTTCCCCTGGAATTCTCTTGCTTTTCAATGATCCAACAGATGTTGGCAAATTGATTTCTGGTTCCTCTGCCTTTTCTAAATCCAGCTTGTACATCTGGAAGTTCTCAGTTCACATTGTGATGAAGCCTAGCTTGGAGGATTTTGAGCATGTCATTGCTAGCATGTGAAATGAGTGCAATTGTTAGGTAATTTGAGTGTTTTTTTGACATTGCCCTTCTTTGAGATTGAAAATAAAACTGACTCCTGTGGCCACTGCTGAGCTTTCCAAAGTTACTGGCATATTGATTTTAGTACTTCAACAGCATCATTTTTTAGGTTTTTAAACACCTCAGCTGAAATTCCATCACCTCCACTAGCTTTGTCCGTAGTGATGCTTCCTTAGACCAGTTGACTTCACACTCCTGGATGTCTGACTCTAGGTGAATGATCACACTATTGTGGTTATCTTGAGTATTAAGGTCTTTTTTTGTGTAGTTCTTTTGTGTATTCTTGCCACCTCTTTTTAATTTCTTCTGCTTCTATTAGGCCCATGCCATTTCTGTAAATTATTGTGTGCATTTTTGCATGAAATATTCCCTTGGTATTTCTAATTTTCTTGAAGAGATCTTTAATCTCTCCCATTCTATTGTTTTCCTCTACTTATTTGCATTGTTCACTTGGGAAAACTTTCTTACATCTCTTTGATATTCTTTGGAATTCTGCATTCAGATGCATATATCTTACTTTTTCTCCTTTGCCTTTAGCTTCTCCCCTTTGCTCAGCTATTTGTAAGGCCTTCTCAGACAACCATTTTGCCTTTTTTGCATTTATTTTTGGGAATGGTTTTGATCACTGTCTCCTGTACAATGTTAAGAACCTACATCCATAGTTCTTCAGCACTCTGTCGATCTAATCCATTGAATCTATTTGTCACTTCCACTGTATAACTGCAAAGGATTTTATTTAGGTCATACCTGAATGGCCTAGTGGTTTTCCTTATTTTCTTCAATTTAATTCTGAATTTGTAATAAGGAATTCATGATCTGAGCTCAGTCAGCTCCAGCTCTCACTTTTGCTGACTGTATAGAGCTTCTCCATCTTCAACTGCAAAGTTTATCAACAATCATATTTTGATATTGGCCATCTGGTCATGTCCATGTGTAGAGTCATCTATTTTGTATCATCTTGGGAGATACACAAAATATAACTGACAAAATTAAAAACCTATTTGTCATATTTTTGAACCAGTTAGAAATAAAGAGAATTATTTAATTTGATAATAGTCATGGAAATAATAGGCTGAAATAATATGATGAGAGTTTATTGTTAAAAAGGTCTGTAACTACAATCTACGTTATAAGAGAAAGTTATGTGCTTTTTATATTGATAAGGGCTGAACAATTGAGTTAGTCAAAAATAATAGTTTAAGTGGGAGTTAGTCAAAAATAATAGTTTAAATTAAGTAGGAATTCACTTACACAACCTTACTATATATTTAAATACTGATATAGTTACAACTCATATGCATACATATGGTGAATATCATTAGGAACAGTATTTCTGAAAATAGTCAAATATTCAGGCTATTGGGTGTCAAGGTTAACCAACAATACCACTTTAACTGTTAACTCTATGAGTTAGCCCAGAAAATACATCAATTGAAACATAAAACACTGGCGAGAGATATGACTAGATTCTGAGATTTCAAACCAAGCTGGAATCGATAGGCAACAGCTACCATGTATATTAGTTAATCAAGAAAGGTATAGAGAGCAAGGTATAGGTTATGTGGGATGATAGGCAAAGGCAAGTCTAAGACGGTATATCTTGGATTAAAGTTGATGTTAAACAGGAAAGGTCCACAATTCCTGTGAATATTTATAAAGCTAATCCTCAAAGATATATTCTTATACTTTGATATTTTGCCAAAGGCAAAATGACATAGTGAATAGCTTAATATTAGATTAAACAAATACATCGTTATGAGTATCTGAAAGCTCTTTTATTTTTTTTTAACTGGATATATATCACAAACATTTTAAAAATATTAACATGCCATAATATCCAAGTGCAGTTGTTGAAAACATAAAGTCTAGAATAAGACCTTTTGTTGTTGTTATTTAGCTGCTCAGTCGTGTGCAACTCTTTGTGATCCATGGATTGTAGCCTACCAGTCTCCCTTGTTCATGGGATTTCCCAGGCAAAAATATCGGAATGGGCTGTCATTTCCTTTTCCAGGTGATCATCCTTACCCAGGGATCGAACCCATGTCTCCTGCAAGTCTCCTGCATTGTCCGTGGATTCTTTACTGCTGTGCAGTTGTTGAAAACACCAAATCTAGAATAAAACTATTTGATCTCAAGTCCCACCTGCTCAACTTGCTAATTTATTTCCTATGCCATAATTTTCCCAAATGTGAAATGGAGATAATAATAGTCCTACCTCTTAGAGTGGTTACTAGAACTAAAGTATTTAATACATGAAAACACTAGGGACAGTGCCTGGAGCATAAACATTCTTCAAGTGTTGGATAGATCTATTCAATGTAAAAGAAATTGCAATGAATATACTCATTTTTACTGATATTTGTCACTGAATATAGTTTCATAATCTAAGCTGAGTTGAAGATATTTATGAACTATTATTTTGGGTAGTAATTTTGTTCATTTTTAAATGATTTTTTGAATATATATATTTTTTATTTCCACATATCAAGTTAAATAATCCTGGTGCTGAAGTTAAGGAATAAAAAACACTGCTTTGCAATATTCAGCAAGATGATATATTATTTAAATCAATCAATTTGGATTTAAAGTAATACAGGTAACAGAAAATTACCCATGTATAAAAATAGTCTATGTTTTTAGTAATATTACATTTTCTTAACTCATTTAATTTTGAATGTTGCAACACACAGTGTTTGCATCTTTAATTCAACGTAACTAATTTCTTGTATATGTATGTGCTTCAAAAAAAAAGTTAATCCTGATAAGGAAATATACTTCACCAATATGATTTTTTAAACTGGATTTTATTAGTGGAAATTTTTATTTTGTACCAAAATTATAAAATAATAGTAAGTTTAAAGTGCAAGATCTCATTTTATACCATACAGATAGAAACTAACAGAAAAAAAGCAAGGATTATGTATAAGTATATATAAAGATGTAAAAACATACTTGAAAGTTATTAAATCATCTAATTAAAAAACTAATTTAAATCCAGTATCTATAAAAACTTCACATCAAATAGAAGCTTTAAATAAAAAAATGTAGTTCTACTACCCAAAGATTATTGATATTAAAATTTTGCATATCTTTCCATTTTGATAAAATACACACAATATAATAATGTATCAATATCTTTATCTAGATTATTGATATTAAAATTTTGCATATCTTTCCATTTTGATAAAATACACACAATATACATAATGTATCAATATCTTTATCTATGAAGAAGTAATTACTGAAGCAAAATAATATTATGGTTAAGATTGAGACACTCTGTATGTGTATGTGTGTGTCTATTCATTTACCTTAACCAATGTAGGTAGACCATCTAGGAAACATTCTTTTTTTTAAAATATATGTATTTTTTATTGAAATATAGTTTCTTTACAAAGTTTCAGGTGCACAGCAAGGTGATTCAGTTAAACATATACATGTATATTATTTTTCTGATTATTTTCCATTATAGGTTATTGCAAGATATTGACTAAAGTTCCTGTGCTATACAGTACATTTTGTTGTTTGTGGCATGTCTATTTTAAGTTAGAAATCTAACATTCTATTCATACTGTCAAACAAGTGGAATCAAAATTTCCATAATTTTTTTTAGCTAGGCAAGCATTCATAAGTTGTCTAAAATATATGTTATATTATACATACTATATATATGTGTGTGTGTATATAAAAAAGTCATGTTTCTGTTGTGGCTTTCATGCTCAATTAAGCTTTGTTCCAATTATCTGATGATGGGTGGGATTGCACCCCTTCCTATTAGTTGTTTGGCCTAAGGCAACCCAGCTCTGGAATCTAGGGGTCCCTGGTACTGTTACATCAAGAGGCACTTCCTAGACTGCTGCTGCCAGTGACCGTGTCCCTGTGGCAAGCCCCCGCTGACCCAGGACTCCACAGGAGACCCTGCAACACTAGCAGGCAGGTCTGACTCAGTCTCCCGTGGCCATCACTGGCTCCTTTCCCCTGGATCTTGTGTGTACAAGATTTTGTCTGTGCAAAGTGGAGTCTCTGTTTCCCCCTGTCCTGGGTAGTCCTCTGACCAAATCCCACTGGCTTTCAAGGTCAGATTTCCCGAGGACCCCCAGTCCCTTTGCCAGATCCTTAGGCTGGGAAGTTTCACCAGGGGTTCAGAACCTTCACAAGAGTGAGAGAACTTTTCAGTATTACTGCTCTCCAGTTTGTGGGTCACCCACCCAGTGGGTATGGATCTTATTGTGATTGCTCCCCTCCTCCAGTCTCATTGTGGCTTCTTCTTTGTCTTTGGATGTGGGGTATCTTTTTTTGGTGGGCTCCAATACCCTCCTTTTGATGGCTTTGATTTTGGTGCTCTCTAAGGAGGAAATAAGCTCATGGCTTTCTATTCTGCCATCTTGAACCAGAAGCTCTAGGAAGTATTCTTAAAAGTTAATGGAGTTGCACGACAAAACCCACTGAAAAAAAATAATAATTAAAAAAAGAAAAAAAAAAGTTAATGGAAATCCTCAGTCCGCTCCTTCACCTATCCTGTCCCCTGGAATGAGGTTCTATTGGTAGAATCTGTCAGTCATGTCAGACAATTAGGATGAAGGCAACATTCCTCATATATTAACCCTGGAACTGTTGGAATTCAGTTTCATTCTTCACACTCTCCTTTGCTGTTCAAACTGAAAAATGGCTGTACACTGCTGGTTGTATTTCTAAGGTTCCTGTGTCAGTTCTTTTGAATATCAAAGTGTACTAAAATTGTACTTATGCTATGCACGGATAATATATCACAAATTATTACATAATATACTATATAATTTACATATATATGTATGTATGTATTGGAGTAGGAAATGGCAACCCATTCCATCATTCTTGCCTGGGAAATCCCATGGACAAAAAAGTCTGGTGGGCTATAGTCTATGGGGTCACAAAGAGTTGAATATGACTGATTGACTATCTACCTATCTATCTATCTACCTATATTTTCTAACTTAAACATACCATTGTGATACATATAGAGAGAAGAGATTAACCATATGGAATTTTTTCCTCTATTTTTTACCTATGTAATCCCTAGTGTAAATTAATTTTAAGTTATATTTTTTGTGAAATATTATTAATTCATCTGTAAGATATTTGTGTAATAACTTGCTGGAATCTCATTCAGTTTCCAGTTTTAACCATTTTGACTTCAGCCATATAAACTGATACATCTTTTATCTATTAAAATGTATGAAAATATAATTATGCATGCATTGCAATCACTATTTTAATACTATTTTTTGCACTTGAGCTAACATGTACTTATGGGCTGCTGAACTGTGTGTTTTTTCTCCATTAGAGAAAGGCACATAGACTTGATAAATAAGAGCAGCAGAAAGCGTCTCAGTTCTCTAACTATGCACACATATATGAGATTCAAAGAGCCTTTTTTTACACAGAATTTGAGCCAAAAAAGAATGCATTTCTTTAGTCAAATATCACAACCATAATCTATCATACAATGTCATTTGATTTATTTTTCTCAAAATTAAATTCAAAACTCATCCCATATTAAAAAAAATTGATTCATTATTTCAGTGTTAAAAAGAGTCCTCTGAAAATAGCAATTACACTAAAGAAATTAACATTTACATTTTGTTATAATGCACAGAATCAGATTTGATTAAGTGATAATGGACTTATAATTGACCATCAAATTATAGCCAATTTTGAAATTTATTAAATTTCTTGAATTGTTAACAGTTATTCACACTGTAAACAACATAAATCTAAGTGATTCTTTCATCATTTGAATCCCCCCATAAACAAAAATAACTCCCACTCAAACGTGAGTATACTTTAATGGAGATAAAGCACTCTCTCAAAAATTTTAGTGGTCCCATTTGTTTTCTAATCAGAATTATCATTATGTATCTTTAGTAGGGATTAATTTTTCATTATCTCAATGATGTAATTATCCTATCATTTGGATTATGGATTAAACTTTCTTATTATCATAAACGACTCAGTGAACTCCTACTTCCAGTTCAATTATTGCAACAATTTTAAACCCATGCAGAAGCTAATTATAAGACAGCATGAATGGCCAGAATGAATATAAATAATATCAATGGTTCATGTTCTCTCAGCATGATTCTGTTAAACAGTTACGATAAATAACCAAATTGTTTCAGTAAAAAATGTTGATAGAAAATGTGCTTATAGAAGGATTTCCTTGTTTATAAGAGGAAAATAAAGTCACAGGTGATCAATTCTACCTTTCCATTCCATTCTGCTACACATTTTCTTCTGAGTTAAAGCTCACTTTCTCCATCTATTGATACAACATTGAAGTTTATGGATCATATATATTTTGCTATACATCCAAAGACTATCTAGTTAACTACAGATAGAATAGCCATTAAATAAGTACTTCATTATGGGCTAGAGAACACAAAACATGGTAAGGGAAAATAAATTTTTGCTTCTGAAATGATTTCATTATAATTACAAAATAAAAGCCCTAAATTACATCTGAAAGAAGCAGCATGATGCTGCAGAAAAAGATCACAAAGAACCAAGAAATGTAGATTCATATACTGATTAGGTGTGTGATAAAGGTTAAGCCATTTTATTATTTTGTTCTCTAGTTTTCATTTTCTGTACTGAGAGTTGTTCTAAATTATATTAATAGCAAAAACTGCAAAATGAAAGCTATTTTACTTACAAATTAACAAAAGTCAATAAAATAAATAAAAAATGGCAAGATAAGCTAATATCACAGTATTATATCACAGTAAATTTATATATACTGTGATATATTTATATCACAGTAAATTCAAAGATCAATTTTCCAGAGAGATTTCTTCCTGCCAGATAATTTAAGTGTCTTTCAAATTTTAAAGACATTTTAACATGAAGTCTAGAAAAATGAATACATGGGGAAAAAAAGGATTTTTTTAAAGTTTTGAAACATATGCAATATTAAAGAGATATATTAATTTAAAATGTATATAATATAAAAATGTTTATCAAATTCTGATGTAAATAAAGAAACCAAAACTGTTTTCATTTTCCACTCATTATAGAAAATCTTGTCTCTCAAATGTCCTAGTTTTATTTTACTAATATATGATTATTTGTATAATTATTGGTATTCTAAATATTTATGGTATAATATATATCACAATAAAAGTTTAAAGCAAATCCAGGATTATTTAAATATTGATGTGGAAATGTTAATTTCAACATTAAAAGACAATTCAATAAGAATTGTTTATTAACTATTTCCTTTCATAAAATAATGATGGTTAAATATTTTAAAATAATCTTTTAAAATATGAATATGTAATATCAAACAAAAGGATAAAAAATAGACAAAATCTTCCAAAGATAAATGAATCAGAAGCATAAAATAAGTAATAATTATATGTCAGTATTAGATATAAATATGTTACAGCATATGAGAAAACACCTCTCTCGTTAAAGGAGGAGACAATCCCATATTTACTTTTAACATGAAAAATGCTACTTATAATATTTAAAGGGATATATTAAAAAGTAGGACCTTCCCTTGAGGCTCAGCTGGTAAACAGTCCACCTGCAATGTGGGAGACCTAGGTTCAATCCCTGGGTTGGGAAAATCCTGAGAGAGTCAATTCCTAGGTAGGTTGATAAGAAGTCCAGATTTTCTGAGGACGAGAAAGGGATTCAGAGCCCTCGAGAAAGAGAAAAGGATCTGGACCTCTCAAGGAGAAAATGACAAACCTTGGTTTCTACATTGCTTTGTCTTAGTCAACATAATAATGTATCTTGCTTGAGGACATGCTTCTCCTAATCTTCTGACTAATCCTGTCATCTTAAAATATATATTATGGAGTGGGTCTGGTAGAAGCTTTCTATTTTTCATACTAGTCTTGTTAACTTAAGATGTAGGTTGTGGGAGTGGGTCTGAAAAATGTATCAAATCTTATCAAAAGACCTTGATAAGATTAGCTAGGGGGCACTCCCTGCCCCCCTTCTGATGTCTATATCAGAAGCTTTCTCTATCCCTCTGCTAAACAAAAGCTCTTGAGTGATCAAGGCTGGTCACTGGTCCCAAAGCTAAATCGTCTCCGAGATCACTAATCCAACATCATTCACCATAAGCTATCAATCCCCTGGAGAAGGGAAAGGCTACCCAGTACCCTGCCCTGGCGAATTCCACGGACTGTATAGTCCTTGGGTTACAAAGAGTTGGACAGGACTGAGAGATATTCACAGATTAAAAAGTAAACACAGGGCTTTTGAACTGTGGTGCTAGAGGAAGGTGGTGCTAGTCACCTCGGACTGCAAGGAGATCCAACCAGTCCATCCTAAAGTAAACCACTCCTGAATATTCATTGGAAGGACTGATGCTGAAGCTGAATCTCCAATACCTCAGCCACCTGATGTGAATAACTGACTCACTGGTAAAGACCCCGATGCTGGGAAAAATTGAGGGCAGGAGAAGGAGACAGCAGAGGATGAGATGGTTGGATAGCATCATGAGTTTGAGCAAACTCTGGGAGAGTGTAAAGGACTGGAAAGCCGGGAGTGCTGCAGTCCAAGGGGTCACAAAGAATGGGACACGACTGAACAACAACATTTCAAAATATGCTAGCAAATTATGGAGGACAAATTATCAATAAAAAGTATCAATGTAGGATAAAATAGAATTCAGTATGAAAGTGTATGAGTGGAAAAATATATATTTTCTTAAATTCAAAGAGTAAGGTTTAAGTGTATATACATGTATATGTTACATATGTGGTATCATAAAATACTTTTTTAAAATTTTAGTTTTCACTTAATTTTAACATCTTTCTGCATTTTGGTATATAAATATAATGCATTATTTTTACTTCTGCTTAATATTCCACAAATCTATTCTGAATTTTCTTTCTAATATTATGACATGCATATTTTAATTCTAATGAATTCTATTTTTTTTTTTTTCATAATCTACTCTTGGCTTTTGATATATTCTTTCTAGAATGTTTTTTTAGTTACACATAAGACATCAGGGTTGGAGCTCCAAATCCAGCTTTCTTTTTCCATCATTTTCTTTTTAAAAATTCTTCTCTTTACAGCAAGGGTCAGTAATTTCAATTTCAGTCTGCTGCCTGTTTTTGTAAAATTTTATTGTAGCTCAGGCTCCTACTCATTTGTTTGTTTAAATAATTTCCATGGCTGCTTTCCCTCTAAAATGGTGGAGTTAAGAAGTGGTAACAAATATTATATGGCCTGCAAAGCTTCCAATATTTACTAGTTGGCTCTTCAGAGAAAAACCAGAATTTACAGGCCACTGTTCTAGAAAATTATCCAATATGTTTCAAATTTCTTTTTCTTCTGTAATATACTTAATTTCTAGGGACATTCTTTATTCCTTGCTGCTTCTTTCAAAAATATACTTTTCCTGATTTGTGAAAGCAGTTAATTCTATCATTTACCAAAATGTATTATTTTTTGTTAGTTTATTTATTTTTACTGGCCTATTTTTATTTCCTCTAAGTTGTTTTATTCATTTTTCTTTTGACTTTCATGTCAGAAATTTCTTCAAATGGAAACTTAATTGTCCAGGACACACATTTAACAGTGAAGCATTAAGTTTCTGATTGAAATCTGATTGTCAACGTGCATCTGTGTTAGAGAATTATTAACTAGCATAATTTAGCAACACAGTGTGGTAAATTTTTCATTTTTGACGGATAAGTATCCAACACTATGAAGTGAAGAAGAGAAGTTGTTCAGTTGTGTCCAACTCTTTGCGACCCCATGGACTGTAGCACGCCAGGCTCCTCAGTCCATGGTATTTTCCAGGCAAGAATACTGGAGTGGTTGCGATTTCCTTCTCCAGGAGATCTTCCTGACCCAGGGATTGAACCCTGGTCTCCCATATTGTAGGCAGACGCTTTTACTGTCTCAGCCACCAGGAAAGTCCCTATCCAACAGTATGCCTGTCTGGATATCTATTAATTTAATTAAGTTTTTTGTTTGTTTGTTTGTTTTATGAATAATTCCTCTGTGTAAGAGGAGAAACTAGCACCTCTCTACACTTTACATGGACCTGAGATTTCAGTTAGGTAAGTGTCAACTACTCTTCAGACAGATCAGAAAGTCAACCCTCATTCTATCCTCCAGTTTTATATCAATTGACTCATCTTCATCGTTTGCTATTCTTGAAGTTGTTTCATGAAAGCGTTTTAGTCACTCAGACATGTCTGACTCTTTGTGACCCCATGGACTGTATCCTCTGTCCATAGAATTCTCCAGGCAAGAATATTAGAGTGAGTAGCCATTTCCTTATCTGGACATCGACTCAACCCTGGGGCTGAATCCAGGTCTTCTGCATTGCAAGCAGATTCTTTACCATCTGAGCCAATAGGGAAACCCCACCCACCACCCCTGCCAACAAAAAAGAGCAAATATACAAAACTTGAGTATAAAACTTCTGTATATTATGTTTTGGGGTATAAATGATAGAGGGAGAGGAAAATCATGTGATGATGTCTACACTAGCAATTGTTTTCCAAAATAAACTGGAACCAATGGCCCAGGATTTTGCACTCTTCTGTAGATAATCTCAGAGATTTGACTGGGGGGGAGTAGGAGACCGTTACTGATCATTTACTCATGGCTGGCTACTGTTTCTTTTTTATTTGCCCGCAATTTTTTTATTAGCATTTCTTTGTGGGGGACTTATGCTGTCACTTCCTCTCCTCTGCTAATTCAGGTACAATCACGCTATTGCTTTTCTATCTTCTAAAATTATGTTGAATCACCACCTTTCCTACTGCTGTCTCCTCTCAAATTTCAGTGGAAAATATTTAATCATTTTGCTGACATTTTAATTAGCTCTTTGGTGAGGAGAGAGATAGACAAAGACATACACTCAGCTCTTACAGGTTTATTTATTTCCTTAAAATAAAGAATTATATGATTTATCTGTATTTTACTCATATGAGTAAAGCAAAATAAATTAGTACTTTTATGAAGAGCAGCTTCTGGAAAGATAGGAGCTAGATTGTATCCCAGCACTCTAATTTTCCAGATTCAAAGAACAACTACATCTATTCTAGACAAAACAGTTAGTGTGGTTAGGAGGAAATAAAACAGCCCTGGGTGCATCTGCAATTGTGAAGAAGAAAATCACTCTTGTTTCTGTTTTTCTTTTGTGGCGAGCTACTCTGGCCACCTGATGCGAAGAGCTGACTCATTTGAAAAGACCCTGATGTTGGGAAAGATTGAGGGCGGGAGGAAAAGGAGACAACAGAGGATGAGATGGTTGGATGGCATCACCGACTCAATGGACTTGGGTTTGGGTGGACTCCGGGAGTTGGTGATGGACAGGGATGCCTGGCATGCTGTGGTTCATGGGGTCGCAGAGTCGGAACACAACTGAGCAACTGAACTAACTGAACTGAACCAACCTGGAAACAGAGTAAGGATTATGAGGATCTGTGGGTCCCAAATATACTGATTTTGCCACCTTTGCAGCCTCTGTAGGCCAGTAGAGAATTCTGGGTAAATCTGATTGAAATAGGCTCCAAACCAAGTGTTATAGGCTCCCCCAAAGATGGAATATGTTATTAAAATGTAGAATTATTATCTATGAAACAGAGATTTAGAACTTCCCAAATATCTATATATATGGGCTTCCCTGGTGGTTCAGATGGTAAAGAATCTGCTTACAATGCAGGAGACCTGTGTTCGATCCCTGGGTTGGGAAGATCCCCTGCAGAAGAGCATGGCAACCCACTCCATTATTCTTGGCTGGAGAATTCCATAGACAGAGGGGCCTGGAGGGCCACAGTCCATGGGGCCACAAAGAGTAGTACATGACTGAACAACTACCAGACACAAATATTATCTATGGATCACTAGATTTAAAAGATAAAAACAGAACCGAACAATTGTGTCCTTAGTCAAGGGGTGCAGAAAATATGCTGATATGAAAGGATGTAGTAATCTTAATCCTCATTCACTTTCTGTTGTTGTGTAGATTTAGCATAGTACTTGAGGTGCTAGAGTGTTTTACTTAGTGTTCCTTGTATAGCCTCAGCTCTCGTTACTCCTTCAATCACTTTTCCTTTTTTTTCCATTTATTTTCATTAGTTGGAGGCTAATTACTTTACAATATTGTAGTGGTTTTTGTCGTACATTGACATGAATCAGCCATGGATTTACATGTATTCCCCATCCCGATCCCCCCTCTCACCTCCCTTCCCATCCCATCCCTCTGGGTCCTCCCAGGGCACCAGCCCTGAGCACTTGTCTCATGCATCCCACCTGGGCTGGTGATCTGTTTCACTATAGATGATATACATGTTTTGATGCTGTTCTCTTGAAACATCCCTCCCTCGTCTTCTCCCACAGAGTCCAAAAGTCTGTTCTGTACATCTGTGTCTCTTTTCCTGTTTTGCATATAGGGTTATTGTTACCATCTTCCTAAATTCCATATATATGTGTTAGTATACTGTATTGGTCTTTATCTTTCTGGCTTACTTCACTCTGTATAATGGGCTCCAGTTTCATCCATCTCATTAGAACTGATTCAAATGAATTCTTTTTAATGACTGAGTAATATTCCACAGTGTATATGTACCACAGCTTCCTTATCCATTCGTCTGCTGATGGGCATCTAGGTTGCTTCCATGTCCTGGCTATTATAAACAGTGCTGCGATGAACATTTGGGTGCACGTGTCTCTTTCAGATCTGGTTTCCTCAGTGTATATGTCCAGAAGTGGGATTGCTGGGTCAGACGGCAGTTCTATTTCCAGTTTTTTAAGAAATCTCCACACTGTTCTCCATAGTGGCTGTACTAGTTTGCATTCCCACTAGCAGTGTATAAGGGTTCCCTTTTCTCCACACCCTCTCTATCATTTATTGCTTGTAGACTTTTGGATAGCAACCATCCTGACTGGTGTGTAATGGTACCTCATTGTGGTTTTGATTTGCATTTCTCATCACTTTTGTCACAGGAAAGGTCTTTCTCCTATTCTGACGCTCCTCCCTCTGCTTGGTAGCTAACTGAGCCATACTTGTATCACAATGAGGAAGCAAGTTTTCTTTGTTCTTCTGGTCCAGCCTTGTGCTAATTTCCTATTGCTAATGTAACTCATTATCACAAACTTAGTGCCTTAAAACAATCCACACTTTTTAAAATTAGAATTCTGGAGTTTCTGAGTACCAACTGCTTACTAGTGAACTAATGCCATAAGTTCTTCAGGGCTAGTTCTTGCTAGAGTCTCTTGCAAAGAATCTACTTCCTTCCCTTTGCCAGCATCTAGAGGCCATCTGCATTCCTGACTCAGCTTCCATCATCACTTTGCCTTCTCAGCATCAACCCTCATGTCTCCCTTTGTATTAAACTTACCACTATATTGAATTCACTGTGACATTCTTCCCATCAAAAGATTCTAAATGTAATTACAGTGTTCTTTTATCAGTAAGGTAACATATTCACAGATTCCTGGATTTAGAACCTAGACACCTCTGGGGACCTATTATTTAGCATATCAGCTTGATCTTAGGCAGGTTCTAAGAACCTTGGCCTATGGATGGTGCCTTCCTAGCGTTCCTGTAGCAACTCCCCTCAGGAGCCAAACTCTGTCTGCTTTCTGTGGTGGGTTTTGTGCAGAAAAGATTTTTCTGCCCTTTCCCGGTAATATAAGACTTCTAGTGGCTAGATTGTAAAGAATCTTCCTGCAGGGCAAGAGACCTGAGTTCAATCCCTATGTCAGGAAGATCCCCTGGGGTAGGGAATGGTTACGTGCTATAGTATTCTTGGCTGGAGAATTCCATGGACAGAGGAGCTACAGTCAATGTATTTGCAAAGAGTTGGGCATGACTGAGTGACTTCCACTTTGAATTGGCACAGAATCTTTAACCCAAGGATTTGATACCCCTCTGTCTTGCTGTAAGCTACTCACTTAAGCAGTGCCTGAATCCTGGGGTAAGGATCATTTCCTCCAGTTCTTACAGAAGCAGATTTATTTTTGTTTCTGCCCCTCCCCTTGAAACAAAGGAATTTTTTATGGCTATGTAGGGGAAGGAGGCTTTACTCCTCCTTCTCCATCAGCTTAAAGTTTTGGACTCATGTGAGAGAAAGGCATAGGGGAAGTCATTTTTGTCTGTTTCATAGTTGCAGCCCATCAGTTACTGCAAGTATGCATCTCCAAGGTAGAGGTGATGCTGTGGACAGGAAGTATCTTTGGTCCCTATCCTGGCCCACATTTTCTAAATGTAGAGAGTACTGTCACATCAAAGCAGATAATTCTCTGTTGTAGGGGCCATCCTGTGCATTTTAGGGTTATTAACAGTCCCTGATCTCCACCCACTAGATGCCAGTAGTACTCTATATTACTTTCTATCACTGCATAACAAATCCTCACAAATGCAGAGCTTCAAATCATCATTCTACTATCTCACAGTTTCTGTGGGTCAGAAGTCTAGGTCTGGCTTAACTGGGTCCTCTGCTGAGTTTCACAAGGCTACAGTCAGGATGTTGGCTGGGCTGTGTTTTCATCTGTTGCTTGGCTTCTCTTACCAACTCATATGGATTTTTGACAGTCAGCACCTTAGTGTTGTAAGATAGACCCTCAATTTTTAGAGATAACCTATAGTTTCCTGCCAGGTGACCCTCTTGATATGATAGTCACATCATAGCAACTTACTTCTTTAATGCAAGCAAGCATGAGAGACCCTCACTCCATGGCTAAGATGGAGTCTTAAGTGATAAAACAAAGTCACTGGGGGGGACTCCTTTACCTCTGACATACTGTTGGTGAAAAGGGAATCAGAAGTCTCACCCACACTTAAGGGTGAGTGGGGAGGTGATAGCGTGAGGGTAGAGATTATTGGAAGAGATCTTAGGGTGTATCCACAACATCTACAAGAGCTGTGACAAATAAAACTATGTACAGACATTGGCAAATGTCCCCAAAGGTGCAGTTACCCTACATTGAGAGCTGATGCCCTAAATTGATCCTACTTTACCTTGTTTTTGGGCATTTAGTCACTAAGTTGTGTCCGACTCTTTGTGACCCTTCGGACAGTAACCCACCAAGGCTCCTCTTTTCATGGGATTTCCCAGACAAGGATACTGGAGTGGGTTGCCATTTCCTACTCCAAGGGATCTTCCTGACCCAGGTACCAAGCCCATCTCCTGAAATGGCAGGCAGATTCTTTACCATTGAGTTATCAGGGAAGTCCTTTATTTACCTTCAGGACTTAATTAAAATTTTAGCTGATTTCTTCTTAACTGATTTTATTCTCCCTCCAGTACTCAACCAAAGATAAAGCAGTCTATATGTGTTTTATCTCCCCTTTGAGGCACATGTAACTTTGGAATTCAGCTCTTTTTCCTTGTGACATCAAGTTGCTGAGGTTCAATTTAATTTATGATACTGCACATTATCTGGATTCTCTCATATAATAAAGAAGCAATAATTCTCAGTGGTGTCTATATCCTATGTGAGAATGCAATTTCCTTGTAGTATAGATTTTTGATATTTTATCACATAGAGGTGAAAATATAGGATAATTATTGCTTTGGACACTGGAACATTCCCATTATTTTATTATTTCAACAGTTACCAATAACTGACATAAGTTCCTCTACTAGGCAGCAGATATTAACTATAATAAGAAGTTTGTGCTTAAAAATAGCTAACAACAGGAGACT
Source organism: Muntiacus reevesi (assembly GCF_963930625.1). Taxonomy (NCBI): domain Eukaryota; kingdom Metazoa; phylum Chordata; class Mammalia; order Artiodactyla; family Cervidae; genus Muntiacus; species Muntiacus reevesi. Next base: position 23,304,516 of record NC_089262.1, on the reverse strand, counting down.
CCCTAATCACTTTTTTGTGTGATATACTCAGAAGGGTAACATGATTAGGAAGCTTTCTTTTCCCTGGATTTCATGACAAAAGCATAAAGACTGAACTATGATCTTTCTGTGATCCTGTTAATAAAAATTAGTTTGCTTATTTTATAAGTCAGAAAATCAATTTTAAATAAATGATACAGCTTGTTTGCATGGGAGACAGGCCCTTTAAAATATTATATGCTGAATGCAAAAAATCTTATTAATACTTAGTATAAAACCATTGTATTGTGATAGTTACTCTCTCTTTATGAATAATCTGACTTCTCAGAAAAAATGTTTTATAGCTTCTTTGAAAAAGCAGAGACTTCCAAGTTTTTCAAGTGGGTGAACATTTCCAAAAACCATATAAATTTATATCAAGGAAACTTTTAATTTATGCATATGTATCTTTTAAAATTTCTAAAATTTTTCTAAGAATGAGAACTGTCCATGCATACTAATAAACATAATTTTAAACTGAAACAATAGATCAGGAATAAAAGATTAGAAACTGTGCTATGTACTTACTCATCTTATTATGTAGACTAGAATAGCTGAAAATGTATTAGAATAAATCTTATGAAATTGCATTTTTTTGTAGGTCAAAAAGTAAAGTGCTATTAGATTTAAAAGAATAGAAATAGTGTTATTTTCTGTCATAATATTGATGTCATTTAAAGCATATTTGGAATAGTTGAAGTTATTTAAAGCTGGCAATATTACATTGCAAATGTAAAGATCTCATTATTTATCTACATGTCCCACTTTTTGGGAAATATATGCTCTGATACAGCTTCTTTTATTGCTTTTAAACATATTATAAGACATTGTTATGTATGTTATTACATATTGCTTTGGAATTGTATGTCTACAGTCATGTATCTGGATCAATTTTAGTAAAAGAAACATAGAAGAGAAATGCAAAACAGGGCATGCAAACATAGTTAAAGATGAACAAGGAACTGCTGTAAAATGGATTGGCAGACATTTGTTTTATTATTTTGGGGTATATATCTTCTTACTCTACAGATTTTATTCTTCTGCCATATTTCTACAACTTTTTCTATGCCCTTGATTTATTTTTTACTGCCTTTTATTTACAATAATCAAAATATATTGTGTTCCTTGAATCATTGGAGTATTTTCAACTTATTGTATTAGCTGTAGAGAGTGAGCATGACAGAATATAATTTTGTCCCTTTCTTTGTTTCTCTCTTTATCACTATCCTCTTTCTTTGCTCGGAGCCCAAACTATAAAGCCCATTTGTTAGTGTCTCTCCTAAGGTTACAACTTTTAGCTTCAAGTTGATGTTATCTGTGCAACTGCCTTTTTCCTCCAGAACACACTGAATTAGTTTCAAATTGGCTGAAAATCTCTTGTTGTCTGTTCTTATAATTGAACTTCCCAGAAACCCTAGCAAATTTTTATTCTTCCTGGTGGGAACTAACCTTTGGGATTTGTTCTCCTTGAGCCTTTAAATTTATTTTGTAGTGGCTTTTCCCTATAGTACTTTAAAATTTGGATGACCCAGATTTATGGAAGAGTTAACATTATTATCATTTTCCTTACAGTATTTGTTTTTTACTGCCTTAGGAATCAAATAATAGAAAACTAATGATTACTTTTAGTTATGTGAGTATTTACTCATTGTAAACAATAATAAAATCAATAAAACACTTTTAATCTTACTTTGATTCAAAATATTTTTTTGTTAGGAGTTTTAGATGAACAAATACACACTAGTATATATAAACAATAAGGACTTATTATACATTAATAACACAGATAACTGTATTTAATAATAATAATAATTTATAGCAGTTTGTAATAATCATTTATAACAGAAAATAATCTTAAAAATGTTATATATATATGTGTGTTTGTGTATAGATACATATACACATATAATATATACATAGCTGAATCACTTTGACATACACCTGGAACTCAAATAACATTGTAAATTAACTGTGGCTCAATTTTAAAAATAATTAGAAAAAGAAAAAAACATTAACCTTAAATATTAACACAAAGTACTTTCATTTTTTTTACACTTTTAAGAATGCCTATCTTCTACTTTACTAAAAAATAATTCTTCAACTCTTTTTGTTATAGTTAGTAATAAGCCTACTCTTACAATCAAGGATAAACTCAAATTTTACTCAATTGTATACATTCCTTGATTATTTCTTTCCTCCAAGGATAAAAGCTGTTTAATCTTGGTGACTATAACATACTGAGCTTCTGCAAAAGTGTCATATCCAAGGAACAAAAAACCAAAAGCAACTCTTAACTGTGCTGCTATGATTGAGGGAGATCAGTCGTTATAGTTTCGTGGGTTTTCAGATAACACCGCATTGCAGTGATTTGGGCAGACTATTTGAGCATGAGTACCGTAGTATGGATTTAATGGCATACTTAGGACAAGATAATTTGCTAAGTAAAAAACAACACTGAGCTTCTGATGGTTTTGCATTCATAGTATGGTCAGAAATGCTAACACAGAGAAGAGCGCTGGCAGGGCCTGAGATAGAGATCTAGTTAGGAAAATAGCAAACTGGTGATCTCCTTAGCTGTAGAAAATCACGGATCTGATCTGATTTAGCACAATTGTTTTTCACTTCTAACTACTCTCAAAGAACAGAGGATGAGAAAGAGAAGTTAAGAGTTAAAGCCACTTGCAAGCAAATGAATCTCACACTGGTTTCAGGGCACAATCACGTCTTTCACCTATCAAGGGAGAAGACTCTCAAGGGTAGAGTGTCAAGATGAGAGAATATCTTATTCAGTCATTGTGTGCATGCGTGCATGTCCAGTCGCTAAGTTGTATCAGACTCTTTGCTACCCCATGGACCGCAGCACACCAGGCTCCTCTGTCCATGGGGTTCTCCAGGCAAGAATACTGAAGGCAGGTACAATTTCCCTCTCCAGGGGATCTTCTTAGTCCAGGGATCAAACCCATGCCTCCTTCATCCTCCTGCATTGGCAGGCAGATACTTTAACACTGAGCCACGTGGGAAGCCCTTATTTGGTCATTAATTAATGGTATAAGGATAAATATTGGAGTTAATGCCTAAGATTTCATGCATACCTCTTAATCATTTTCCTTGTAACACAATTTTTGCTCCTATGACTTTGGAACAAAGATATCCCTGGAAATACCCACACTTCAAATATAACTATATCAATATATATCCATATCAATGTCTTTATCTGAAAAACTTGATATAATAACATTTACTTTAAAAGGTAGAGCTAAAGTCCTGATTCAATCTAGGTGTCCTGTACATTCTATAATAAGCCTCCTGTATTGATGAGAACTCTGTCTCTGACAGCAATAGAAAGGGCCAGAAACTCTAAGTTGAAAATTGTCATCAAATGTATTTCATAGTTCTAATTTCCTTTTGCATAACCAATGCATTCTTTCAAGCAATAGGGTATTCCTTTCACCTCAATACATAGCTTTAACAAACTAACTTCCAGCTATACCATACACTATCTCAAGTGTTTTCACAACTGTTTTATGCTGAGTGTTTGTGTATGCATGTGTGGAGTGGGGAGGGGGGAGGGGTTGCAGAGAATCCAAATATAGATGCTTCAACTTTTTTATAGGAAATAAACAAAAATAAATAAATAAAAACTAGTTTCCACAGAATATGTGCAGAATAATGTTCAAATATTTTAATTAAGTTTTTGAAGAATCATATAATAAAGTATATAAGGGAAATCCAGAAGGAAAATGTTCTACATAAAAATATTTACTGATTTTAGAGTTTTGATTTTTCATCATTATGGTTAAAAGTCCTCCATCATAACCATTTTCAAAAGCATCTTCAAACCAAACCAAACAATAAATAGATAAAACCAGGAAATTTATCTTTTAATCTTCCCCAAAGTTTTATTTACAATGCTAATAATTTAGTAATTTAGTCTCCGTTGAACAAAGCAGAATTCAGCAAGAGGTTAAAACTCACCTGTAGCAAACTTGCATAGAGTTTCATCAATCTATACCATCCTGTTTGTTACCAGTAACATGAAAACACCAAGAGGCTCTTGATGTCATCAGCCTAGTGGAATCATTTCAAAATGAGTAGATGAGAGAATTATAGCTGTGCCTTGGTATCCACACAGACTTTGACTGTATGGAATACAACAAGCTGTGGAAAATTCTTAGAGATGGGAATACCAGACCACCTGACCTGCCTCTTGAGAAACCTGTATGCAGGTCAGAAAGCAACAGTTAGAATTGGACATGGAACAACTGACGGTTGCTCCTTTCCAAATTGGGAAAGGAATATGTCAATGCTGTATATTGTCACCCTGCTTATTTAACTTAAATGCAGAGTACATCATGTGAAATGCTGGGCTGGATGAAGCACAAGCTGGAATCATGATTGTTGGGAGAAATAGCAATAACCTCAGATGTGCAGATGACACTCCTTAATGGCAGAAAGAAGAAGAACTAAAGAGCCTCCTGATGACAGTGAAAGAGGAGAGTGAAAAAGTTGGCTTAAAACTCAACATTCAGAAGACTAAGATCATGTCATTCAGTCCCATCACTTCATGGCAAGTAGATGGGGAAACAATGGAAACAGTGAGAGACTTATTTTGCGGGACTCGAAAATCATTGTAGATGGTGACTAAGCCATGAAATTAAAAGATACTGTTCCTTGGAAGAAAAGTTATGACCAACCTAGACAGCATATTAAAAAGCTGAGACATTATTTTGCCAACAAAGATCTGTCTAGTCAAAACTATGGTTTTTCCAGTAGTTATGTATGGATGTGAGAGTTGGACCATAAAGAAAGCTGAGTGCCAAAGAATTGATGCTTTTGAACTGTGGTATTGGAGAAGACTCCTGAGAGTCCCTTGGACTGCAAGGAGATCCAACCAGTCCATCCTAAAGGAGATCAGCCCTGAATATTCATTGGAAGGACTGATGCTGAAGCTGAAACTCAAATACTTTGGCCACCTGATGCAAAGAACTGACTCATTGGAAAAGACCCTGGTGCTGGAAAAGAAGGCAAAGAGTTGGGCACAACTGAGTGACTGAACTGAACTTGGTGTCCATGGATGGTTCAGGACCCAGTGAACATATCAAAATCTGGGAATGCTCATGTACCACAGTTGATCACCTGAAAATGTGGATTCTACATCCTAGGATTTCAACCAACTGAGGATCATAAATATAGGACACGCTCCACTGTTGGTTTAACCCATGGATGTGCAACAACAAATATGGAGGGTCAACTGTAAATCTGCTGAAAATCTTTTCATATAAGTGAACTCTTTCAGTTCAAAACCCTGTTGTTCAAGAGTCAACTTCATGTCAACACCATGAGGCATGAGTGCACTCTAAGCCACTTCAGTCGTGTCCAACTCTTTGTGACACTATAGACTGTAGCCCACCAGGCTCCTCTGTGCATAAGATTCTCCAGGCATGAATACTGGAGTGGTTTGCCATACCCTCCTCCAAGGGATCTTCCTGACCCAGGGATTGAACTCATATCTTTTATGTCTCCTGCACTGTCAGGTTGGCTCTTTACCACTAGTGCCCACCTGGGAAGCCCAAGCCTATGAGGAATTATGTTAAATAAATGGAAGGCAGTATTTTTGAAAATGCTCAGGAACAGTTTGTTTCTGCTAATTTCCATGTACTTTTGGATGAATAGGACATTATGCTTTGCTTTATACAAAACTGAGCTATGCATATTTTCTTGGTGAGTTTATGCTTTGTCATAAAAAAAGAAAAGTTAGTAAGATAATCAGTTTGGAAGGTTAAAGGGGGTGCTTCATACTCAAGATCCCAATGCCAAAAGCCAGGAGCAAAGAGCAAAGCATACTGCTTTGTCTGAATAATGCAAGATAGATCAGCAAACTCTTCATAAGCCCAAAATATATAAAATTATAGTTAACTCATTATGTCTCCTTGAATCATAAAGTCATGTCATGAGGTTTCCATACAGAGTGTTATACAATATGCTTTATATTTGCACTGATATTCTAGAATATGTATATATATTATATATTTGTATAGATTCTAAACAAAACTTTTTACTCCTCTTATATAGAAAAATGTTACTTTTAGTTAGACCTCATATGACTATCCTGCACCCTCTGCAACTGACATTATGAATCTGTAAATGTAGCACTATATACCTTACAAAGAAGTTTCACAAAATATTGTGCTTTTTTTTTTTTTTCTTTTGGACCTAAATTATTATTGTGAGGTAAATATTAGTAATTCCTTTTTACTGCTCTGGGATAATTAAGATTATCTGTGATAAATACTAAAATTGAAGTTTGAATAAAATTATGTTTCTAAACTTCAAAGTTTTAATGAGCTTGCTTTCATAAATATATTCTTATTCAAAGCTAAGTTAGCACAGAGTGGTAAAGTAAAAGCTTTGTTTTTTTACCCTCACACTTTTTAATGATGCATTTTAATGATGTATTAGAGCTTGTTTTGAGGACTGTAAAGATACAATGGTCACCAATATGCTTGGTTCCATATCACTGAGGCTATAAATCACATTTGGAAATTGAAAAACACTACCATACATTTGTCATATTATTTTAGAGCAGGTTCCTAGTAAAACTGAGAGAAAGTTACAGAGAATTCCTATATACACCCTTCTCCATAGATTCACGGAGAAGGCAATGGCATCCCACTCCAGTACTCTTGCCTGGAAAATCCCATGGACAGTGGAGACTGGTAGGCTGCAGACCACGGAGTCGCTAAGAGTAGGAAACAACTAAGCGACTTCACTTTCGCTTTTCACGTTCATGCATTGGAGAAGGAAATGGCAACCCACTCCAGTGCTCTTGCCTGGAGAATCCCAGGGACGGGGGAGCCTGGTGGGCTGCCATCTCTGGGGTCGCACAGAGTCAGACAAGACTGAAGTGACTTAGCAGCAGCAGCCATAGATTCATCCATCATCAAATCACTGAACAGCATAATGAATTTTTTTTTACAATTAATGAACATACAATGACACAACATACTCAAAAACCATAATTTACATGACTCTTAACTCTTGATGTTGTACGTTAAATGGGTTCAGACACATATATGATAAAATAAATTCGTCTCATAGTATCACACAGAGATTTTTTTTTTGATCCTAAAAATCCTCTGTGATTACCAAATTCATCAACTCATATTCTGGCAACTCAACACTGGCAACCACTTAACTTTTTATTGTCCCCATAGTTTTACCTTATGCAGAATATCATGTAGTTTGCGGATATCAGCTGTGTTCCTCAAGCAATTAAGCTAACTTCTCTGAGCTATAGATCGCTCATATGTAAAATGGAAGTCAGTATCATCTGCTTTAAAGAATTGTAAGAATCAGAGATTGCATATAAAGGTCATAGAGTAGGCAAAAAATAAACACTTTTAATTTCCTTAATATAGTAACAGATTCTTAAATCAACTTTATGGAATAGGACCAGCGACCTTACTGTCATATAGTTGGAATCACAGAGAATATAGTTTTTCAGATTATTTCACTTGTATTCAGGTATCTTCAATATAATTCCATGGCTTTGATAGCTCACTTCTTTTTAGTGCTGAATAATATTTTATTGCTTGGGTATACTGCAGTATATTTATCCATTCATTTAGTTCTTCCCAGTTTTGGAAGTTATGAATAAAGTTACTATGAACATTTGTGTATGTAGATTTTATATGGACATAAATTCTCAGTTCTTTTGAGTAAATACCAAAGTGTACAATTGCTGGATACTGTGTTTAGTTTTCTAAGAAATTACCAAACTGTTTTTCAAAGTATCTGTTCCATTTTGCATTGACACAAGCAAAGAATGAGAGTTCTTGCCTTATATCCTGACCAGCATTTGGTGTTGTCAGTGTTCCAGATGCTGGTCATTAATAGGTATAAAGTAGTATTGTATTGCATTTTTTTTTCTTTATTTTTTTTTTATTGTATTGCATTTTAAGTTTGTCTTTCCCTGATAACATAAGAGTTACAGAATTTTTAATATGCTTTTGTGCCAACTGCATATCTACTTTAGTAAAATATATGTTGAAGTCTTTGGCCCATTTTCAAAATCTGTTTTCTTATTGCTGTTTTTGCATTCTTTACATATGGTAGATATAGTATTTTTTTAGATGTATATTTTGTAAATTTTTTTCAATTCTGGTTTGTTTTCTAATTTTCTTAACATATCCTTTCATAGTGTAAATATTTTCAATTTTCATGAAATCCAACTTACCAATTGTTTCTTTCATGGATTATTATTTTTATGTAGATTTTCCTTTAGGCTTCTAGGACTTTCATAATTTTGTGTTTTACATTTAGGTCTGTGAGGCATTGTAAGGTTTTGTGTTTGTATGTGAGTGGGGAAGAATGTAAGAATCTTCTTTCTAGATAAACTCCAGAATTGCTTTGTTGATATCTATGAAGTAACTTGTTGGAATTTGATGATACACTGCTATATTCAAAATAGATAACCGATAAGGACCTACTGTATAGCACATGGAGCTCTGCTCAATGTTGTGCGCCAGGCTGCCTGGGTAGGAGAGAGGATTGGGAAAGAATGGGTGCATGTACATATATGGCTGAGTCCAGTCGATGTTCACCTGAATCTACCACAACATTGCTAATCAGCCATACCTCAATAAAAAATAAAAAGTTTAAAAATTAAAGAAAATAAAATCATGCAAGAAATGAGATTAATATTTGACAAAACTGTAAAATACACATACATATTTTTCTTAACACATTTTACAGATTAAATTTTGTAGGCATTATACTTTACATTTTTTTAAAGAAGAGACAAATGAAAGTGTAAGAGAGAAACATTTGTCAGAATTTAGAGCAAATAAATCACTAATTAATTAATAGAATTCAAAGCTTTTGGGGAAAAAAAAGTAACTGTCCATTCTATGACTGCCTCTTCTTTTCCTAAAAGGAATACAATTCACCACATCTTAAAAATCATTATTTGTCTTCACCTGTTTGACTCAATCTCAGATTATATCTACCACCCTATTTTATGATTGAATGCTGACTCTTCTGATTTATGATATAGGGCATCAATTGTGATAACTAGTTGCTTTTTTATTTTGAAATTATTAACACTGAGTTTCATTTTTGGAAAACTCGGTGAAAAATGAAGTGTCTATTAATCTTTCTGTCCATAAGAGTAGATTTGTGGAAGAAAGTTCAGACATTCATCATTCACTCAAAAAATTTTTTGAATACTTTCTGTTTTCCAAGTAGTAAGCTCCGTGGCTTGTAATACAAAGATGATGAGGGACAGTTCTTGATTTGATGAAATTAATTTTGAATTTTCTATACAATTACATAAATATATGCAAAATTATATAAATAAATGATACCAGTAAATATTAGAAAATAATGATAGAAAATTATTCAGGACACTGTGGATCACAGGAGAGTTGATATACAAGAATGCACACAGATATCAGAGATATTCATAGATATTCTACAAAATAATGTGAGACTTGCAGAAATATATAAATGTACTTCTCAGAGAAATATAGAAATTTCAGCTGACACAAGCAATATATAGATACTACACTCTGAAAAGGAATCATATATTCTGAAATCCACACATACTTCTTTACTTTGATTCAACAGTGTCGGTCAGAATGCTTCAAGGTAATATTTTACAGTTAATGGGTATAATATTCCCTTTTAAAATTACTTTTATTGAAGTAGAACTGATTTTCAATATTAAATTATTTTAAATATACAGCATAGTGATTCAGTATACTTATATAATATATATAATTTTATATATACTATATATATATATTTATATATAAATATATATAATTTATTTTTTGTGTCTGATTGCTATAACTAGGATTTCCAATAGTGTGTTAAATGGAATTGGTGAGAGTGAGAATCTTTGTCTTGTTACTTAGTGTGTGTGTGTGTGTGTGTGTGTGTGTGTGTAAACTGTCCTGTTTGACTCTTTGCAACACCATTGACAGTAGCTTACCAGTCTCTTCTGTCCATGGGATTTCCCAGGGAAGAACACTGGAGTGGGTTGCCATTTCCTCCTCCAGGGGATCTTCCCAACCCAGGGATCGAACCCACAACTCTTGAGTCTCTGGCATTCGCAGGCAGATTCTTTATCACTAGTGCCACCTGGGAAGCTCCAGTTTAGTGGAAGACTTTTAGCATTTCATCATTGAGTTGATGCTGCCTGTGGCTTTGTAATAAAGAACCTTTATTATGTTGAGTATTTATAAAAGAATATATTAATTTTGTCAAATGCTTTATTCTTTCTACTGAGATGATTTCAGTCCTTCATTTTGTTAATATGATGTTTCAAGCTGATTGATTTGAAAATATTGAGACCATCCTTATAACACTGGAATAAATTGAAATGGATCATGGTGTATGATTCTTTTTATATATTATTTGATTTGGCTTGCTAATATTTTATTGAGGATTCTTGCATCTACATTCATCTAGAATATTGGCCTGTAACTTCTGTGTTTTTGGTAGTGTCTGGTCTTGGCATCAGGGTCATGATAGTCTTATAGAATGAATTTTGGAGTGTTTTTCCCTCTTCAGTTTTTTTGAAAAGCTTGAGAAGGATAACTGTTAGTTATTATTATTTCTGGTAGATTCCCCCATGGAATCATCTGGTTTAGACTTTTGTTTGCTGAGACATTTTTTTATTATTATAAATTCAATTTCGTTACTATTGACCCATGTGCTCAAATTGGTTTCTTCTTGATTCAGTGTTGACAGGCTCAGGTTTCTAGAAATTTGTCTATTAGATTGTAGTTTGTTGACGTATACCTGTTCACAGTATTTAATTCTTTTTTTGTATCTGTGGTATCTGTCATTAGTTTTCCTCCTCATTTCTTACTTTATTTCAGTTCTGTTTTTCTTCTTGAGGAATGCAACTAAATGTTTATCTTTTTTTAATTTATTTTCAAAAAAACAGTTGACATTTTCTACTATTTTGGTTGTTGTTGCTTTTGTTTTCTATTTGTTTCCTCTCTGATCTTTAATATTTCCTTTATTCTACTGGCTTTGTGCCTGGCTTCCTCTTTTTCTTCTTCTTCTTTTTTTTTTTTTACCCCTTAATTCTTTTACATCGTGGGTTAGGCTGTTATAGATTTGCTTTTTTTTTTTTTTTCCTTGAGAAAATTTGAATCACCCTAAACTTCCCTCTTAGAGGTGCTTTTTGGCATCCCATAGATTATTGGAATGTTGTGTTTCTATTTTATTTATTTATTTATTTTCTTAATGTAGTAAGGTATTTTCTGATTTCCTCCTTGATTTCTGCATTGAATCCCTTGGATTTTTAGTAGCATGTTGTTCAGTTTCCACATGTTTGTTCCTTTTCCGTTTTTCTTTAATTGATTTTTAGTTTTATACTGTTGTATGCTGAGGGAATTCTTGATATAATTTCAATCTCTTTAAGTTTGTTGAGAGTTATTTTGTGCCCTAGCTTGTGATCTATCCTGAAGAACTTTACATGTGCCCTTGAAAAGAATGTGTATTCAGTTTTTGGATATAATGCCTTGTGGACATATAATAAGTGCAACTAGCTTACTCTGACATATAAGATCATTGTTGCCTTACTGATTTCTTGTTTCTGTTGTCTTTTCATTAATATAAGTGGAATGTTAACGTCCACTACTATTATTGTTGTCCTTTTTCTCTATGTCTGTTATTTGCTTTACATATTCAGGTTCTCCTATATTAGGTGGATTTATGGTAATGCATGTAATATCCTCTTGGGGTTTATCATTATTACATATGATACAAGAATAATAATAAAGGAAATGATCCATTCTGTTTTGTCATACAGTGTTTGTTTTAAAGTCTATTTTATCTGACATGAATTTTACTACAACTTTCTGTTTGCATGAAATGTCATTTTCCATGCCCTCACTTTCACTCTCTGTGTGTTTAGCTCAGCAGTGAGTCTTTTATAGGTAGCATATAGAAGTTTCCTGTTTTTGTATTTTATTTTCCCAAATCAGCCAACATTTCTCTTTTCACTGGAGCACTTAGTCCACTGATATTTACATAACATTGTGGTTTTTTTTTTTTTTTTTGTCATTTTATTATTTGTTTTTTGGGGGGAGTTATTTTTGTAATTCTCTCTTATCTTATTGTTTCTTCCCTTGTGGTTTAATGATTTTTTTTCTTTTATTTTTTTTTCCATTTATTTTTATTAGTTGGAGGCTAATCACTTTAAAATATTGTAGTGGGTTTATGCCATACATTGACATGAATCAGCCATGGATTTACATGTATTCCCCATCCCGATCCCCCTCCCACCTCCCTCCCTACCCCATCCCTCTGAGTCTTCCCAGAGCACCAGCCCTGAGCACTTGTCTCATACATCCAACCTGGGCTGGTGATCTGTTTCACCCTTGATAATATACATGTTTTGATGCTGTTCTCTCAAAACATCCCACCCTCGCCTTCTCCCACAGAATCCAAAAGGGAACCCTCTTATACTGTTGGTGGGAATTCAAACTAGTATAGCCACTATGGAGAACAGTGTGGAGATTTCTTAAAAAACTGGAAATAGAACTGCCACATGACCCAGCAATACCTCTTCTGGGCATACACACCGAGGAAACCAGATCTGAAAGAGACACGTGCACGCCAATGTTCATTGCAGCACTGTTTATAATAGCCAGGACATGGAAGCAACCAAGATGCCCATCAGCAGACGAATGGATAAGGAAGCTGTGGTACATATACACCATGGAATATTACTCAGCCATTAAAAAGAATTAATTTGAGTCAGTTCTAATGAGATGGATTAAACTGGAGCCCATATTTAGAGTGAAGTAAGCCAGAAAGATAAAGACCAATACAGTATACTAATACATATATATGGAATTTAGAAGGATGTTAACAATAACCCTATATGCAAAACAGAAAAAGAGACACAGATGTACAGAACAGACTTTTGATTATTTCTTTTAATAGTATGTTTTCATTCCTGTCCTTTTAGGTTTGCTGTATCTATTGTAGGTTTTCAACTTATGATTAACATGAGGCTCATCTATTGATCTATAATTATATCTGCTTGGTAGTCATTAAGTTCAAAAACACAAGCTGGAATCAAGATTTTTGGGAGAAATATCAATAACCTCAGATGTGACGATGACACCATCTTTACGGCAGAAAGCAAATAACTAAAGAGTCTCTTGTTGAAAGTGAGAGGAGAGTGAAAAATTTGGCTTAAAACTCAACATTCATAAAAATAAGATCATGGCATCTGGTCCCATCCCTTCATGGCAAATAGATGGGAAACAGTGGAAATAGTGACAAACTTTATTTTTGGGGGGCTCCAAAATCACTGTAGATGGTGACTGCAGCCATCAAATTAAAAGTTGCTTACTTCTTGAAAGAAAAGATATGACCAACCTAGACAGTATATTAAAAATCAGAGACATTACTTTGTCAACAAAGTTCCATCTAGTCAAAGTTATTTTTTTTTTTCCAGTAGTCATGTATGGATCTGGGATTTGGACTATAAAGAAACCCGAGCGCTGAGGAATTGCTGCTTTTGATCTGTGGTGTTGGAGAAGACTCTTGAGAGTCCCTTGGACTGCAAGAAGATCCAATCAGTCCATCCTAAAGGAAATCAGTTCTGAATATTCATTGGAAAGACTGATGCTGAAGCTGCAACTTCAATATTTTGGCCACCTGATGCGAAGAGCTGACTCACTGAAAAGACCCTGATGTTGGGAAAGATTGAAGGTGGGAGGAAAAGGAGACAACAGAGGATGAGATGGTTAGATGGCATCACTGACTCAATGGACATGAGTTTGAGTAACTGAGAATTGGTGATGGACAGGGAGGCCTGGCAGGCTGCAGTCCATGGGGTCTCAAACAGTCAGACATGACTGAGCAACTAAACTGAACTAAACATATATCAATCTTTATCTGTTGGGTAATCATTAAGCTCAAAAACACTCTAAAAGACCAACATTTTGTTTTTTATGTTGTATTTTATATACTTATGTTTAATCCTAAACTGTTTATGGTAGTTACAGTTGAATTTTCTTGTTTTTAATCTTTTTAATGGCATATTTAAGGGTTTGATCCTCAGTCCTTAATACATATTCACCTTTCCTAAGTACCAGTGGGCCTTTTCCTCTCTGATAAATTATTATTTCTTTTCCACTCAGAGGAGAAATTTTGTCATTTCTTTTAGAGTGGGTTTAGTATTCACAACTCTGTTAGCTTTTTCTTATCTCAGTTCTTTAAGTCTCTCTTCAATTCTAAAAGATAATTTTATTGGTTAGTTATTCTAGGTTGCAGGTTTTTCACTTCTGACCTTTGAATATATCATGATCTTTTCTGGCCAGCAAGTTTCTACAGTGAAATCAGCTGATAGCCTTTTGTGAATTTCCTTATATATATGACTATTTTTCTCTTTCTCCCTTTAAAATTCTCTGAAAATTTGACATTTTTAATTATGATATGTCTTTGTGTCTGTTTGTTTGTGTTCATTTTGTTTGGAACTCTGCACACTTCTTTACATGGATATCTGTTTCTTTCTTTAGATTTGGAAAGTTTCAGCCATAATTTCCTCAAATACATTTTCTATCCCTCTTCTCTTCTTGCTTCCATTGTGGCTCAGACCTAAAGCATCAGCCTGCAATGTGGGGGACGCAGGTTTGATTCCTGTGTTGGGAAGATCCCCTGGAGAAGGAAATGGCAACCCACTCCAGTACTCTTACCTGGAAAATTCCATGGACCTAGGAGTCTGGTAGGCCACAGTCCATGGGGTCACAAAGAGTTGGACATGACAGAGTGCTTAACTTCACTTTTCTTCTCAGATGCCTATGAGTGTTGCTAGGCTTAATATATACCCTGAGATCAGTTAAACTTTTATTTGTTGTTTTTATTTTTATTTTTTTTTCTCAGTACTAGTCTGATTGGGTAGTTTTTATTTTTCTATATTGCATCACTTATGTGTTATTCTTAGTCTGCTATTTATTCCTTCTGTTGTTGTTTTTTTTTTTTTTTTTTTTCTTTTCCCCCCAGTCATTAGATTCTGTTTCTGATTGGGTCTTTTATTATTATTTTTTAATATATTTTCTAGTTCCTTGTTAAAATTTTCATCATGTTCATCTATTCTTTTCTTCCTAATTCAGTTAAATTTTTATTACCAATGTTTTGAATCCTTTATCTGGTAAGTTATTTCTATTTCACTATTCTTTTCAGTTTTCTCTTATTGTTTCAATTGAGAGCAGTTCCTCTACCTTTCCTTTTGCTTATCTTCTTTTTATCTATGAGTTTAATTGAAACAGTTACCTATTGTGGTCTTAAAGGGTGATCTTATCTGGGAGCATCCCTATACAGACTGCATGTTACAAAGACTTTGGTTGGAGAGCTGGATTTGATGTAAGCTGCTGCTGCTGCTGGTGCTGTCACTTCAGTGGTGTCAGACTCTGTGCGACCCCATAGACAGCAGCCCTCCAGGCTCCCCCATCCCTGGGATTCTCCAGGCAAGAACACTGGAGTGGGTTGCCATTTCCTTCTCCAATGCATGAAAGTGGAAAGTGAAAGTGAAGTCACTCAGTTGTGTCCAACTCTTAGCGACCCCATGGACTGCAGCCCACCAGGCTCCTCCGTCCATGGGATTTTCCAGGCGAGAGGACTGGAGTGGGGTGCCCCTGCCTTCTCCTGATGTAAGCTAAGTCACATCATTCCCCAGAGCATCCTGGAAGCTATTCCCTTAGCAAGTGTGGGGCTAGAGATGGAGGGGCTAGAGCTGTAGCTGGGTGTGAGGTGGGATTTCCCCTACGTTCAGTGCCTGTCACCATCATCTCAGGGGCAGGATCTGGTCCCAAGCAGAAGTCCTGAGATTCATGCCCGAGCTGACTCTGTTACCTTTAAGCATGTGATGTCTCCTTCCCAGCACCAGGACCCTTGCCCCAGAAAGAGGGAACGCTGAAGCAGAGGGGAACCATGAGGGCTCTTGACTCACGCTGACTGCTGACTGAGGTCCCAGCTCTATCTAACACACTGCCTCTGTAGATGTCTGTAAATTTACATTAGTTTGATAACACTTGAAATTATTAAATTGCATGCATGCCATACATACAGATCAATTTCTAATTTTATTTTTATATGTCTTTGTAGATTCTAATAGTATCAAAGTGTTCATGTATAATCATTTTTACTGAAATAGTAGCAATCATAACAATCATTTTTTTTTTATTTTGTTAGAAAATATAAACAACTTCAGCATAAGGGATTTTTTTTAACAACAGAATGTTTACTTTGGTGAGTTTTCTTCAATTTATCCTTTATAAAGGTTAAATACCCCTCACACCCAAAAAATTCTATCTATAGCTATCTATCTGTATGGATGGCTATGTAGATACATAGCTATATACATATATTTATGTTCAACAACAACAAAATAAGTTAACAAAACTTTTTTAAATGTTTAAAGTTTGGCTGACTAGAAACTGATAATATATACGATCTTGCTCTTTTAGTATTTAAGCGGTTGCAAAACTACCTAAATCGTTCCATGTTTTATTTTGCACTATAAAACAAGCACTAGCTATAACTGAAAATTACTTGTGCTATAAAATATTAAATATTTTATGAGAACATTTGTTAATGTTAAAACAAGAAATGTACCAATTTATAAACCTTAAATACATCTGAATCATTATGACAAATTTACACTTAAATTTAAATACTTTTATTTACATTCGCTACTCATAACAAAAATATACGGTTGTCATGAACAAACTGTAGACCACAAAAATATAAAATATAATAAAAGTCAACTACATTGCTATTTTTCAGGGATATTGAATATTGAAGTTTTAATATTTGTTACTAGTTATTTTCCTGGGCCTAAACACACAAACCAACATTGAGATATTTGACATATGCTAATGTGTTTTTTTCCTATAATACTTTGTGTCACATAATATTTATGATGAGAATTTCCTCACATTACTAATTTATTAAAAATATATGTTCTATATATATTTTTTATTGCCATTTCAAATGTTTGTGAGCAACAATGGAATATCCAGGACTTCTAATATCCATGGAATAGCTAAAATCCAGTAAATAGAGTTTGGTTCCAGGATTAACCCTGTGGTAATGTGGCATGCAGAATATAAGGTTGACTGATAGATTGAAATGTAAAGATAGAACAAATAGCTTGAGAATTAGTTTAAGTTTGGTTACCTTCTTTCTAATTTTTTTTTTTTTTTTTAAATTTCCTCTTCCTATATTTAGGTGGATAATTCAGGTTAGAACTGTTCTTTGAATCTGGAAAACTCATATTTAAAAGAGAGTACAGAAAGACAGACAAAGATTTTTTCTGGTTTAAACTGTGATCTTCAAATTATTTTTCAATTGATTGACATACACTGGCCATTTATCCATTTATTTACTAACATAGAAAGCAAAAATTGATAACCTTTCTCAATAATTCTTTGTATACATTCATGTCCATTTATATTTATGGAGAAAAATATTCACCAAGTGCCATCCTAAATTTTTAATGATGACCAACTCTTAGATAACCTTTACCAAAATAAAAGCAGAAGAACTATATTTAGACTTACTGAGGTGAGATTTCAACATATCCATAAAATTATAAACATTATCAAAATTACATATTCATAACAAACAGAGGAAACAGATGTATAAAATCCATTTGGGCATGCAGAAGTGTTCCTTTGGGCAACTTCCATGTTCCACTATTATCATTAATTTCAGGATTTTATTGGATATAACTAATGCATGAATGGTCATATCCTATGTTAAGTTAGAAAAAATTTCCCTAGTGACATTTCCTTATATCTTTTAAAATCTATGTCAATTGTTAAAGTTTAGGGCTTCCTTCATAGCTCAGTGGATAAAGATTCAGTCTGCAAAGCAGGAGACCTAGGTTTGATCCCGGGGTCAGGAAGATCCCCAGGAGAAGAAATGGCAACTCACCCCAGTATTCTTATTTGAAAAATTCCATAAACAGAAGAGCCTTGTGGGCTATAGTCAAAAGGGTCACAAAGAGTCAGACACAACTAAGCGTGCACACACACTCAATCACATACATACACACACACACACACACATTGTTAAAAGTTATCTCATGACAATTTTAGAAAACATTCATGAAATTATCTGATGCCACTAGGTTTACTGTGGAGCTATACCCATGGATTTTGCAACCTGACCCTATCCAGTGCTTTCTTTTAGAACTGGGGTAAGATTCCATGCATCTATGTTGAGATATTTGAATTTATCTATGAATTTGTTTTATTGTTTTATTTAAACAAATCTTTTCACAAGAATTTTTGTAAGAGCAGCCTTTCCAACATGCTAATCAGCAGAGTTTTACCTGTTCAAGGCATAAAATGTCAGTTGGTTTTATTTATTAAAGATTGATATATACCATAAAATATACAAATGATTCTATAAAGTCTAAAGATAATTTGTTTAATTTATTCTAGCAAACCATTGTGCTGAGGCATAGAGAATATGCTTTGGCCCTTGGATCAAGGCTATGGCAAGCTATGATTTTTAAAGTGGGCCATGTTGTTGTGTTAATCCCAATAAAGCATGACCTAAATGTTCATACACATAAAATATAGCTATAATTGGGAAGACTTAATTTGCAATATGATAAGCTGTGATCTAAATGTTATAATTGGGCAGAATCTTTTGCCAGTAGATCTGCAGTCATTTTTAATTATTGGATTATTTCTTGAGACATTAATAATGTAGGTATCTAAGGTCAAGGTATCAAAATCAATTCAAATTTTGTTGTGGGGACAAAAACTTGAACTTGCTTTAACACACTTCCTACAGGATATTTTACAAATGGTAGTTCCATTTATAAATAAATTTACTGTTAATCTTTTTTTTTTTTTTTAATTTTATTTTTCAGTGGGTTTTGTCATACATTGATATAATCTTACATTAGCTGTGTCACAGAGAATAAAAGAGTATTTTTCTAATAATGATCACAATTTCAAGGACATGTGAAAGAACTTAGTATTAGCAAACATTCTCACTTCACTAGTGATTTTGGCACTTTGAGAGATCCAATATTTAGAGAGTATTGGTTAGATACAATACATACATGTCAATAAGAAAGCTGTATTTTGTGCATCTATATTTCCTTTGGGAATTTAAAAGAAGGCTACAACAATTATAGGCTACAGCAACATAAATACTACAATTTTAGTAGGGGCTAAAATCTCCTACAGAGTGGCATCACTTTATACATTTTTAACTTCTGTCCATGTGATTCTTAGTCAAGAGTTAACATTCCTTTTTGTTTTCCCCTATGATCTTGAAGCTTGCATACCCAAAGATTTCCAGTTCTCAGAGGACAGCAGACAAATCAGTCTTATTTTCTTTTAAGGAACAGTAATTTTGTTTTGAAGTATATAAGTTACTTTTTAACCCTTTAGATCTTATTAAAAATGTTTACCTACTTGGTGAAAATCTCACTTAGAAATTACCCTTTCTAACTTAATTTTTCAAACAATTCTCTTTTGCATGTCTAAGCCCACTTACAAAAATAAAACTATGTTCCTTTACTTTGGATATTGGATCTATCCTAGAAAATTGTTCAAAATATGCCTGGATTCTATTCTGGAAGTTTCCTTTAAATTAATTTTGTTACATCACAATTTTGAAACTTTTCCAATCTACTCTCAAGAAAAGACTTGAAAAAGTTTTTGTCAGTCATTTACTCTTTTGTTGTTTTCTCTCTCTCAAGCCTGGGGACCATTTGAAAACCCTAACATAACAAAATGAATTTAAGGCATATTTAAATAATTGAAAACTCAGATGGCTACAGAAACATTTACTTGGCAGAGGAAGAAAAAATGACAACAACAACTCTATTTGTCCAAGACGCTTAGTCATGTTTTCATGTTCAAAGTTCATATAGAATGCTTTCAAAAGATAAACTTCAGAATAGTAGTGGTGCAAGCTTCAGTTATCAAAGAATGAGGCCAACATTCAGTATCAGAATAAAACCTGAGTTTATTCTTGGTTAAAGTAGCAGCTGTACTGTAGGGCGCTGTCTATCTGAAAAAAGCGCACTGTTTGTCCTGTTAGGATTATATGAATGTAGAGTTCAAGTACTGGCATCCTTTCAGAAGAGTGAGGTTGCCACTAATTGACTGACATTGTGTATCACAATTACTCATGGAAAGTTGTCACCAATTACGACAGATTTAGAGGAACTAAAGAATCTGTTGATGAGGGTGAAAGAGGAGAGTGAAAAAGCTGGCTTAAAACTCAACATTCAGAAAAATTAGATCATGGCATCTGGTCCTATTATTTCATTTCAAATAGATAGGTAAAAAGTGAAAAGAGTAACAGGCCTTATTTTTTGGGGTTCCAAATCACTGAAGACAATGAGTGCAGCCATGAAATTAAAAGACACTTGTTCCTTGAAAGAAAAGCTATGACAAACCTAGATGGCAATTAAAAAGCAGAAATATCATTTTACCAAAAAAGCCAAAGCTATGATTTTTTCCATTTGTCATATACAAATGTGAGAGCTGGACCATAAAGAAGGCTAAGCACCAGAGAACTGATGCTTTCAAACTGTGGTGCTAGAAAAGACTCTTGAGAGTCCCCTGGACATCAAGGAGATTGAACCAGTCAATCCTGAAGGAAATCAACTCTGAATACTCATTGGAAGGACTGATGATGGAGCTAAGTTGACTCACTAGAAAAGACCTTGATGCTGGGAAAGATTTAAGGCAAAAGGAGAAGGCTGCGACAGAGGATGAGATGGTTGGATGGTATCACAGACTCAATGGATATGAGTTTGAGCAAATTCTGGGAGATAGTGACAGACAGCGAAGCCTGGCATGCTGCAGTCAATGGGATTGCAAATAGTAAGACACAATTTAGTGACTGAACAACAATAGAAAGTAGTTTTAGTGATTACAAGTTGCTTTGTTTAAAAAAATTTTTTTTGAGAAAGTATAAGAGAAAATATGCATTGTAGAAACGTGCAAGGCATCAGATATAGTGCTCAGTTCAGCTCAGTTCAGTCGCTCAGTCATGTCCGACTCTGCGACTCCATGAATTAAAGCAAGCCAGGCCTCCGTGTCCATCAACAACTCCCGGAATCCACTCAAACTCATGTCCATCGAGTCGGTGATGCCATCCAGCCATCTCATCCTCTGTCATCCCCTTCTCTTCCTGCCCCCAATCTCTCCCAGCATCAGGGTCTTTTCCAATGAGTCAGCTCTTCGCATCAGGTGACCAAAGTACTGGAGTTTCAGCTTCAGCATCAGTCCTTCCAGTGAACACCCAGGGCTGATCTCCTTTAGGATGGACGGGTTGGATCTCCTTGCAGTCCAAGGGACTCTCAAGAGTCTTCTCCAACACCACAGTTCAGAAGCATCAATTCTTCAGGGCTCAGCTTTCTTCACAGTCCAACACTCACATCCATACATGACCACTGGAAAAACCATAGCCTTGGCTAGACAGACATTTGTTAGCAAAGTAATATCTCTACTTTTCAATATGCTGTCTAGGTTAGTCATAACTTTCCTTCCAAGCAGTAAGCATCTTTTAATTTCATGGCTGCAATCACTATCTGCAGTGATTTTGGAATCCAGAAAAATAAAGTCAGCCACTGTTTCCATTGTTTCCCCATCTATTTCCCATGAAGTGATGGGACCAGGTGCCATAATCTTAGTTTTCTGAATGTTGAGCTTTAAGCCAACATTTTCACTTTCCTCTGTCACTCTCATCAAGAGGCTCTTTAGTTCCTCTTCACTTTCTGTCATAAGAGTGGTGACATCTGCATATCTGAGGTTATTGATATTTCTCACGGCAATCTTGATTCCAGCTTGTGCTTCTTCCAGATATAGTGCTAGTCAATTACAAATAAATATAGAAATATTTTGGTTATCAGACTTCATTTTAATATGTCAAACATATATAGCTATAGTGACTAAATCTTTAATTCCTCCACATAGATGTTAGTGGAAAATGACCAAAGATTCATTACATGGGGTCCAATGAGAGGTCGACTTGATATCTGAGTGTGTGTGCATGCATATTCTTGTTCTAAATATTGTATAAACCCACCTTGATTTATGTTTCCTAATGCTTGGCCAGAAACTGCCTTTGACTATCTTTGCCCAGCAATTTTCATGGTACCCTGCTCAGTCATATTATGATTAAGAAGCAATTAAAATCCTTTTCCTGTTTGATCCACTTCTACTTAAGAAACCTATTCACCCTACAACTAAAACACAGCTCCCTCTGTGCTCTCCATTTCATTAAAATGCACCATATCTCATACAGATACTCAGGCCAAAAAAACTTGGCAAAACCATGCCTTCTCTGCTTTCTCATATTCCAAAACATATGCAAGTTCTGATGCTCTACTTTTAAATTATTCTTATAATGCCCATCACTGCCATCCTCCTTTGCCTGCTCTATTGGAATACTCCTTTGGAAAAGCTTACTGCTTCTCACTATCCACCTGCTCCCCATTTCCTATTCTCCTCTAATTCAGCAACCAGACTGATTTTTTTTTAAAGAAAAAAAAATGTAAATATTATTTTGACACTTTCCTATTTGAAACTTCAATGGTTCTGTAGCCATCCCACTTAGCATACAATTAAACTAATTCTGGCAACCTCTCCATTCTCATCGTCTGCTACTTCCTCCCACCCTGATTCATTTCAACCCTCATATACACCATGTAAACAATCAACACAAAGACATATCTGCTGCTGTCTCTGGAATATCAACCTAAATATATCTATGTGGCTTACTCTTTAATTTTATTCATGTCTTTTAGACCCTCTGACATAAAAGAGTCATCCCTATATACTCCAGTTTCCTTCTCTTTTTTGGCATATTATTATCTAATATAATTTATATATGTGTATCTATCTATAGGGATATTTTTCTACTTTTCCATTGCTTTATCCCAAGCACCAGGAAAAAAAAAGTCACATTTTAACTTTTTAATAGAGCTAAAATAAGCACTGATCATTAAAAAGCTTATCCTAGAAATTCTAGTGGAAATCTGGGGATTGAGATATGATGCAAGCTGTCCCTTCTTTCTACCACTACACTCATTACATAGGACTCCAGCTCTCCACTTCAAGTGGCTTGTGTTGAGGACACAAATCCATCTGAATCAAGGAAATGAGCCAGAAAGGTCTTTAATCAAATTATATATAATCCATTCTGAAAAAGTACTCTGCTAACAGCGATTCTATTCATTCACTTGAATCATCTAACTCTCTTCTTTGGTAAAAAAGAAAAAAAAAAAAAAGGAAAGAAAGCCCAACCAAACAGAAACAGATAAACAACATGGAACTTGAACTTCCAAAAAATATTTTCCTAATGAAAAATTTTCCAACCTCAGACATAATGTTTTTAATCATTGATAACTGACCATGGTAAACTGCTCCTTCAATTATCTAGTCCCATGGTAACCACTTAACTTACTATTCCTCAATCGAGGAATTACATGATAATGAAGAGCAAATGAAGATATTAATAGAAAAATTTGAAATTTATATTTACTAATTAGTTTATAACATTTATGTGAATCCTAAAAACTTACTCTTCAGTTATTCAGGGGTAAACATCAAATGCTTAGATAATTTAGTTAATGAATAGTGACAGGAATCCTTCCAGGATACAAAATGTGTCTTTTGCTGTTACTCCTTTCAAAGAGCAATAATAAGAAAAAATGGCTTTTTGACATGCTGAAATTTCATCATGCACTCTTGTATTTGTTAAAGCTGTTCACTCACTATCAGATAACTGTGATTTCTATTCATTGTACTATCAACATAAATATCTGCCAGCATGAAAATTATTCAGACTATCCTCTCAACAAAATTCCTTCAAAAACTGAAATAAGAAAGTGAACAAAAATTTGGTTGACTTCCGTAAAGAGGATTATAATTTTCTTTCTGTTCAACATTATAGTTCCAACTGTATCTGGTCATTTCTTTCTTTTACAAATACCTAGAATACTTAGGCACTCTCCCATTTCAAAGATAATTATTTCGGATAATAAATCTTTGTTCAGAATATAGTTTGCAAAAGTTTTCTCTCATTCTGTAGTTTGGCTTTTCATTTTATTGTTTATTTTTCTGTGTAGAGGCTTTTAAGTTTGATGTATTCCCATTTGTTGCTTTTCCTTTGTGTGTGTGTGTGTGCTTTTAGCATCATATTAAAAAACTTATTGCCAAGACTAATGTCAAGGAACATCTTTCCTTAGTTTTCTTCTAGGAGTGTTATGAGGTCTTACATTTAAGTCTTTGATTCAAGTTAATACTGTGTATGGTGTCTGATAGGGGTAAAATTTCATTTTGTGTTTATCCAGTTTTCCCAGTGCCATTAATGCAAATTGGCTCAATGACTGTGGAAAATATTATGGAGTTTACTAAATAAATTAAAAATATGGTCAGATTGGTATAAGTGCAATTCCACTTATACCTAAAAAAAAGGATAGAACTTCAAAGAGATATATGCACTGTCATGTTGATTATAGTGTTATTCACAGTAGCCAAGAAATGCAAAAAATAACAACAACAACTAAGCGTTCAGTAATAGATGAATAAAAATATGCAAATATAAGAAAGGAAGACATCTTGCCATTTACAATACAGATGGACCTAGAGCATAATGTGCTAAGTGAGATGTCAGAGAAAGATAAGAACTGCATCATAGCACTTGTATGTGGATTCTAAAAGATCCAGGCTCCTAAAAACAGAGTAAAATGATTACCACAGGATGTGGAGTGGGGCATAGGACAGGTATCGTTTAAGGGTACAAACTTAAGAAGAATAATAAATAACAAATAGCCCTACAGATCTAAAGCACAGTATGGTAAATGTAGACACTATTGCATTATAATTATCAAACTTGCTAAAAGATTAGAACTTAATTATTTCAATCATAAAAGATTTGACAATAATGTAATGTGTTAGAGGTGCTAATTAGAGCTACCATGGCAATTGCAAATCGTGTCTGACTTTGCGACACCATGGACTGTAGCCCACCAGGCTCCTCAGTCCATGGAATTTTCCAGGCAAGAGTACTGGAGTGGGTTGCTATTTCCTTCTCCAGGAGATCTTCCCAACCCAGGTATTGAACCTGGGTCTCCTGCACCACAAGCAGACGCTTTACTGTCTGAGCACCAGGGAAGCCTCAAAATATAGACACTATTGCATTATAATTATCAAACTCGCTAAAAGATTAGAACTTAATTATCTCAATCACTAAAAGATTTGACAATAACGTAATGTGTTAAATGTGCTAATTAGAGCTACCATGGCAATTGCATTATAATATATAACATAACATATTAACATGTTCAGTTCAGTTCAGTAGCTCAGTCGTATCCGACTCTTTGCAACCCGTGAATCAAAGCATCCTGTCCATCACCAACACTCGGAGTCCACTCAGACTCATGTCCATTGAGTCGGTGATGCCATCCAACCGTCTCATCCTCTGTCGTCCCCTTCTCCTCCTGCCCCCAATCCCTCCCAGCATCAGGGTCTTTTCCAATGAGTCAGCTCTTCGCATCAGGTGGCCAAAGTATTGGAGTTTCAGCTTCAACATCAGTCCTTCCAATGAACACCCAGGACTGATCTCCTTTGGGATGGACTGGTTGGATCTCCTTGCAGTCCAAGGGACTCTCAAGAGTCTTCTCCAACACCACAGTTCAAAAGCATCAATTTTTTGGTGCTCAACTGCCTTCACGGTCTACCTCTCACATCCATACATAACCACTGGAAAAACCATAGCCTTGACTAGAAGGACCTTTGTTGGCAAAATAATGTCTCTGCTTTTTAATATGCTATCTAGGTTGGTCATAACTTTCCTTCCAAGGAGTAAGCGTCTTTTAATTTCATGGCTGCAATTAATATGTTACATACCTTAAATTTATACAATGTTGTATGTGAAACATATTTCAAGTAAAATAGATTATATGAAAATAGTCATTTCCTGAAGTATGGACCATATCAAGGTTATTTGTGTATGTGTAAATGATTAAATGAGCATACTTTTAAATTAAATCATGATAACTTATGTAAGAATCATTAATGAACTTAAATGTTAGAAACTGCTTACTCATCCTGCCTTGTTCAGAATAGTAAAAGTTTTCAAGTCTCTCTGGGAGTAGAGGCTCTGATGACCTTTTTGTTCCCTGCTGCAACTTATACAGTTGCATGACCATGTGCTAGATATGGCCCAAGAAAGATGAAGGGGTGGGGATGGCTCTGTGCATTCTTCACAACTCCTCTTTCAATGACATCATGATAATGCTTGAAATCCCCTATGATAGGGATTATTTGCACCATGTAGATTGTCAAACATTACAAATTAGAGTTTTATGTGAGAAACTTGTGTGGTTTCCAGCGTGTAACTAACAGTGGTAAATCAACAAAACATATATATTGAACAAATGTTGGAAAAAATATGTGTATTGCAAAATGTCTGCTATTAAAATAGTTTCTTTTCAAAGCCTTTTGGACTTTACTAGTTTCCATAAAAAGGACAGATGATTTGGTAACCAATTTACTGTGACTGGTATATTCCAGGAATTGTGAAAAGCATCAGTTAGGAATGAAAACAATCTAAACTTCATATTTCTGTGTATGTAATAATTTGGGATTTCACAATTACATAATCTTCATGAATAAAATTCATAAGATACTTTTTTAATATTGCTAAACTTAATGAATTTCCAGTGTTTGGCAAGTCATTCTGAGCTTGGAAGATGCTCATTTTGCATCCAAGATGCACTTCACACATAGTGTGAAAGTCTAGGTTAACAACAAACTATCTTTAATGCATTTCTTACTATTTACTAGTTTGTGTTTTAAACCATGACATGAATCTCATGAATTATATTCTATTACTTTGTGAGTTTTTTAATAGAAAGTCTCTTTACTCTTGAAGCAAGAAAACTGCCTCCTTACACTTTAATAGCTTTGATTAATGTATTACTTTTGAAATCCTATTGTAGGCAAATATAAATATCAGGTTTCAAATTATGTTATTTTGTATTATAATCAAACACAAAGTTGTCAATCTTCTCTTAAGGTAGTAAATATTCCCCTTATTTAGTAGTTTTAATTTGAGAACACTGCTTTGGGAATATGAGAGTAAATTAGAAATTATGATATCTTAATCTTAGAAAAGGTTTAAATTTTCAGTTGTGTGATTGCATAAAATGTAATTTTTAAAACTTTTGATCAAATATACATTTTAGATTTACTTATAAAGAATGGAAAAAAGATTAACATAATTCCAATTCCAATCTAAATGTGTAAGGTCCTTTACTATATAATAATGCATTATTGAATAATTGATAAATGTGTGAACTTTGGCTTTTCTGCTTATGACTTTTATGATCCCAAGAGTTATTAAATCTCCTTGTCCACAATTGCAGCAGTTATATGAGTATGATTATAGTACAAAGCTTAAGGTTTACATCAAGATTAAATGAGAAAGTATGTGTAAGATGTTTAGAACAATGTCTGGCACATAATATTTGCTTTTTTTTTTTTTGCTATCAATTAGTGTCTGCTAAATAAATATAAGCATTTAAAAGGTTTTCTTCTTCCCATTCCTAATTGACTTCCTTACTTATCCCTTCAATATATATTCTGAAATGACTGGCATGTGATAATTTGTCATAGAAATTGGTATTGACGAGGTAAACTTTAATAGCTATTTTATTTTTATTTTTAGAAACCTGAGTATTATTAAGCTGCAAAACTTTATTCATATGTGTTATTATTAGTACTTTTGCCATTACGTGCTTTGCACTTGATATCTACTAAATCTTTTCCTTCCCCTTTGAAGAATTTACCCAGTCAAAGAAATTGGGAAAGCTTCCTTTCTGTCTCCTGTCAATATTTTTAAAGTCAATACTCCTAAGAGATGCTCTATTAAAATTAGCAATCGTAGAGTATTCTGTAAGAAGAATATCTTTCAGAAGCTTGTTAAAATCATGTTTTTCTCAAGAACCAGTATAAGTAAAATATTATTTATGTTTCAGTTAATTGTCACTTTTTTCCACATAAATTTGTGTGAACTTAATTCTAGCTTTCAAAATGGAGGAGTAGTTTACTCATCTCTGAATCATTTAAAGACTGGATAAAGTCAGCAACTTTGCACCACTTTAAAGTACTCAGAATTTCAACTCCATTTTCTGACTCCCATTTCATGGAGTATTATGACAGAGACATTGCACTATCAAATGCAAGAGTATAAATAGAGAACAGGAGACAAAAGTTAGATTTATGAAAATAACATTGATAATGGTAATTAGTTCAATGAAAATTACCTAAAGGAACAAATTTCACCCTCCATGAGCACACATAGAGAGAGTAGGTACCAGATGCTGATTTCTTTCTCCTTTAGATGCTATATTCCAAGAGAAGTATGTGTTAGTTCAGAGGACTTTCATGCATGGGCTCCTTTTACCTTCTAACTTTTGTAAGGAGCTGAACAACAACAAACTCAGGTTATCCATTTATATCATTGATAACAAATATGATTCACAAGACTAGAGAAAATAATTAAGAGAAATGGGAGATTAATATTTCAGCTCTGCCAATCGAACCTGTTTATCAAATATTAAGTAAATTTTTTATGATTATATCAATAGTGTGAACGAACACATTCAATTAATCCAATGTTGTTTAACAATTTCACCATAAGGTATTGAATCTATTTGAGTTTGACACATGAAGATGATTTTATAAAAAGGAAATTAGTGGATATTTTAATTGTTTAACAGTTTGCTCTCTGGTTATTCATAGCAACTTTGTCACTACAGCATTTGAGGTGATATGGAGTAGCTGACATATGAACATCATTACTATTACACATTGTTACATGAGGAAAAGGGATTCTTTCAGTAAGTGAAATGTCCCCCATATTTAAATATTAAATATCAAGAAGCATTTTAATTGTAAGGATCAATAATTTTCATTCCAATGCAAGCCTACTAACTCAAGCAAAATTCTGTTTATTGCCATCAAATGTATATTTTTTTCTATTAAAAATTATTAAATTATTCCAGAATTGTGATGAAAGAATATGTATACTATTATTGCTTGGTTATTCCTAAATTATTGAGATTCTTCAGGATGTTTAGTCTACACTGAAACTTCTTGGTTACTTTAGACTATCAAATCAGAAGTACATGGCAATAATTATATATATGCATGTGTTAATTTTCCCCTGAAAATAGAACTGTAGAATCTATAATATACTTGATTCTTGAAAACTCTTAAGGCAAAAACATTGATGTGGCATGTGCACTCTAAATAACATTTATTCAGGAAATGGTAATACATTTCATATCCTTTTCAATAACAAGGAATAAATAGGTTTCCCAGGGTTTACCATTATATTTCTCAAAGTGAAATAAATCTTTATCTGAAAAAAATCTGGAGATTCCAGCTGTAGATTTCATGTTATATTTGAGTTTTATTTTAAAATACTTTGAATTTTTAGATTTTTTTTGTGGCCATATTTTGTATTTACTTGTCAGTTCCAAATTAAAGAATACGATCTGAAAAAAAAAAAAAAAAGAATAAGATCTGTGGTGGGAGAAATATCTCTTCAGTATTGTCATAAGCTATTCATTTAGATGATTGTAGAATTATGTCTTTTAGTATAAATATTTTAAATGCTTAAAGTCTTATTAAAGTATTTTCCAAATAAT
Organism: Muntiacus reevesi; assembly: GCF_963930625.1. NCBI lineage: Eukaryota > Metazoa > Chordata > Mammalia > Artiodactyla > Cervidae > Muntiacus > Muntiacus reevesi. The sequence goes on along the minus strand of NC_089262.1, from coordinate 23,274,761 downwards.
AGGAAACATAGAGAGGAAACTATATCAAGAGGATTTTCTTGTTTGTTTGTTTGTCTTTTTTGGTGTATGGTAGTTGAAACTTAATACCTAGTTTCTCAAATTGTTCCTTGGAACTGAGATTTTGTTAAAATTCATATCAGTCCTGTTGCAGCTCTTCCTTGATTTTAAAGTTGAAACTTTCTGTCTTATAAAGTTATAATGGAGGAAAAAAACATACAATTTTATAGAAATTATACTTCTACCTAAGATAATGCTTTACACATTAAATAGAATGCTAAATTGATTGGGTTCTGACTGAATTTCTATTACATTTTATATAGCAAATATTGATCTGTTCTGAATTTAATTGGAAATATATGTATTTACCAAAATATAGAAATCAAATCTTTCAAATCAAATCAATATTGATAATGCATATCAATATTCAATTCTGAGTTACTTGGTAAGAACTAATGATAAAAGTTTTTCATTTTAGAAAGATAGGAACTTACTGACCTATTTTAGGTAAAAGGAAAGAAATTATAGGCCATTCATTTTTACAAGAAAATATTTAACATATTTTAGTTTATTTTCTCAAGAGGCACATTTATTTTTGTTATAAAGGTATAAAGAATGCAATTAAAATTGCATATCAGTATTGTAGGATAATAAAAGAAAATATAACTTTGGTAATTAATAGTGAGAGGAACAATAATGATATTAAATTTTAAGCTTCTAATTAATTGTAGGAAGCTAATATTCAAGTAAACTAGAAAATTAAGCTTTATGTCTTTAATCTAGTAACACTGAATTTAAATAAGATATTTAGCCATCACTGATTATTATTTTATTATAGGCTAAACCCAAAAAGGATTTGAACTGAAGCATTTTTTTCTAATGGGCTTCCCTGGTGCCTCAGACAGTAAAGAATATGCCAGCAATGCAGGAGACTGGGGTTCAAATCCTGGGTGCAGAAGAGTTCTTAGAGAAGGGGATGGCTTCCCCCTCCAGTATTCTTGCCCACTCCAGTATTCTTGCCCGGAGAATTCCAAGGACAGAGGAGCCTGTCAGGCTACAGTCCATCAAGTGACAAAGAGTCAGATAGGACTGAATAACTAACACTTTCACTTTTTTTATTTTCATTTCCTCTAATAAGTAATATAATTCCTACAAATGAAGTACCATTCTCATCAACTCCTATTACCTACATAAAGGTAAGTGAAAAATCCCAAGATGTTAAAAAATATTAACATTTCTAAATAATTCCAGGCTCAATTATTTAAATGATATCATGTCACAATTAGTATATTTTGCACAGTTTATGGATATAAGAATTTTCTTATTATCAGTTTTTAATAAATGAATCATTAATTTAAGAAATCAATTTCCTTTTTACAACTTTAACTATGTTAGCAATTAGATTTTGGATTTTTGATGTCTGAATTCAACTGTTAAAAAGATATAAAGAGAATTTCTAATGTTAATTATAACTCATTCCTTGAGTAAAAACTAAAACAATTCTTTTCTTGATATTTAAATGTGACTCAAATTTTTAGCTGGTTATCTTATCAGATGAAATTCTAATTTTTAAAATTTTCCCATAAGTTCAAACTCATTTGTTTTCCATATACTTTGAGTGTTTTCAAAGTATTAGGTATTAAAAAAAAGTTTCCTAATTTTGTTAGTGCAGTAAAGAATTCATTATTTATTGCTATCATGTTTTGAGGTAGGATTTAGGAGCTTTGTATTTGAGTTTTGAGTCAAAGTTTTGTAGCTCCATGACCTCATAGAAGTTGAGCATTTATTACCCTATTTTAAAGTAAATATATTATCTATTACACAAATTAATATTGAGAAATAAAAATGGCAATATAGGCAAGTGCTTAAGTGCTTTCTGTAAACCTGTAAGGTTTAATGTACAAGTCATTAGCTATATGGACTAAAAGGTCTCATTCCTCATTTAAAAATGAAGACTTTTCAAAGACTAAATAATTTAATGAGTATTTTTTCTTCATGAAACATCTTTTAAAGTATAATAGAAAATGATGCACTAAAATCATATCCAAAGGGTTGATAATATCTTGCTTGATTGATTTTGTATTTTTATACCCATAACATCTTAAAGCTGTTCCAAACATTAATAATTAACACTCTTTCATTACTGTTGCTCAGTTTTAAGGCATGTCCAGCTCTTTGCAGGGCAATTCACTACAGCATGTTAGGCTTCCCTGTCATCATGATCTCACGGAGTTTGCTCAAATACATGTCCATTGTGTCGAAGGTGCCATCCAACAATTTCATGTCTGTCGCCCGCTTCTCTTCCTGCCTTCATACCTTCCCAGCATCAGGGTCTTTACCAATGAGTCAGCTCTTCGCATCAGGTGGCCAAAGTATTGGAGTTTCAGCTTCAACATCAGTCCTTTCAGTGAACACCCAGGACTGATCTCATTTAGGATTGAATGGTTTGATCTCCTTGCAGTTCAAGGGACTCTCAAGAGTCTTCTCTAATACCACAGTTCAAAAGCATCAATTTTTCTATGCTCAGCTTTCTTTATCTTTCAACTATTGGAAAAATCATAGCTTTGATTAGATGGACCTTTGTTGGCAAAGCAATGTCACTGCTTTTTAATATGCTGTCTAGGTTGATCATAGCTTTTCTTTCAAGGAGCAAGCATCTTTTAATTTGATGGCTTCAGTCACCATCTAGAATGATTTTGGAGCCCCTCAGAATAAAGTCTGTCACTGTTTCCACCATTTCCCCATCTATTTGCCATGAAGTGATGGGACTGGATGCCACGATCCTAGTTTTCTGAATGTTGAGTTTTAAGCTAATATTTTCACTCTCCTCTTTCAATTTCATCAAGTGGCTGTTTAGTTCTTCTTCACTTTCTGCCATAAGGATGGTGTCTTATGCATATCTGAGGTTACTGATATTTCTCCTAGCAATTTTGATTCCACCTTGTGCTTTATCCACCCTGGAATTCACATGATGTACTCTGCATATATGCTAAATAAGCAGGGTGACAATAAACAACCTTGGCATACTCCTTTCTTGACTTGGAACCAGTCTGTTGTTCCATGTCCAGTTCTAACTGTTGCTTCTTGACCTCCATACAGATTTCTCAGGAGGCAGGTCAGGTGGTCTGGTATTCCCATCTCTTGAAGCATTTTCCACAGTTTGTTGTGATCCACACGGTCAAAAGCTTTGGTGTAGTCAATAAAGCAGATGTGGGTGCTTTTCTGGAACTCTCTTGCTTTTTTGATGATCCAACTGATGTGGGCAATTTGATATCTGGTTCCTTTGTCTTTTCTAAATCCAACTTGAACATCTGAAAGTTCATGATTCATATACTGTTGAAGACTGGCTTGGAGAATTTTGAGAATTAGTTTGCTAGTGTGTGTGCAATTGTGCAGTAGTTTGAACGTTCTTTGGCAATGCCTTTCTTTGGGATTGAAATAAAGACATGTTTTCCAGTCCTGTGGTCACTGCTGAGTTTTCCAAGTTTGCTGGCATATTAAGTGCAGCACTTTCACAGCATCATCTTTTAGGATTTGAAATAGCTCAACTGGAATTCCATCACCTCCACTAGTTTTGTTTGTAGTGATGCTTCCTAAGGCCCACTTGACTTCACGTTCTAGGATGTCTGGCACTAGGTGAGTGATCACACCATCATGATTATCTGGATTATGAAGATCTTTTTTGTATACTTGTTCTGTGTATTCTTGCCATCTCTTCTTAATATCTTCTGCTTCTGCTAGGTCCATTATAATTTCTGTCCTTTATTGTACCGATCTTTGCATGAAATTTCATTTGTATCTCTAATTTTCTTGAGGAAATCTCTAGTATTTCCCATTCTATTGTTTGCCTCTATTTCTTTGCATTGATCACTGAGAAAGGCTTTCTTATCTCTCCTTGCTATTCTTTGGAACTCTGCATTCAAATGAGTATGTCTTTTCTTTTTGCTATCTTGTGTCTAGTTTAAATTTATTAAACTTTACCAAATGTAATTTTTTAATTTTGTGAAATCTTAAATTATACTTTATGACAATGAAACACTTTAGTATTTATTTCCTCTGATTTAGGATTAGTGATATCCTATATATTTGAACACATTAATAGTTCAAAGTTGTAAACACCTGGCTATTAATTTTTCGCAGATTCAACCACTTTTATGAGTTGGTTTTTTTTTTTTTTTTTTCAAATTAAAAATGACTAGGTTATATTACATGAGCATTGAGGTTATATTTTTGTTGTTACTTTCTAACCTCGTGTTCAGAAAATATGGCTACTGCAGTTTCTCCTCTATGGAGTTCATTGTGCGTTTCTGTGTACTGAAATATGAAAATTTTTTGTGCTATATTAATGGAAATGAAAAAACATGTGTCTCAATGTGCTTTACTATTCATTGAAGTCCACAAATAAATAGTTTGCATTAAAATGACACAAGCATATGCACACACACACTCAGAGAAATATACAGTAAATGTAGATAGAGTTTGATGAAAATTTACTTTATGGAGTTCATTGTGAGTTTCTGTGTACTGAAATGCGAAATTTTTGTGTGTATTGGTTTACTGGAAATGAAAGAACATGTTTCTCAGTGTGTTTCATCATTGGTGAAATCCACAATAAGATAGTTTCTGTTAAAATGACACAAGCGTATGCACACACACACACACACACACACTCAGAGACATATATAGTAAACGTGGATGGAGTTTGATGAAAATTTATACATAGTTTGAGATAAAATGCATTCTATTCCATTCCACTTCACATCTTTAGCATCTGGGTGTAACATTAAAATGATCTCCTAACTCATGGTGTAGAAATGTTATTTGAAATATTAATATGTTTTATTTTATTTTATATTTTATTAATGTGTAATTATGCATTTGCATTAAGAAAAATCATTTTTTTCTTATTCTCAAGGGAACATTAAAAAGATATTCTCAGTGTACCAAACAGTTGCTGTATTTTTAGCCAACTTCCTTCTATTCAACACCAACATTTGTGGCTATCACCACACTGTTTAAAAAATAGTGCATTTGGTGAGAACTTAAAGACAATCACTTTCATTAGCCAGACAGTATTTATAACCACAAATTCTTAAAGCCAAATAGATCCTGACATTGGGCTTACAATTTCTCCACCCCCCAATAAGCTTTCCTTTTGCAAATCTACTGAAAAGCAACTACACATTAATCAAGTTCATCAGGCTGTAGGATTGATTTGCACACTTATTTCCTACTATTTAAAACTGTCATTCTTTTTTTCCCCAGGTTTTATTTTAAGTTCTGTCAGTCATTACTCAGTAAACTTATATTCTACTCTATAATTGAAAATATGCTTATAATTACCTATAAATGAATGACTGATGGATGAAAGGAAAATCGACTTAAGTATTTACTTCATAACAGTATATTAAATAGGTGAAGAAAAGACATAAAAATAGAGTATCAATTTAAATGAATATACAAATGCATAAGTAGTTGTCAAATTGCTTTATAAATCTGTGACTCTAAACTTTAAAAATAAACTTTGTATCTCATATCCTTTATACCTTTTGTTATTTGTGTTTATTGCAAATAACTTTAAAAAATAATAATTTTGACAAAAGTCGCACTTCTAAAAGTGTATGAGTTATCTGTCTCAGTGCGTCTCACCACACCAAAACTGAAAACAAGTATTTAAGTTGTTCCCAGATTATTAAGTGGGTCATGTTTTGGCTACTCTGTGCTCAACTCAGAGGTCTGCTTGTTTGGTGTGATATATTTAACAAAGTCACCTTAATCTTGTGGTGTGTTATCTAATATTGCCTCATTCACAAGCCTCTTGTTTCATTTAAGTCTTTGATTTATTTCAAGTTAAGAGTGTGTGCAGTGTCTGATAGGGGTGCAATTTCATTGCTCTGTGTTGATCCAGTTTTCCCAGCACCATTAAGGCAAATTAGTTCAACCACTGTGGAAAACATTGTTGAGTATACTCAAAATTTAAAAATAGATCTACCATATGGTCAAGAAATCCTAGTTATATCTTAAAAAAAAAAAAAAAAAAAGGAGAACAGGATTTCAAGGAAATATAGGCACTCCTAGGTTGATTACAGCATTATTGGTGGTGACTTTTCCCACAACTTTACTAATATATATTCCACATTTAACACTGTGCAAGTTTAAGGTGTACATTTTGTTGATTTGATATATTTAGATGTTACAAAGTGATTGGTACATTATGTTAGCTATCACTTTCTGTGGTGAGAACTTTTAAGATGTACTCTCAATCTTCAAGTATATGATACATTACTGTTAACTATAATCAAAATGCTGTGCATTAGATTCCCAGAACTTACTTGTCTTCTAAATGAATGTTTATAGTCTTTGACCAACATCTCCCCATATACTCCATCCTGAAACCCCTGTTACAACAATTTTATTCCATTTATACAAATTTGACTTTTTGATATTTCACATATAAGTGAGATTAGGCAGTATTTGTCTTCTTCTTCCTCTTTCTGACTCATTCATTTAGCATGATATCTTCAAGGTGCATTCATGTTGTCAATACTATTGGTAGGATTTAAATAACATACCCACTAACTTGTTCTTTAAATCCCAACTTTCAATCAATTTTTATTTAAAGCTAATGGATAAATTATATACAACAAAAATCAAAATCATACAAGTCAAATAAAGCATATTATTTTGATATTATAAATGGTACTTTCTTGCTTGGTTCAATTTCCCAATCTGGACTTAATAGGAAAAATGCACATTTGTAATTTCTACATTTGCTAGTTAATTTTATTTCTTTTTAAATTTTAAGGATGATAAAATCACGTTAACAAATATTAATCAATATTTTCCTTGCAGAATTATAAACATTGCTGCATTAACAATGCTGATATAACCAATAATTTGATAAGCTTTGAAGATTTGACTTATATGCGGAGTACATCATGAGAAACTCTGGGCTGGAGGAAGCACAAGCTGGAATCAAAATTGCTGGGAGAAATATCAATAACCTCAGATATGCAGATGACACCACACTTAAGGCAGTCACTGCAGATGGTGATTGCAGCCATGAAATTAAAAGACGTTCACTCCCTGGAAGGAAAGCTATGAGCAACCTAGACAGCATATTAAAAAGCAGAGACATTACTTTCTCAAGAAAGGTCCGTCGAGTCAAAGATATGGCTCTTCCAGTAGTCATGTTATGGATGTGAGAGTTGGACTGTAAAGAAAGCTGAGCACTGAAGAATTGATGCTTTTGAACTGTGGTGTTGGAGAAGACTCTTGAGAGTTCCCTGGACTGCAAGGAGATCCAACCAGTCCATCCTGAAGCAGATCAGTCCTGGGTGTCATTGGAAAGACTGATGTTGAAGCTGAAACTCCAAAACTTTGGCCACCTAATGCGAAGAGCTGACTCATTTGAAAAGAGCCTGATTCTGGGAAAGATTGAGGGGCAGGAGGAGAAGGGGATGACAGAGTATGAGATGGTTGGATGGCATCGCTGACTCAATGGACATAAGTTTGGGTGGACTCTGGGAGTTGGTGGACAGGGAGACCTGTCGTGTTGGGGTTCATGAGGTCACAAAGAGTCAGACACGACTGAGCGACTGTACTGAACTGAACTGAAGAAGCAATCTGTTTGATATCTAGAATGTTGTACTGAAGCAAAAATGTCATTCCATTAATACTTCTCATGGAATATTTAATTTTTTGGTATATTGTTTGGGCCGATCAGCTCATGCCACCTTTTCCTGCAGCTTCTATTTTTGATGAAACACTCTCCCACTCTGATTTCAATGATTCAAGCCAATCTACCATTTTCCTCAGTGATCAGAGCAAAGATATAGAGGAAAACAACAGAAAGGGAAAGACTAGAGATCTCTTCAAGAAAATTAGAGATACCAAGGGAACATTTCATGCAAAAATGGGCTTGATAAAGGAGAGAAGTGGTATGGACCTAACAGAAGCAGAAGATATTAAGAAGAGATGGCAAGAATACACAGAAGATCTGTACAAAAAAGATCTTCACAACACAGATAATCATGATGGTGTGATCACTCACCTAGAGCCAGACATCCTGGAATGTGAAGTCAACTGGGCCTTAGGAAGCATCACTACGAACAAAGCTAGTGGAGCTGATGGAATTCCAGTTGAGCTATTTCAAATCCTGAAAGATGATGCTGTGAAAGTGCTGCACTCAATATGCCAGCAAATTTGGAAAACTCAGCAGTGACCACAGGGCTGGGAAAGGTCAGTTTTCATTCCAATCCTGAAGGAAGGCAATCCCAAAGAATGCTCAAAATACCGCACAATTGCACTCATCTCACATGCTAGTAAAGTAATGATCAAAATTCTCCAAGCCAGGCTTCAGCAATACGTGAACCGTGAACTTCCAGATGTTCAAGCTGGTTTTAGAAAAGGCAGAGGAACCAGAGATCAAATTGCCAATATCCGTTGGAGCATCTAAAAAACAAGAGAGTTCTAGAAAAACATTTACTTCTGCTTTATTGACTATGCCATAGTCTTCGACTGTGTGGATCACAACAAACTGTGGAAATTACTGAAAGAGATGGGAATACCAGACCACCTGACCTGCCTCTTGTGAAACCTATATGCAGGTCAGGAAGCAACAGTTAGAACTGGACAAGGAAGAACAGAGTGGTTCCAAATAGGAAAAGGAGTACATCAAGGCTGTATATTGTCACCCTGCTTATTTAACTTATATCCAGAGTACATCATGAGAAACACTGGGCTGGAGGAAGCACAGGCTGTAATTAAGATTGCTGGGAGAAATATCAATAACCTCAGATATGAAGATGACACCACCCTTATGGCAGAAAGTGAAGAGGAACTAAAACACCTCTTGAAAGTGAAGGAGGAGAGTGCAAAAGTTGGCTTAAAGCTCAACATTCAGAAAACTAAAATCATGGCATATGGTCCCATTACCTCATGGGAAATAGATGGAGAAACAGCAGAAACAGTGTCAGACTTTATTTTGGGGCTCCAAAATCACTGCAGATGGTTATTGCAGCCATGAAATTAAAAGATGCTTGCTCTTTGGAAGGAAAGTTATGACCAAATTAGATGGCGTATTAAAAAGCAGAGACATTACTTTGTCAACAAAGGTCGGTCTGGTCAAAGCTATGGTTTTTCCAGTAGTCATGTATGGATGTGAGAGTTGGACTGTGAAGAAAGCTGAGCGCCAAAGAATTGATGCTTTGAACTGTGGTGTTGGAGAAGACTCTTGAGACTCCCTTGGCCTGCAAGGAGATCAGTCCTGGGTGTTCATTGGAAGGACTAATGCTGAAGCTGAAACTCCAATACTTTGGCTACCTCATGTGAAGAGCTGACTCACTGGAAAAGACCCTGAGCTGGGAGGGATTGGGGGCAGGAGGAGAAGGGGACAACAGAGGATAAGATGACTGGATGACATCACTGACTCGATGGACATGAGTTTGAGTAAATTCTGGGAGCTGGGGATGGACAGGGAGGCCTGGTGTGCTGCAATTCATGAGGTTGAAAAGAGTTGGACATGACTAAGCGACTGAACTGAACTGATAATCTATTATCCAGATCTTACACTTAAATGTCCTCTTTTCCTCTGGGAACATATCCTGGTTTAGTCATGGTGTGATAAATCAATTTGGTCAAAAGTGAGACTGATTATTTCGAATAGAATATTATATTTTTTTAAATTTTTTCTTTTATTTTCTCCTCTGAATCTACTGGTGACAGTCTTTTGTGTAATGTGAGGCTAACTTTATCTGACACTACAGCCAACACATTTGAAATTGAACTAAAGGATTAAAAAACACATTGTCCGATGACATTTATGATGTTGAGATTCCAGCATTCTTCACATCAGATGCACCTCTGGAACTTTTAGATTCACAAATCACTAAACTTCCTGCTTTGCTTAAGTCACTTAGAAGTTGTTTTCTATCACAAACTATAAGTAGTACCAACAAGTGAAATATTTATCAATGCACTTATGTGAGTTTAAGAAGTGGGCATGAGTAAACAGGAAATCAGAGACTATCAGCTCATTTTTATTTGAATGTCTATTCTGTGCAATTAGCTTATTCTATCATTGCTTTTTGTTATTTGGAACACCACAAGAATCTCTATTCATAGAGTGTGGAATGATGTCATTTGCCTTTTACTTGGCAATGATGCATAGTTTGCATTTTAAATGGAATAATCTATTTATTTAAATTAAATTATTTCTTCACACTTTCATTGTGTCAAGAGCAAATTTCAATATTATACTTTATAGGATTAAAATGCAAATTATTTTCATTTGAATTTATCAGAACAAAGACAGCAGAATACAATATCAGCACAGGACAATTTCAGTTAATGTTAGTGTCAAGACTTGGGCATAGGAGCAGCTAGGTATGTTTACAAAGTGCATGGTGGAGAACATTTATACACTTTATAATAATTTTTAGATATTAAATATTTTTCATTTAATATTTTAAAATATTTTTACTTTTAATGATTTTTAAAAGTGATTTGAGAAGCTCAATTTAAGCTATCTGTTTTGATGTATGTTAGGTAAATTCTTTCGTCCTTTGATTAATGATTATTTTTTCAAATTGTCTTGGATTTAATTTCCTAATTAATCTGAATGAAATTTGTTTCATTGGTCAATGTCATTGATTAATACTGGCAACTGTCTAAGGAAGTGTCTTATTTAACCTACTTGAGAGATAATCTCTAAGTAAATGGTCTCCAGTTGAGTATTGATATTCCTTAAAGAGTCTGCAGTTTACAACCCCACTGTCCAAAGTGCATGTTAACTGGTGAAACCAGTATACCTGTGTCAAAACTTTAAACCAAAACAATAGCTGTTTCAACACAAACAGTAATGAATGCTTTATTTTTCCCCCCTCACACAATATAGTCAAATATTGCCTAATAAAATTTTGTAAAAAATTACCCAACAATACAAATAAGAAAAACAAAAAAATGAAGAAATGGTGGTTAAAGAAGAAGATGAGACAATAGGAGGAAAATAAAAGTGAAAAAATAAAATTCAAAGTAAAAAATAGCACAAAGCACTAAGTTGCTAGGATATACTTTTCTGATTCTAAGAAATTTAACCTAAATAGTACCTATTTAGAAAGGTCTAACTTCCTTAATAATGTCAGAAAAGTTTATATTCTATTTCCTTTTGTTTCATGTTTTGTTCTTTTCCTTTGGGCATGACAGTCCTAAGCAAATGGGACACAGACATTAAATGGGACCACGATGAGTCAAAGACAGCTGCCCACATCAAGCATATCCTAATTAAGTTTATGGTAATTAAGTATAAGAAAAGTACACTTTGGAGAGTCAAGTAAAGTTTTCTAAGCTGTTTTAAAGTAGAACAAGAACCCAGGCTTCCAAACAATAAAGTTAAATGAAAACTCAGCAATATCTACAGGATATTTGGTGAATAAAAGGAAGACAGTAATAATTTTTATTTAGACAGGCTATATTCAAATATAAATTTAATAGTTCTATAAAACTATACCAAGAAATATTATTCCAATGAGCCCTCTTGAAGAAAGCTCTTGAAATATTAATTATCTCCCAATAAAGATAACCTGTGAAATTGCAACAAAAGACCAGAAGTAAGTGTTGGTATATTTAACTGCAGAGCTAAGATGAAAACTAATATAGTGTAAGTATGACAATAAAATGTGCATTTTTTCCAATCAGTGTCAAAATAATATATATAAAAAGAAATAGAAGATAAATAGAAGATAGACCATAAAATAGAATTACTTATTTTGATTAGTTAGAAGCCATAAATTATGTAAATATGGCAAATGAAGAAGATTATAATTATATTTAAAGTATGAAGGTAGACACAGAGAACAATGATTATTTTGACTAGAATTGAGTGGTAGGAGACAGACAACAGAGGGAGAAGACAGAAAAGTTAATAGAAAAGGAAAAATGTGTGTGTATATATCATATATTGTGTCAGAGATTATACTCATTCAAAGATTTACTAGAAAGATTAATGGAACTCAAGTTGTTATATTCATGGTTATAGTTTATTACAGTGAAAGGGCACAAATTTAAATGAGCAAAGGCAAAGGTGCATATGACTTAGAGAGAAACCAGTCATGAGCATTCAGTTGTCCTTTCCCCATGGTTTAACTGTTTAGTGTTCATCTCTCTCCCTCCCCTCTCTGCAGAGAGTTGATAAAGCAGAGCTGAGACCACAGGTGAACAAAAATAAACACTCACCATTAATTGCATTGTTACCACAAACTATATGGCATAGCCAAAGACCCCTATGTACAATAGACACTCTTAAAAATCACTCTTATCAGGCAGAATTCCATGAGTTCATAGCACATCTCCCAGAATGGTTTAAAGATGAGTTTTTTCTTTGGAATGGCAGAATTTGAGACCCCAAGCCCCCAGTGAGTTAACACTTTACTGTAAATATGTATCTATAGGTATACATATGTAACACTATATATACACACATACATATATAACTATATAAATGTCCATAATGATATGTAGTATCTATATTCCATAGTATAGCATACAATCCACTATAATATATAGTATAGTATAGATGCTATACAAAGACTGTATGACTGTATTATATATTATTTTATATATTTCATTAGCTGCTTATAGAGAGAAAACATAAAATTAGTATGGATCAAAGTTCAAAATAACTGTCACTCAATTTTTAAAAGCTCAAAATTAATAAGAAAATATATTTTATGTTACTATTTTAAAAACAAGAAAACTAATACTAATAACATTTTTAAATGCTAACTATTATTTGAAAAAATAATAGATAAACTGATGGATAATCTCATGAGTCAATAAATATCTTTATAAAGATAAAAATAACCACCAAAGAACTGGTTAAAATATAAAAGGCAAAGTGTTAAAATATTTTAACTCTACACAAAAATATTTTTAAAAATTGCAAAAAATGCATAATGGTCTAGAAATATTTGTTGCAAAGACTTTTAACAGGCTTATTTACAATGAGAAAATACAGAATTTTTCAAAGAACTAACTTCTTCAAATCCCTGGCAATTATACCTGAGCACTCAAATAAGCATTTGAAGATCAGACAAGTCAATTTTCAGATTAATACTTTCAAAATGCTTGATTAATACTTTCAAAAAAGAAGGGAATTTTAAACTGTTTGGTATTGAAATGTAGTTGATATACAGCTATATTATGCTAGCCTCAGCATATTGCCTATGAATTTGGCACTTGCATACATTATGAAATGATCATGATATGCAATAACTTTAATAATCATCTGTCCCCATATTAAAATTATTACATTATTGACTGTGTTCATTATCCTGTATATGACATCCCATGACTTATACAACTGGAGCTTTATACCTCTTAATCCTCTTTACTTGTCTCTCATACCCTTTCATCCCTTACTATTCTATCACCCATTCATTTGTTCTCTGTATGTATGTATGTGTTTATATTTTGTTTGTTTTATTTATTTATTTAGATTCCACATGTAAGAGATTGGGGTTTCCCTGGTGGCTCAGACGATAAAGAATTTGCCTGTAAAGCATGAGACCTGGGTTCGATCCCTGGGTCGGGAAGATCTCCTGGAGAAGGAAATGGCAACCCACTCCAGTATTCTTGCCTGGGACATCCCATGGATAAAGGAGCCTGGCGGGCTACATCTCATGGGGTCATCAAAGAGTCAGGCATGACTGAGCAAGCAACAGTTAATAAATGTGATCATGCAGTCTTTATCTTTCTCAGTCTGTTATATTTTATTTCTCTTAGAATTATGCACCCTAACATTCATTGCACCTTTTAGTCAAGATAAAGAAGCAACCTATATGCCTACTGGTAGACAAATAGATAAAGATGTGGTGTATACACACACACTCACAAACATATGCAGAACAGAATATTACTCAGCCATTAAAAATGAAGTTTTTAATTTGTGATAACATTCTAGATCTAGAGAGGGTTAAGTTAAAGAAACAAAATTATTTTTAAATCATGTATAATATTTTCACTCAAACCTAATAAGCACTGTCCCCTAAAAGAAGTAACTACATATCAACCTCAATTACTGAGATTAATTCTTAAAAAAATTTGCATTTGTAAATAGAATTTAGCAGACTGCTAAAACAAGATTAAATTACCTTATCCCAGAAATACAAAAAGTGTTCAAGGGTGGAAAATAAATAGCAAATATTCCTCATTTTAATAAATCTAATGAGGAAATATCTTTTTTTTTGCAAACAATGAAAAGGCATTTGACAAAATTCAACAAATATACTAGAGAAAGACATTCAAAAATCAATAGGAACTACCTTAATGAGATGATGCACATACAGGACAAAAGCTATCATCGTACACAATAGTGGAACAATGAAGCACCTGGATATAGCCACTAAAGCTAGGACCAAAACAATAAGTGCTGGATATTGTGCCCGTTTATCATTCTTTTGCACTTATTAATGTATATTAAAAGAGGGGTAAATTTAGAAATGCAATAAATGGCAAGGGGCAGGTAAAACTGTTGCTATTCATCATTGATATGACAGTATAATGGAACGATGTTCAGAAACAGATGAAAATTATCATAACCAGCAAAAGAATACAGTCAAGTAGCAGTGAAAGTGAAAGTGTTAGTCACTGAGTCATGTCTGACTCTCTGTGACCCCATGGACTGTAGCCAACCAAGCTCCTCTGTCCATGGGATTTCTCAAGAAGAATACGAGAGTGGGTCAAGTAGCAGTGTATATAAAATTAGCCTGTAGAACATTCCTCCTCCTGTATTTGTCAGATTAAAGATTCAGTGTTTTATTAAAATCATATGGATGTGTAAATACATATACATATATATGGAGTGTATATATATACATATAAATATATCAGGTAGAATACATAGTAGTTAACAAAAACTATGGACCATTTTATAAAGAAAAAATCAAAACTACTGAAAATCTTCCAAAAGAATTCCATTAAAATTACATTTAATGAGAATCATTAAATTTTAGTAGTTATACATTTCTTGACTTACGTCTCTAATTAAAAACTCAAGAATATTTGAGTTACTGATGCAATACAGTTGTGGTCTTTAAGTCTGTGTCTTTAAGTGCGAAATATTCACTTCAAAAATGTTTTCTGAGTCCTCAATCTCTCTTCCCACCCCTTCATGTGATGCATCTGCCTTAGAAGTACCAAAAAGGAACAAAGCTTGCATTTGAAAAGCAGCTGGGATAGAGGTTCATTTGCTGTTGCCCAGAGATTTATGTCAAGCAAACAAAAAGCATGCTAACCTCCTCTGGTGGACAGTGACGCCTCCATCTAAATGCTAGTATGGTTAGTCTCAGGCTTTGGAAAGTTCTCACAGTCAGAATCTTCACCACACAATGGCACTCTGACAACTGGGTATGTTTAATGTCATTTATCTATAGAAAAGGCTAAAAACTGCCTAAACAGCCTCTGATAAATGGTATCTCTTAACAGCACCTCTTTCCACTACTATTTCTATTTTCTAACATTGTTCAATGAAACTCTTTTTCCAAGACAGCAATGCTCATTGCACACTATTTGTTTTCAGAAATATTTACAGAAAATTAAAACATAATTTATGTGACTGTTATATAGACAATAATCCATGTGGCCTATAGATCACCTGAAGTTAAAAGTAATCCTAATTTCAGTCTCATCTTTTGACAGAGCATTTGATTCTGTGAAAAGCAAGGCTGTGTCACTCTAGTCTTGGAATCAGGAATAAGGTCTATTTTAAACAACATATATAATAAACCAGCATTATAATCAATATGATTCAATATTAAATTAAGTAGTCAGAAAGATGGTAAAGCTATAAGTTCTAAAATCAAGTTAAGTTTGAATTTTGGATAATCAACATATGACTATTCAACCTCAGGAAAACTACTTAACTTTCTGCACTCAGTTTCTTCATCTGTGGAATAGGTATAATAGAAATAACCCCTGAAATGACGGCCATAAGAATTAAAGGAGATAAACGTGAAACAGTCAGTAGTGTATACAGCACCTAATCACACTCAGTAAGCGCTAGGTGTTTTTATTACTGACATTATTGATATTATTATCCATTTTTTCCAGATGTAGTACATTAAAAATTGATTAGTCACAGAACACTAAAAAGCGATTTCATTACTAAGTTCTTTAAAATTCAGTTTTGCCCACTTCTTGACATTAAACCTAATACTTCACAGCAGTCAATAAATTTGAGATAGATCTTACAATTTCTTGAATTACCATTGTAATTGTGCTTCGCATTTGCTACTCACAGGCCATGTGAATTCTTGATATGCCTGATTATTAAAAAATGAAAACACTTATCAGCTTCAAGGTCAAGGCAGGGGATTGAACACATATTAAGATATATCTTACTGATCCAAGCACATTAGCATAATTGGAATACATTTAAAATATATTCCCAGATGCAAAGATAACAAAGAAAAACCTCCAGAACTAGAACAGAAAGGAAATATGTAACACTGAATGTCAGAGAAATAAAGTTGTAAAGTGGATACTGTGCAGATATCAAAGGCAGACATTCGGGGCTGCGGTTTGAAAGCCGTTTTAGATAGAATCCGGGGCTACTTCCTGAGAGTATGTCAGAGCTAGCTCTGGATTTCCTGTTGTTAAGTCAGAGAAGGATTATGCACTAAAGAGGATGAAGCTAACTTTTTTCAACCTTAGGCATGTTTGCAGGAATACATGTCACCCAGTCCTCACCATGCTGATCCAATGGAAAAATCGATTCAAAGCAGGAGACTATTTTAAGATCAGGACAAATTAACATACCAAACCCACATGTGCTCACACACAGAAAATGAGCCAGAGCCACCTCCTGGACAGGATATTATCCAGGAACAATAAATTCACAGCAAATAAACAAATAAACACAAAGTGATAAAACTGAAAATCACAAAAAGCTTTATAGTCACTCTCAAGAATGTGAGAATCATATCATTATGAGAGATTATATAGCAATATAAAATATTATACAATGTAAAATTAAAAAGATACAAAATTACCCATTGAACACGAATAAGGAATATACTGCAAAAAACATGTTTAAAATAATCAAGGAGGAGTATATCACAACGACATTAATAATGACTAAGGTAGTTGAGTACTGAACAGTCAGTCCTCTTTTTCTAAGGCCTCTATATGCCGTATCTCATGTAATCCCTATAAAACCATATCAAAACAGCAGAAAGATTATACAGTGGCAAATATAATTGGGGGAGTCTTTGGAATATATTTAAATGTTGAATATCCATATTATGTCAAAAGTCTCTAACAGCTGAAACACACTATATCTTTAAAACTATTTTTATAGTAAGTCAACCTGATAAAATTCAAGTGACCTATTTTGATTCTCGAAAGATGCACAGAGAAGAGAATGGTCATGATTTCTTATCCTCCCCAAACATCCATGCTTCAACTGAGAATCTGACATGAATTGCAATTAGCTCTCATTGTTGTGAAAAATGGAGCAAAAATTGCAATATTGACAAAAATGTGCTAAGTATAAATAATATAGACATATTTTCAGATCAGTTCTTTAGAGAGAATTCATAAGCTGCAACAAAATATTTTGTGTCAAATGTATGTATTTGTTGTTTGTTTAGATTAAGATTTTTAGAAACATCTGCAAAGTAATTCAGTCCATAAATCTCAGTGCAAACAGTTAGGTGACAAAGTATCTGGGTATTGAATTTTTTTTTTTTCTTTGCGGCTTTTCTATTTTAGGGTAAGGTGATATCTTTTGCCATTCGCAATTCAATCTTATGGCTCACCAGGGAACTTAAATGATCTTATCAACTGGGTTATTTTGGAATTTCTCAATATATGTCAAAATTCTTAGTAGGAGACATTCTTTTTCAATTACTGCAAATATATTAAAGCCATTTTTGTCACTGCTCAAATCAAATAGTGTGACTTTTTGGTCTCTTTTTCTTTTCTTTTCACCTTTACTACATCTTACTTTGTAGTGAAGGATATGCTAGTTTCAAAAAGGACCAGAGTTTGTTTTCAGCAGTTACCCACTCCCCCAAATATTGATTCTTTATTTCCTCCTGTTTGGCACTCCTATTTTAGGGGGGCAGAGTTCTTTTTCCCTTGCTCCATCATTTTCCCACAAAATATTGCTTTGGTTCTCTAAAAGTGTATTCAGTGTGTATATATTTTCCTTTCATTGTCATGTTTATTCATATATCAATGTGTAAACATATTCATGATCACATATTAATGGCAACAGACAGCTAGCTGATTGGTCCTGTTACCAGTCAATGGGTGAATTTAACACGGCCTCCTAGATTTACTCTTTTTTTCAACTGCACATCTTAGCTATGCTGACCCTCAGTCTGATACAGGTGTTATCTGAACCAGTGTAATATGTGAGAGAGAAGTTCAGGTGTTGTGATTAGCCTGTACTTTGGGGCAAGTTGATCTTAGGGCAACCAAGCATGTACTCAAGTCAGTTACTTATTTTTATAGTTGAGTGGTAATTTGCTCCTTCTTCAAAAAAGAGTTAGAGTGAGAGACCTCACTTTTCCCCACGGCTCATTAAAGGTAGTGGTTAGAACAATCCCATAAAATTCAGGCTAAATTGATGTACATTGTCTACTTAGATAAGCCAGATATCAGGTTAGAAAATTTAGTAACCCAGTCTGCTGTAGGAACCCTGGCATTTGCTGTGTTTAGTACACAGTCCTTCTCTAATCAAAGCCCTTTATTTTCACTGTATCATGATTGCTTTCTTGTCTATTTCTCTATAAGTTCTACGAAGGAAAACTTATCCTTACTTTATCTGTTAAGCGCTAGGCACAGAATTTGAAGCACAGGAGATGTTAGTAAATTCAGATGGAGAGGGACTGCTTTAAAATCTCTCTCTGCATTCTTCCCACTGGCATAAACCCAACATCCATTATAAGTTTAAGTAGACCAGAGTGTTGGAAAAATTATTCATTGTTTAATTTCAAGCCTTCTGGAAACAGGCACTTTTTCCCTCTTCACTTTATTTGCAAATTGAAAACTTGTCAAAATCACAAAGTCAGCTAAAGGTCAATATCTCTGAGCTAATGCTATTGTATCAGCAATATGTGATACTCATGAGTGAGTTTGCGATGACTACAATAGTCTTAAACCAGCATTCGTGTCCTCAAATCAAAACCACTGTTTTCATGGTAATAAACCAATTTTCTGTGACATCTCATTCAGAATTGTCTATATGTTCACAAGGGAACAAGTCGCTGGGCAACAGAAGCTATACTACCAGTTACAACAAAATAAGGAATTTATTTAGCATTATAGAAAAGTAACAATCATCAAGTCACTTCTGCTATGTCGGAAAATAATCAGGCAGATGAAAAAACACCATCTATGTAGGATAGAGAGAATATATTTGAAAAAGGAAGGATTTCCTTTGGATGTGACAGGTAAAATATAGAGAAAAATGGTGTTTCAGAAGAAAAATTAGGTTAGTTTATATCGAATGATGGAGGCCTGACGTGCTGCTATTCATGGGGTTGCAAAGAGCTGGACACGACTGAGCGACTGAACTGAATTGAACTGATGTGAAATGACTACAAAAAATACATTATGAATTTTAAAAATGTATCTTGAAAGAATGTTTTGATGTTTAAATTATTAAATAAAATTTTAAATAAGATGACTTGAAAATATTTGTTTGTAGTTTGATTGATTAATCAACATTTGGACACATGTAAATTTAAGATAAATTAAAATACCCTTTGAAAAGAAGCAAAAAGTCATGTTGATTTAAAAAACTTATTCTATATATATTGTCTATCTAGTGGTATTACATATATTACATTATATGAAACTCTTCATTGAGTCCAGGATTGGAGGCATTTGAAGCAATAGTCTTTTGGTGAACAGATAAATCATACAAACATTTGGATGCTATATACATATTTATTTTTATTTTCATAGATAAGAAACCTCTAATCTGGACATGATAAACATCCTTCAAGCGTATTTTATAGTAAATATCTGCAGAGTTTTATTCAAAGAAATGTAACACCAAGAAAGACTTTACTTAATAAAAAGCATGGTTTCTGTGATGTTCTTAGGAAAACAAGTAACGTAACACTAAAGAGAGAAAAAAAGGTAAAATAAATTTAAAGGAAAAGTGAATTTGTCACATATAAAAATGTATTCATCAATCAGAATGCTTTTTATCCTGATTTTCATAAATATTCCATTTTCATAAACATGGTTCTTCTTATAACATGTTCATTTAAAATGGGCATTTTTCAACAAAAAGACCTCAAAGACAGTGTAGACACTTTAGATTATATTCATACTTTCCTTTTCTTCCCCTCTTAATTTTCACTTTCCTAGAATATGTTTCATTTGAAATAAAAAATAATTAAACAAAAAACTTGAGTTATTATTCCAAGACAATTTTGTTCCAGTTTTTATATTTTTTCATTTGATAGTTCAACTATACCTTTGTTGATAAAAGAATAGGGACCAACAGAATATAAATTAAGGACATGTTCACGTTATCTTGATCTTTTGTATTATAATCAAAATCTCATCCTGGACATGAAGCAAAGGGATGGGAGATAAGATACTAGTGTGTTCCTGGTGACATAATCTTGCCATCATCTAACTCATTCCTTACTGTAAAACTCTAAATCTCAGTTACCAAGAAGTGAAGATTGCAAGGCGTTCGTGTGTGGCAATATGCCAATCTAAGGCTGAAAAAAAAGTCATTTGAGAAGGTTTGGCTTTTTGCCTTGTTTGAATAAACATTTAAGTCCTAGGCCAGCAATTAATAGCAAGAGTAGGCAAATGTCCAAATATTATAATCTATTATGCACTTTTTAAAGCCATCTACAACTTACTCTATATTTATTACAGGTTGTTATATTCATTATCTCTTATTACCTTCAAAAACAGTGTAAAGACTCTTGCTCTTGCTCTCTCTCTCTCTCTTTCTCAAACATGGTAACAGATGCTCAGAGGAGTAAAACCCCTCCCCCAGGTACATAGTGTTATTTTGACTCAAATATGTTGTTTCAAAACACCAACATTTGTCCTTAACTTATATTGATTGAATTTGGTACCTGTAACTGAAGGATAGCCTAAAAGAGTAAGTTAATGAAGAATAAAATTATCTTGTTTCTTTAACATATATTTTAAAGTATTACATGACTTCCTTCTGTCTTGAGTCTTTTCCTCTAAAGTACAGTGAACATTAGGATTTCATACCTATGATGTTGATGAAGAACTATGGCTTGAATCAGTCATCATCCATCTGATTTAAGGAAGATCTGCCATTTAAAATGCAGAAAAATATCTGAATTATTCCAGAAGATCTGTCAATTGCTAACCTTTTAAATACTCTGAGTCAAAATACCTATAGAAAGAAAGCTCAGAAGAAAACTTCTGACAATATTACTTTTCTATTATGAGTGATACCAAAGTTGAAAACAATTCTGAATTCTATCCTCTATTATATTTTGATATATTCCTTGATATTTTAATATTTTTAGAATTTTAATGTCATTAAATTCAAATGAACCAATGCAATTGCAGCTAATTTTAACATGGATTCATAAGATAGTGAATGAAATAGATATTGAATGTATAGTACTACTAAGACGATTTTGTATTGTCATTTCTTAGAACTCTTGTTTTAGGATTTTTTTGTCTGGAAAGAAAGAAAAAATATAGAAATAAAATAAGTGTTTTGTCTTTCTGAAAAATATATATTTTATACATTTATAAGTAAGGATTCAGACATAATTAAACATTCTACATTCACACATTTTTCTCTTTTCTTCTTATTACTATTATAGACTAACTTTTCACTTGGTAATTGTCTTCAGTAATTCAGGTTTGTTCCTAGATGTATCAAGACTCTTATTCACTGATAACATTCTACAATTTCATGATTATTCACAGTTCTTTATGTGTTTGTCCATTTTCTGTATATATTTTGGACAATTCATTTAGCCAAAGATGCATATTTAGTATTGCTAATAAATTCAGTTAGCTAAATATTTTATATTCTTCAAAAATATTTACATTTGTTTTCTAGAAGCTGAACCCCACAGGTTGGAAGATGTCTAATATGATACTGGGGAAGAGTGGAAAATTAGCTCCAGAAAGAATTAAGAGGCTGGGCCAAAGCAAAAATGATGCTCAATTGTGGGTGTGCCTGGTGGTGAAAGTAAAGTGTGACGTGGTAAGGAACAATACTTCGTAGGAACCTGGAATGTTAGATCCATTAATTAAGGTAAATTGGAAGTGGTAAATTGGAGATGGCAAGAGTGGACATTGACATCTGAGGAATCAGTGAACTAAAAGGGATGGGAATGGGTAAATTAAATTTAGATGACCATTATATCTATTACTGTGGGCAAGAATTCCATAGAAGAAATGGAGTAGACCTCATAGTCAACAAAAGAGGTTGAAGTGCAGTACTTGGGTGTAATCTCAAAAACAACAGAATGATCTTGGGTCATTTCCAAGGCAAACCATTCAATATCACAGTAATCCAAGTCTATGTCCCAACCACTAATACCAAAGAAGCTGAAATTTAATGGTTCCATGAAGACCTACAAGACCTTCTAGAAATAACACACACAAACACATAAATGTCATTTTTATCATAGGGGATTGGAAAAGTAGGAAGTCAGGAGATATCTGGAGTAGCACATAAGTTTGGTATTAGAGTACAAAATGAAGCAGGACAAAGGCTAAAAGAGTTTTACCAAGAGAACACTGATCATAGCAAAAATTCTCTTCCAGCAACATGAGACAACCCTACACACGGACATCACCATATGGTCAATACCAAAATAAGATAAACTATATTCTTTGCAGTCAAAAGTGAAGAAGTTCTATACAGTGCAAAAACAAGACCTGGAGCTGACTGTGGATCAGATCATGAACTCCTTATTGCAAAATGCAGGCTTAAATCAAAGAAAGCAGGGAAAGCCACTAGACCATTCAGGTATGATCCAAATCAAATCCCTTATGATCATACAGTAGAGATGATGAACAGATTCAAGGGATTAGATCTGGTAGACAGAGTGCCTAAAGAACTATGGATGGAGGTTTGTAATAGTATACAGGATGTAGTGACCAAACCATCCCAAAGAAAAAGAAATGCAAGAAGGCAAAGTGGTGTGTGAGGAGGCTTTAGAAATAATTGAGGAAAGAAGAAAAGCAGAAGGCAAGGGAGAAAGGGGAAAACTGAATGCAGAGTTCCAGAGATATCAAGGAGAGAGAAGAAAGCCTCCTTAAATAAGCAATGTAAAGAAGCTAAGGAAAGCAATAGAATGTGAAAGACTAGAGATCTTTTCAAGAAAAGAGATATCAAGAGAATATTTCTTGTGAGGATGGGCACAATAAAGGGCAGAAACAGTAAAACCATAAGAGTACCAGAAGAGATTAAGAAGAGGTGGCAAAAATACACATAACTATATTTAAAAAAAAGGTTTAATAACCCAGATAACCATGATGGTGTGGTCACTCACCTAAAACCAGTCATCCTGAAATGTGAAGTTAAGTGGGTCTTAGGAAGCATTACTGTAAACCAAGCTAGTGGAGGTGATGGAATTCCACTTGAGCCATTTCAAGTCCTAAAATATGATGCTGTTAAAGTGCTGCACTCAAAATGTCAGCAAATCTGGAAAGCTCAGCAGTGGCCATAGGACTGAAAAAGATCAGTTTCATTCCAACCCTGAAGAAGGCAATGCCAAAGAATGTTCAGACCACCACAAGATTGTGCTCATTTCACATGCTAGAAAAATAATGCCCTAAATCCTTCAAGCTATGATTCAGCAATTTGTGAACCAAGAACTTGCAGGTATACAAGCTGGATTTAGAAAAGAGAGGAACCAGAGAGCAGTTGCCAACATTCTTTGTGTCATAAAGAAAGTAAGAGAATTTCAGAAAAATATCTACTTCTGTTTCACTAATTATGCTAAAGTCTTTGACTGTGTGGATCACAACATTGTGGAAAATTCTGAGAGAGATGGGCATACCATACTCTTGAGAAACAGACTTCCAAAATTGGGACAGGAATATGTCAAGGCTGTATATTGTCACCCACTTTTTCAACTTATATGCAGAGCATATCATGTGAAATGCTGGGCTGCATGAATCACAAGCTGAAATCAAGATTGCTGGCAGAAATATCAATAACTTCTGATATGCAGATGATACCACTTTAATGGCAGAAATTTAAGAGGAACTAAAGAACCTCTTGATGAAGGTTAAAAAAGAGATTGAAAAAGCTGGCTTAAAACTTAACCTTCACAAAACTGAGGTCATGGCAAAAAGATGGGAAAAACTGGGAACAGTGACAGATTTTATTTTCTTGGGCTCCAAAATCACTGTGGATGGTGACTCAGGCCAGAAATTTAAAAGACTATTGCTCATTGGAAGGAAAGCTATGACAAACCTGTGAGTGAGTGTTGCATGTTAGCCACGCAGTCATGTCTGACTCTTTGTGACCCATGGACTACATGGACTGTAGCCCACAAGGCTCCTCTCTCTATGGAATTCTCCAGGCAAGAATAGTGGTGTAAATTGCCATTTCCATCTCCAGGGGATCTTGCCAGCCCAGGGATTGAACCTAAGTCTCCTGTATTGTAGGCAGATTCTTTACCATCTGACCCTCTAGGGAAGTCCATGACAAGCCCTGATAGTGTATTAAAAAGCAGAGACATCACTTTGCCAACAAAGGTCCATATACTCAAAATGTGAGAGTTGGACCATAAAGAAAGTTGAGTGCCAAAGAATAGACACTTTTGATCTGTAGTGTTGGGGAAAATTCTTGAGAGCCCCTTGGACAACAAGAAGGTTAAACCAGCCAATCCTAATGGAAATCAACCCTGCTTATTTATTGGAAGGACTGATGCTGAAGCTCCAATAATACTTTGGCCATGTGAAGAGCCAATGCATTGGAAAAGACTGTGATGCTGGGAAATATTTAGGACAGAAGAAGTGGGCAACAAAGGATAAGGAGATTCGATGGCATCACTGACTCAATGGACTTGAGTTTGTGCACACTCTAGGAGACAGTGAAGGACAGGGGAGCCACATGTACTGCGATCCATGAGATCTCCAAAAGTTGAACACACTTCTCCCCTGGACAACAAAAATAACATGCTGCCTTTGACTTTTCTTGGGAAAAAATAGATAATGTTTGAATCACTACTGACAAAACTAAGTCAAAATGGCAGAGCTAATAATGGGTTATAACACAGATATTGATTTATCTTGCCATACCTGAAACTAATCCATGAGAACTTTTGCCTCTTTGATCTAGGTCAGGAAGCAACAGTTAGAACTGGACATGGAGCAACAGACTGGTTCCAAACAGGAAAATGAGTACGTCAAGGCTGTATATTGTCACCCTGCTTATTTAACTTATATGCAGAGTACATCATGAGAAACGCTGGGCTGGAAGAAGCACAAGTTGGAATCAAGATTGCCGGGAGAAATATCAATAACCTCAGATATGCAGATGACACCACACTTATGGCAGAAAGTGAAGATGAACTAAAAAGCCTCTTGATGAAAGTGAAAGAGGAGAGAGAAAAAGTTGACTTAAAGCTCAACATTCAGAAAACTAAGATCATGGCATCTGGTCCTATCCCTTCATGGGAAATAGATGGAGAAACAGTGGAAACAGTGTCAGACTTTAGTTTTTTGGGGGGCTCCAAAATCACTTCAGATGGTGATTGCAACCATGAAATTAAAAGACACTTACTCCTTGGAAGGAAAGTTATGACCAACCTAGATAGCATATTAAAAAGCAGAGACATTACTTTGCCAGCAAAGGTCCGTCTAGTTAAGGCTATGGTTTTTCCAGTGGTCATGTATGGATGTGAGAGTTGGACTGTGAAGAAAGCTGAGTGCTGAAGAATTGATGCTTTTGAACTGTGGTGTTGGAGAAGACTCTTGTGAGTCCCTTGGGCTGCAAGGAGATCCAACTTGTCCATCATAAAGGAGATCAGTCCTGGGTGTTCATTGGAAGGACTGGAGCTAAAGCTGAAACTCTAGTACTTTGGCCACCTCATGCGAAGAGTTGACCCATTGGAAAAGACCCTGATGCTGGGAGGGATTGGCGGCAGGGGGAGAAGGAGATGACAGAGGATGAGATGGATGGATGGCATCACCGACTCAATGGACATGAGTTTGGGTAAACTCCGGGAGTTGGTGATGGACAGGGAGGCCTGGCATGCTGCGATTCATGGGATTGCAAAGAGTCAGACATGACTGAGTGACTGAACCGAACTGAAAAACCAAATATAGCCCTTCACAATATGAAGATTCCTGCCATTTTTTTTAAAGATTCATGTGCAGGTTGCTTTTACACTTGTATTACTCTCTATAGATGGTTTGTTTTGTTGATTTTTCTTAATTAGATCATAGTCAAACCAAAACATATGACAATTATGTTTAGTGAAATGATTTCTGGCCTATGTTTCACTGTTTTAATTGTATCACAGATTCCTGTTGGTACTTCTGACCAACCATTTATCGAACTTTACTGTCCTCACTTCTAAAGTACGGTGCCTGGATTCTTTTTCCACAACTGCCCTTAAACTACTGCAGTCATTATCCACAAGAACGTTGCACTGGAGAGTTTAATCCACACACCCGGTCCTCAGCGACTAAGTGCTGCTGGAGTAGCAATGTTCAGCTCTCCTTCCTGGATCTGGACCAAATTCTGAGGCATCATTTCTGCTCAGTTGCATGATTACAGTGAAGCTTGGGCTTTTCTGTCTAGAGTCAAACACCTTCTTCCACTGTCAACCAGTCTTCCACTGTTTTCTTCCACTGTCAACCTGTCCCTCTTGTTTGCTTACTTTTTTTTTCCCCTTTCTGAGAACCAACTTCTTAATAAATAACTTGCACAAAAATTCTTACCTAAGGTGTTATTCTGGAGAACTCAACTTAATAACAATGATGTTTTACTCTATTTTTTCCCAAACCTTGAGGAAAATAATTCACTATGGATTATGAATATATGCTGTAATTAATAGTATTGAGAGTGTAATAGTGGTAATTCCATTAGACTGAAAGTGACCACAAACCCTCTCTCTCACATATGTATAGGCAATTCAGGATTGACCATGAAGGACAAATGCCCCTTCTGTTCTTCATCTTGTTCAATAAGAAAACGTATACATTGTAATCAAATATGACTGAATCTCCTGGTGGCCCAGGTGGTAAAGAATCTGCCTGCAATGAAGGAGATTATTCCTGGGTCAGGAATATCTACCAGAGAAGAGAATGGTTAACCACTCCAGTATTCCTGCCTAGAGAAATCCAAGAACAGAGGAGCCTGGCAGTCTACAGTCCGTGGGGTCGTAGATAGTCAGACACAACAGAGTGACTAACACGTTCACACATTCACTGCTTTACAAAATTCAAGAAGATTCAAGAGAAAAGGGAACAATTCTCCCTCAGTTTAAAGAGGCAAACTTTACATGTATGCATATCGTTGATTCACTCAGTTAGTACAGAAACTAACACAGTATTATAAAACATTGATAGTCCAATAACAGAGCTGGATAAAAATAAAGACACTTTTTCAGTAATATAAAAGATCAGCTTCGAACCAAGTTTATTGCAAGGACAAGTTTTTGGGCAAAGGAGAATGAGAAATCCAGCTTTTATTATAGTAGGTCATTTGTCTATTAAATATTGATAGAATGCATTAAACAGAGAATAAAGGGAAAATTAATATTGGGGAAGAAAGTGTAATATCTGTTACAGAAAGAAAAATAAAAGAGAGTATTTTTTCTCCTAAGTATCAAATTTACTATATAAATGTGTTTTAGGCATTGTAGAAGCATCAATTAAAAATATCTTAAAGCCTTTTTATAACCAGTTAACTATACTTCTGTTGTTATTTCAATTGAAGCAATAAGTTTAAAATTAAAAAAAAATAAATTTGAGGCAAATCTAAAAAGCATAAACATCTGTTAAATGCCTACAGATGACTTTTAAAGCTACTCGGTGTATTCTAACATTCAACTCATTATCCCAAAAGTCTGTTTGCATGCAAGACTTCCTCTCCAGTAAGAATTCATTCTTGTTATATGACTCCAAAGAACTGTTTCTGCTATTTAAATAGGCAGAATTGTTGGTCTCCTTTGTGCTGTGATTTTGCAGGACAGTTCCCATGAATAAATATTTTGAAACCATCAACTAAGGTATCTAACTTTCAGAGAGTCTGTTTAGAAATCTATTTACTGAGAAAATTACCATTTTTTTTCATAGAAAAAGAATCTGTATCTATAAACATGTATCACTGGGATGACAAATATTCCATTTCACTCTGACTTTAAAGAATCTCAGAAATCCTACCACTAATTCATCAGGTTTGCAGAGAAATGTACTTAATTAATATAGTCTATTCACTAAAATGTGGTTTAAAACCACCAATTTTACTTGGCTTTTAATAATTTTAAACTCCACAAAAACAAGGGTTATAGGAGATTTCATATCGACATTTTATCACTAACACTTAAAATAGTGTCTGGCATGAAGTAGAAATGTGATTTTTTTAAAATTAAGTATTAATACATAAGTGCATTAATGGATAGAATACATACGTGCATTAATGGATAGAGTGCATATTAGTATTTTGCCATTTTTATTTATCCAAAACAGGAGGAGAAATTATCTCATTATATTATGTAAGGAATGCCAATTGTCAGAAATCCAAATGGTAAACCTAGATTTACTTCCCCTGCAAAGGTTAAAATCACTTTCTTTTTAATACAAATAACAAAGAAAAACATTCATTTTTCTAAAAGTGAATATAACCTTGCTTAGTTTGCATTATTTCCATGCCACTCTAAATTTTAAAAACCATAAAGATTAACATCCTAACTATATTATTTATTAATGTATGCATGTTTATAGATATTATTTCTATGATATAATGGAGTGTTTAGTAACTTTTTTTAAAAAAAAATAGGCTCAGTTCAGTCACTCAGTCATATCCAACTCTTTGTGACCCCATAGACTGCAGCACACCAGGCTTCCCTGTCCTTCACCAACTCCTGGAGCTTGCTTAAACTCATGCCCATTGAGTAGGTGATTTCACCCAACTATCACATTTTCTGTCATCCTCTTCTCCTGCCTTCAATCTTTCACAACATCAGGGTCTTTTCCAATGAGCCAGTTCTTCGCATCAGGTAGCCAAAGTACTGGAGTTTTAGCTTCAGCATCAGTCCTTTCAATGAATATTAAGGACTGGTTGCCTTTAGAATTGACTAATTTGATCTCCCTGCAGTCCAAGGGCCTCTCAAGAGTCTTCACCAACACCACAGATCAATACAAAGAATTTTTCAGTGCTCAGCCTTCACATCCATACATGACTACTGGAAAAAACATAGTTTTGACTAGATGGACCATTGTTGGCAAAGAAATGCTTCTGCTTTTTAATTTGTTGTCTAGGTTAGATATAGCTTTTCTCCAAGGAGCAACCATCTTTTAATGTCATGGCTGCAGTCACCTTCTGAGGTGATTTTGAAGCCCTAGAAAATAAAAGTTTGTCATTGTTTCCATTGTTTCCCCATATATCTGCTATGAAGTGATGGGACTAGATGCTATGATGTTCACTTTTTGAATGTTAAGTTTTAAGCCAACTTTTTCACTCAAATCTTTCACTTTCATCAAGAGGCTCTTTAGTTCCTCTTCACTTTCTGCCATAAGGGTGGAGTCTGCATATGTGATGTCACTGATATTTCTCCTGGCAATCTTGATTCCAGCTTGTTCTTCATCCAAACCAGTACTTTGCATGATAAACTCTGCATATTAGTTAAATAAGCAAGGTGACAATATACAGCCTTGACGTACCACTTTCCCAATTTAGAACCAGTCCATTGCTCCATGTCCAGTTCAAACTGTTGCTTCTTGACCTGCATACAGATTTCTCAGGAGGCAGGTCAGGTGGTCTCGTGTTCTCATTTATTGAAGAATTTTCCACACTTTGTTGTGATCCACACAGTCAAAGGTTTTTGTTTAGTCAGTAAAGCAGAAGTAGATGTCTTTCTGGAACTCTCTTGCTTTTCCAGTGATCCAATAGATCCAGTAGATCCAATTTGATCTCTGGTTCCTCTACATTTTCTAAATCCAGGTTGAACATCTGGAATTTCTCAGTTCATGTGCTGTTGAAGCCTGGCTTGGAGAATTTTGAGCATTATTTTGCTAGTGTGTGAAATGAGTGCAATTGTGCGATAGTTTGAACATTCCTTGGCATTGTTTTTCTTTGGAATTGGAATGAAAACTGACATTTTCCAGTCCTGTGAATACTACTGAGTTTTCCAAATTTGCTGATATATTGAGTGCAGCACTTTCACAGCACCATCTTTTAGGATTTTAAATATCTCAACTGAAATTCCATCACCTTCACCTTCCACTAGCTTTGTTTGCAGCGATGCTTCCTAAGGCCCACTTGACTTTGTACTCAAGGATGTCTGGCTCTAAGTGAGTGATCACACCATCATGGTTATCGGGGTCATGAAGATCTTCTTTTGTACAGTTCTGTGTATTCTTGCCACCTCTTCTTAATATCTTCTGCTTCTCTTAGATCCATACCGTTTCTGTCCTTTATTGTGCACATCTTTGCATGAAATGTTCCCTTGGTATTGATAGCTTACGGTGAACAGTGTCAGATTCGTGATCTCCGAAGAAGATTTAACATCGGGACCAGGGACCAGGCTTAATTACTCAAGAGCTTTTGTATAGCAGAGTTTTATTAAAGTATGAAAATGAACAGAGAAAGCTTCTGACATAGACATCAGAAGGGGGATGGAGAGTGTCCCCCTTGTTAGTGTTAGCAAGGGATTTATATATTTTTTAAATTAATTATTACAATAAGTCAAAAGAATGTCTCAAGGTTGTAAAAATTTTACCACACTCACTCTCACAATTTATATTTTAGGATAACAGGATTGGAACTTATCCTACTAGACCCACTCCCATAATTTACATTTTAAGATATCAGGTTTTGTCAGAAGATTTTCAGGAAGGGGGAACTGTCCCCAAGGATGCACTATTGTTATATAATCCCTAGTACAAAGTTTAAACTGAGTTGTGTAATCATCAGTTCCAGGCTTAAAGGAAAGGAAAAAAAAAAAAAAAAGTTTTATGTGACTAAAACTAAAGAATGTAGAGGGAAAAAAAAAAAAAAAGTTTGTCTTTTCCTTCTCCTTGAGAATTCCAGACCCCTTTCTCCTCCTTGAGAATCCCAGATCCATTTCTCCTCCTCGTGGAACCCCTGACTTCTTACCAACCTGCCTAGGAATTGCCTCTTTCACCCACCCCCACACCTCACGGCCGTTTCTTTTAGAAGAATTATCTTGCCAAGGGAAAGGGGCATTGTTTTCATTCCATAACTATTTCTTGCTGTGATGGGGCGCTGTCCCTAAATTGTTGAGGCAATGTATTCTCCTAACCTCATCCTGAGTGTCTCTGATCTGGGGGCCCGAAGTAATAGTTGACGGAGATTATGGCACTCATAGGAACCTGGACAACCATTTGTAACTTAAAAGCTTTCAGAGGGTTAGAAACAAACACTTATACAGTTACATATATAAGGCAAAATAGTCATTAAACCATGTTAAAACATATTCAAAATTAAAAGTTATATTATGTCCATAGTTATACCAATCCATCACAGGATTTTTTTTTTTCCATTTATTTTTATTAGTTGGAGGCTAATTAGTTTACAATATAGTAGTGGTTTTTGCCATACATTGACATGAATCAGCCATGGATTTACATGTATTCTCCATCCTAATCCCCCCTCCCACCTCCCTTTCCACCTGATCCCTCTGGGTCTTCCCAGTGCACCAGCCCCAAGCACTTGTCTCATGCATCCAACCTGGGCTGGTGATCTGTTTCACCCTTGATATATACATGTTTCGATGCTGTTCTCTTGAAACATCCCACCCTCGCCTTCTCCCACAGAGTCCAACTGTACATCTGTGTCTTTTTTTCTGTTTTGCATATAGGGTTATTGTTACCATCTTTCTAAATTCCATATATATGCGTTAGTATACTGTATTGGTCTTTATGTTTCTGGCTTACTTCATTCTGTAAAATGGGTTCCAGTTTCATCCATCTCATTAGAACTGATTCAAATGAATTCTTTTTAATGGCTGAGTAATATTCCATAGTGTATATGTACCACAGCTTCCTTATCCATTCGTCTGCTGATGGACATCTAGGTTTCTTCCATGTCCTGGATATTATAAACAGTGCTGTGATGAACATTGGGGTACACGTGCCTCTTTCAGATCTAGTTTCCTCAGTGTGTATGCCCAGAAGTGGGATTGCTGGGTCAAATGGCAGTTCTATTTCCAATTTTTTAAGAAATCTCCACACTGTTCTCCATAGCGGCTGTACTAGTTTGCATTCCCACCAACAGTGTAAGAGGGTTCCCTTTTCTCCACACCCTCTCCAGCATTTATTGTTTGTAGACTTTTGAATAGCAGCCATCCTGACTGGCATGTAATGGTACCTCATTGTGGTTTTGATTTGCATTTCTCTGATAATGAGTGATGTTGAGCATCTTTTCATGTGTTTGTTGGCCATCTGTATGTCTTCTTTGGAGAAATGTCTGTTTAGTTCTTTGGCCCATTTTTTGATTGGCCATTTATTTTTCTGGAACTGAGCTGCAGGAGTTGTTTGTATATTTTTGAGATTAATCCTTTGTCTGTTGCTTCGTTTGCTATTATTTTCTCCCATTCTGAAGGCTGTCTTTTCACCTTGCTTATAGTTTCCTTTGTTGTGCAAAAGCTTTTAAGTTTCATTAGGTCCCATTTGTTTATTTCTGCTTTTATTTCTAATATTCTGGGAGGTGGATCATAGAGGATCCTGCTGTGATTTATGTCAGAGAGTGTTTTGCCTATGTTCTCCTCTGGAAGTTTCATCGGTCTTTTTCACAGAACTAGAACAAATAATTTCACAATTTGTATGGAAATACAAAAAACCTCGAATAGCCAAAGTAATCTTGAGAAAGAAGAATGGAACTGGAGGAATCACCCTGCCTGACTTCAGACTATACTACAAAGCCACAGTCATCAAGACAGTATGGTACTGGCACAAAGACAGAAATATAGATCAATGGAACAGAATAGAGAGCCCAGAGATAAATCCACAAACCTATGGATACCTTATCTTCAACAAAGGAAGAAAGAATATACAATGGAAAAAAGACAACCTCTTTAACAAGTGGTGCTGGGGAAACTGGTCAACCACTTGTAAAAGAATGAAACTAGAACACTTTCTAACATCATGCACAAAAATAAACTCAAAATGGATTAAAGATTTAAATGTAAGACCAGAAAGCATCTTAGGATTGTTAGATTTCATCACAGAGTTGAGGAAATTCCTTTTGTGAAGCAGAGAAACCCACCCTGGGAAGTCTTCAATTGAAGAGGGGAGTGCTCCGCAGATTCAGCAACTATGGCGATTGTGGAATACAGTGTAGGAATGAGCTCAAGACAGGAAGGAGTTGCCTTGAGGGTCAAATGGCATACTCAGGACTTTTGGATTCAGCAGAAGCAAGCCCACCTAGATTCTCAAGCCCATCTTGGTTTCTTGCTCAAACAACCGCAAGTTTGACTCAAAGGCTGGGTCAGGAGTTAACCTTCTGGTAATTTCTGTTGATAAGCTAAAAGCTGAGTCACATAGCTAATTTTAAGGCTTCAGGACCTATGACAATATCTGTGCATAAAAGCAGTCTGTCATAGAGACAGTCCCTTCTTCTTAGGGGCAGTTTGAGCCCTCATTAAAGCTACAGGTAAAATTTTAAACCAGCTGTTTTATGTTTCCTGAGTTAGCTTACTCAGATGTCTCTTAATAATGTCATTAGCTTTTTTTTTACCTTTCCCGAAGATTGGGGTCTCCAGGAACAGTGTGATATTCTTTTCCTAGAGCTTTCAACACCCTTTGAGTTACAGCAGCTTTAAAGGTTGAGCATTGTTGCTCTGAACTTTAGAGTTTAAGATTCCACCTACATCAAAAGAAGTCAGTACAGTAAAATTTCACCCATTAGTAAACCTGTGAGTTTTAGGTATTAGCAAAACAATAGTAACAATCACCCTTAAGCAATATGGCCATAGCCTTTATTTTCAGTAACAAACTAAACTCTGATCCTGTGGGCAAGCTCATAATTGGAGGCTACAAGGGAGCAATTGGAAGAGTCTTAAAAGCCTTTTTTTTTTTTTTTTTAAATTATTTTATTAGTTGGAGGCCAATCACTTTACAACATTTCAGTGGGTTTTGACATACATTGACATGAATCAGCCATATAGTTACACGTATTCCCCATCCCGATCCCCCCTCCCACCTCCCTCCCCACCCGACTCCTTAGGGTCCTCCCAGTGCACCAGGCCTGAGCACCTGACTCATGTATCCCACCTGGGCTGATGGTCCGTTTCACCATAGATAATATACATGCTGTTCTTTCAAAACATCCCACCCTCCCCTTCTCCCACAGAGTTCAAAAGTCTGTTCTGTACTTCTGTGTCTCTTTTTCTGTTTTGCATATAGGGTTATCGCCACCATCTATCTAAATTCCGTATATATGTGTTAGTATGCTGTAATGTTCTTTATCTTTCTGGCTTACTTCACTCTGTATAATGGGCTCCAGTTTCATCCATCTCATTAGAACTGATTCAAATGAATTCTTTTTAACGGCTGAGTAATATTCCATGGTGTATATGTACCACAGCTTCCTTATCCATTCATCTGCTGATGGGCATCTGGGTTGCTTCCATGTCCTGGCTATTATAAACAGTGCTGCGATGAACATTGGGGTGCACGTGTCTCTACACAACTGTACAACAAAGGAAACTATAAGTAAGGTGAAAAGACAGCCCTCAGATTGGGAGAAAATAATAACAAATGAGGAAACAGACAAAGGATTAATCTCAAAAATATACAAGCAACTCCTGAAGCTCAATTCCAGAAAAATAAACGACCCAATCAAAAAATGGGCCAAAGAACTAAACAGACATTTCTCCAAAGAAGACATACAGATGGCTAACAAACACATGAAAAGATGCTCAACATCACTCATCATCAGAGAAATGCAAATCAAAACCACAATGAGGTACCATTACACGCCAGTCAGGATGGCTGCTATCCAAAAGTCTACAAGCAATAAATGCTGGAGAGGGTGTGGAGAAAAGGGAACCCTCTTACACTGTTGGTGGGAATGCAAACTAGTACAGCCACTATGGAAAACAGTGTGGAGATTTCTTAAAAAACTGGAAATAGAACTGCCATATGACCCAGCAATACCACTTCTGGGCATACACACTGAAGAATCCAAATCTTAAAAGCCTTTTGAGTAACTAGAGACCAAACCAGCTTGTCGGTTTGGGCCTGCTGAGTCTCAGTTATAAGTTTATATAAAGGCGAGGCAAGTTCCCCATAACCTGAAATCCAAATGTGGCAGTAGCCTGTAATTTCCAAGAATCCTTTCAGTTGTCTTAAACTCATAGGTAGAGAGTGATCTATTACAGATTTAACTCTGGAAAGCATCCTTTGAATCAATGACTGAAAAATAATTGGCTTATTCAGAGAGCCCCATTACAGTAGCAGATTGGGAGAAAAGCAGAACAGGGGCTTTAGTGAGCAGAGAGAAATTTGCACCAGTGTCCAAAAGAAATCAATTGATTGGCCCTCCACAGTTATTAATACCCAGAGTTCCTCAGGTGTAATTAGGACAGGAGCTTGAGTGGGGATTCCAGGGCACCTTCAGTCCTGATTGTCTTGAGAGTCACACCTCTGGGGGCCTACACCACAGAGGATAGTCTCTTCTCCATATGGTCCTTTGCAGACCAGACCTGGAGCCAGGGGCAGCTTAGATGCCTGAGGGCAATCCTGCTTGAGATGTCCCTACCTTCCAAAGTAATACCAGGCCCATCCCTTTTCACCTAGGTTCCTCTGGGCATTTTTCTCAGACTGTTTCAGAGCAGATCTAACAGCCATTGTTGGGGCTTCAGTCTTTCAACTGGTTTTTTTTTTTTTTGGGGGGGGGTCTATTTTCATCCTCGTATTATCTATTGTAATATTCCATCTGAGCTAGTTGCAACAGATTATCTAAAGATTCATTTGGCCCAACCACCTGTTTTCATAACTTACAGCAGATATCTGGAGCCTGCTGAGTGAGAAATCTATCTTTTAAAATCGTTTCTCCCTCTGTAATTTCGAGATCAACGTCAGTAAACTTGTGGAGAGCCTCCCATAGTTTATCTAGGAATTTGCTAGGAGTTTCCTTCTCTTCCTGTTCTTTGTCAGCCAACCTAGAATAGTTTAAAGTCTTAGCATGTGCTTGCTTAAGTCCTTCAAGAATACATCTAATAAAGTGACTCTGTCATGGGAACTGCTTGGCTCCCAGTAGGAAGGAGGGCTATTTTATGTTCCCTCTTTTCCCTTGCCTCATGCTCAAGCCATTCATCGCCATAAGTAGTCAGTCAGTTCAGTTGCTCAGTCGTGTCCGACTCTTTGCGACCCCATGAATCACAGCACGCCAGACCTCCCTGTCCATCACCAACTCCCAGAGTTTACTCAAACTCATGTCCATTGAGCCGGTGATACCATCCAACCATCTCATCCTCTGTCGTCCCCTTCTCCTCCTGACCCCAATCCCTCCAAGCTTCAGGGTCTTTTCCAATGAGTCAACACTTCGCATGAGGTGGCCAAAGTATTGGAGTTTCAGCTTCATCATCAGTCCTTCCAATGAACACCCAGGACTTATCTCCTTTAGGATGAACTGGTTGGATCTCCTTAGCCTCCCCCAAAACTCGAGTTCTTGAGTCAGGAGTCAGCGTCTGTCCCAAGACAAACATTACATCCTTCCAAGTAAGCTCATAAAGTAAAGTTAGTCCCATAAAGGCTTCTGTGTACTTTTGGATCCTCTAAATAATCTCAACCACAATTGGAACTGTTTGAAATTCTACCAAGAATGAGGCAACCCCTCCTGGAAGGGTGCCCTGATTCTCAGCCTGTTCAGTTGGGAGACTCTGATACAGGGGCAAAGTAAGAGGACAGGAAGAAACTGAAGGTTTCACACCCAAAGCTGCACCCTTCGCTTTCCTGGGATGTTTCCCAAGCTAGTACTACTGGGGAAACATCCATCTTACATGTGCCTGTGCACAGTTCTGAGTATAGTCCTGACCACAGCAGAAATGGTGAGTCACAAAGAGATGAATAACAACCAAGATGCCCATTCAGAGTGTCACCACGCCAGTATATGAGATAGCAAAAGAGGTGGTAGAGGGTTGGCCAACGAGGAAAGAGTAATTTTTGTCCTCGAGCTACTAGAACCAGTCCTTCCAGTTCATTTCCACAAATTCCACAGAAAGAAATATCTAGGGAGTTGAGAAAAAAGTCATCAGAGAGCCTCCTCTGGTCCACTAAGAGCTAGTACTACCAAAGGAAGAAGCCCATTCATTTCCAATCTGACCAGATCTTGCAATTCCTGATCTGTGTCCTCAAAAACCTCAAGGTCCGCAAAAACCTCAAAAACTGTATACCAGCAGTGCTTCTATCCACACAGCTAGAAGACACAGCAGTGATAAGGACTCACTTTCAGGTCGCTGGTCCCCGAGGCAGGCAACCAAGAGAGTGACCTCTAGCCTGAGAGACGATCCTGGAGCTAGAGCTCCGCCTCGCTCCCAAAGGTGCTCCTGTAACATTTGTCTCCTAGCAAGGCTAGGCGCTTCCATACATGGGGTCTAAGTAAAAGTACATAGTAATATCATGGATCACAAGTCCCTTGAAAGTCTATGATATGGCAGACTATGTTAGTAGTTCTAATTCCCCATGCAATTATGGAATGGTCAAAGAGAACAGGAAAAAGTGATTGAGAAAGGAAAGTTCCGTCCACATGCTTTTCCCATCTCTGGCTGCTCCCCTAGCAGGGACCTTGGGTGTCTCTTGGCTGGCAGGTCCGTATAAACCCCTAAAGTCATGGCTGTGGATGCCACTTTTTCTCTCTTACAGATGGGAGCTAGCAGTTCCATAACCACTTCTTTAAAATGTATTTTAAAAAGTTGGGGCAAGTTTGATTGTCCCATCTTTGCATGAAATGTTGCCTTTGTATCTCAAATTTTTTTGAAGAGATTTCTAGTCTTTCCCATTCTATTGTTTGCCTCTATTTCTTTGCACTGATCACTGAGGAAAGCTTTCTTATCTCTCCTTGTTATTCTTTGGAACTCTGCATTCAGATGGATATACCTTTTTTTTTTTTTCCTCCTTTGTCTTTCACTTCTCTTCTTTTCTCAGCTATTAGTAAGGCCTCAGGCAATGATTTTGCCTTTTTGCGCTTCTTCTTGTGGATGGTTTTGATCCCTGCCTCTGTACAATGTTACAAATCTCTGTCCATAGTTTTTCAGGAACTCTGCCTATCAAATCTAATCCCTTGAATCTATTTTTCACTTCTACTGTATAATTGTAAGGTTTGATATACATCATACCTGAATGATCTAGTGATTTTCCATACTTTCTTCAACTTAAGTCTCAATTTTGCAATGATTTCATGATCTGAGCCACAGTCAGCTCCTGGTCTTGTTTTATGCTGACTATATAGAACTTCTCCCTCTTCAGCTGCAATGATATGATCAATCTGATTTCAGTGGTGACCATCTGGTGTACATGTGTAGAGTCATCACTTGTGTTGTTGGAAGAAAGCGTTTTCTATGACAAGTGCCTTCATTTGGCAAAACTCTGTTATTCTTTGCCCTGACTCATTTTGACTCCAAAGTCAAACTTGCCTGTTACACCAGTTATCTCATGACATCCTACTTTTGTGTTCCAGTCCCCTATGATAAAAAGGACATTTTTGGGGGGTTAATGAATAAGTAAATAAATTATAGGATAAATAAATGAAATTCATAGGAAAATCTAAAATAACTAGAAATATTTTAATATCATGCAGAAATAGATGTTCAGTCATTAGAGATTATACTCTGGGGACTATTCTATATTCAGAGCATACAGTCTCTGACATAATAGAAACTATCCCAGCTTTCTAGTGAGAGATTCAACTTGAGTTTTCTGTCAAGAACAGCTGGATTCATGGATTGTGTATGTAGGAAGATCTCACAGGATGGTAAAGGATATGGAATGGCCTATGGATCATCACTACAATAGTTAAAATTCAGTAAAGGTTCATAGTTTTTGAGATTCCATCTATTATCTATCCATGTTTGAAATTGCATCTATTGGCAAATAGATGGGGAAACAATGGAAACAGTGAGAGACTTTATTTTGGGGGGCTCCAAATTCACTGCAGATGGTGACTGCAGCCATGAAATTAAAAGATGCTTGCTCCTTGGAAGAAAAGCTATGACCAACCTAGACAGGATATAAAAAACAAACACATTACTTTACCAGCAAAGGTACATCTAGTCAAAGCTATGGTTTTTCCAGTAGTCATGTATGAATGTGAGAGTTGGATTATAAAGAAAGCTGAGTGCCGAAGAAGGGATGCTTTTGAACTGTAGTGTTGGAGGAGACCCTTGAGAGTCCCTTGAACTGCAAGGAGATATAACCAGTCAGTCCTAAAGGAAATCAGCCCTGAATATTCATTGGAAGGACTGATGCTGAAGCTGAAGCTCCAATACATTGGCCATGTGATGCGAAGAACCAGTTCATTGAAAATACCCTGATGCTGGGAAAGATTGGAGGCAGGAGGAAAAGGGGACGACAGAAGATGAGATGGTTGGATAGCATCACTGACATGATGGACATGAGTTTGTGTAGGCTCTGGAAGTTGGTGATGCACAGGGAAGCCTGGCATGCTGCAGTCCATGGGGTTGCAAAAAGTTGGACACTACTAAGAAATTGAACTGAACTGAAAGGTTCATCCAAACTTAATAAAGATTCAAATTATAATCAATTAATTGGCACAAGACTGCTAAACTAGAAAATAGAATAGAATAAAGATGAGAGCACAAATCATTGGGAGAAAGGACCGGAGAGAAGGGTCCCTGTGATGTAGAGGGACATCTTGACATAAGTTAGCAAACCTGTAGACATTTGTAACATATGCAATGTTGTCTATAGTTTCTAATATTGCAAGGTGCGCCTGCCCCTGAAAGTTACTTATATTAATATATAGCAAGTACATAGTTTTTCCTTGATTTCTTAACGTTTTTATCTCTAATCCCAGTATTCACTCTATAACAAGCTCTTTGATCTTATTCCCTGGCAGAATGTCAGTGTTGCCTTAAAGCAAGAGTTCAGAATATTCAACCTTTGAGTATGGACTCTAAAGAAAGGATCAATGTGGGAAATATAGAAATTCACTGAATATAAATGCAGATTCAGTGTCTCCTCTGTAAAAGAGACCCCAGCCATGGCCTCACTATATTGTTATGTATCTAATGGCTGTCATTTATGTGAAATATGTATAATATGATTAATATAATATGAATGTACCAAATATGTATTAAGCACCTACTATGTGCCTGGATCACTTCTTTGCTTTCATTATAGATAGAATTTTACCTATCAAGTGCCAAATAATTGAGAATAATTAGTTTTACTTCCACTTGTTTTAAATTTATCTTGTTCTTTGGTTCTTTGGTTTATCTAAAATATCAATAAAATACTTATAAAATATAAATTTAAAAGAAATATATGTTGCTTTGAAAATACTTGAAAAATCATGAACTAATTTTAACTTCATACTGATTTTAAATTTTCAGATGAGCAATAGGTGATGGATTAGAATTCTTTAAAAATATCATCATTTTGATTGTATCCAAAGTTAAGAAAGGCAAAAACAAACAGAAAAAAAAGGTTAATATTCTTATTCTTAATTTTTATAATTTATGAAAGGGTAATTATCATTATAATTATAGATTATTTAACCATATACTATTGTCACTGATAATTTAGACAGAACAAAATATAATATTAGAAAATTCCACATTTGTGTTATGTTTATTAGAAGCTATAATATACTACACTTACAATTCAGTATCAAAGATAGCAACCTTTATCTCCAAAACTATTTTCTGTTGAGAGGTTTTCAGTATATTAAAAGCAGCATAGTTAATCACTATTTGCATTTATTTGGTTTGCTTCAATAATGTTATAGCATTTTAATGAACATAATTCAGATTGATTTGTAAGTATGGGTTTAAAAAAGTTTTCTATTTAAAGTATTCTTTATAAAGGACAAAATAACACAAGATGAATACAAATGTGATCAGAGATGTATAATGGCAGCTCAATCATAATCACCCATGGTGAGAAGAAATTTCATGGAGTGAGAATCTAAAGGCATTGCTTGTCTTCCTCTTAAAGTGAAAATCTACTATCTGGAATGAGAATGGGTTGCTCACAGGCATGCCTTAATTCACTGAATAATGACTATGCTTTTATGGCAGAAATTCAAGTCAGCTGAAGGACTGAAAGAGTACTCAGTCGGAAGTAACTCTACTTCCCAGAGCTGATGAACTTTGGAACTGAGGTAAGTTGAGGAAAAAATGAAAATCAGGCAGCCTACTGTATCTGTAGCAAGCCCTCACACTGATAATTTAATAGATATTGATGCCTGCCTACAGAGATGAATGGTTAAAGAAGAAAAGAGACATTTTTCAGCAATTCTTGATTCCATATTATTCTTCTCAAGAGTACTGCTTGAAAGCTTAGTAAAATGATTCAAGAATACCATTACCTCTGGAATGTATCTAATTGGATAAATGGCAGCGGGTCATGGTTCCCTCTGATGGAGAGGTAGTTACAGTCATGCCATAGTTTTGTTTAAGGAAGCTTTATAATGCTGAGTGAATTTTGTTATTTTTGAAAGACTACTATAATAATGCTTTTATCCCTATTTCTTTAGTCCTGTATCGGCACTTCAAGCACTGTACCCAAAAGTTGTCATATTCCATTATCAGCAAAAATCTAAAGGGTAACACCTGCTTTAAAACAAGAACATAGAGCCTTTCTGTGTGTCATGTGATTATCTAATACCAAGTTATTCTTCCAAAAGCAACATTTTAATAGCCTAATCTTGATCAAGTGTACATGACACTCCATTTTGACATCATAATTTTCCTCATGGTGATCTACTGATAAGTTTAGTACAAGATGATTTGTAAAAATACTTTGGACAGGTGCTCTATCTGTAATTTTAAATGTTTACCAAACTATTATTTTTGTGGTTAATTTTTCATGCCAAAATATAAGTGTTATTCACTGTGTCCAGTCAACATATAATGTAATGAAACAAAATGGACAATATCTATGAGAATAAAAAGGATATACTAGATTTTTATGGGCTTAAACCTTTGGAATTCTAGGTCATTTTCTGATTGATTTGAAAGCTGTGTTGTCATTTTAGATTTGGTATTGTTAAAATAGCCATATAAAGAAAAGAAAGATAAATTGCTACTTTTCTTCAATTTCAAAAGGAACTAATTTGCTTTCATGTCTCAATATTAGAATTGCAAAATATTACATTATGCAGAGTACTTGAACTATACGTACGATATTCTAACATTCTAAAATCAAAATGTAGTCATTTAACACTTGTGGAAGTGGTTTCATTCTTTGATAGGTAGTACTGTATGATGCTATATATGGACAATACCATGTTTCAGATGAAACAAATGTTTGTGTGATTCACACGCTCATATGCTCACAGTTCTTTGAGAGAATTCATGGTTTTGTGTATGTGCACAGAAAAGGGATAGCAATGTGCAAAATCTCACAATGAATGCCTGATAAATGAATCATACTATAATCACATTTTAACAAAAGGTATATATCTGTTTATTTTATTTTGAATTTGTAAGTTGTTTCAAGGATTAAAGTTTTATTCTCTTAGGGAATTATACAGAGGGAAAAGTCTATAAGTCATTCACTCTTATAAGAAGAGTACTGGACTGTTTTGTTCAAATTATGTATGTGTGGTGAAGCCAAAGCCAGAATTCTCCCATCAATCAAGAGGAGGTATGAGGGTATAAGGATATCTAAAGAGACGAATGAATGAATTCCTACCATAACCCCCAATCCACATATGTGGTATTGATGATGGTTGTTCATTCATGGGAAATGTAAGGTGCTGAGAAAGTTATCTCCTTCTGTGATCACAGTATCCAATCGTTTTTATGTAGCTTAACATTTGGAGAAGGCAATGGCACCCCACCCCAGTACTCTCACCTGGAAAATCCCATGGACGGAGGAGCCTGGTGGGCTGCAGTCCATGGGGTCGCGAAGAGTCGGACACGACTGAGCGACTTCACTTTCACTTTTCACTTTCATGCATTAGAGAAGGAAATGGCAACCCACTCCAGTGTTCTTGCCTGGAGAATCCCAGGGACGGGGGAGCCTGGTGGGCTGCCGTCTATGGGGTCGCACAGAGTCAGACACGACTGAAGCGACTTAGCAGCAGCAGCAGCTTAACGTTACAATTCCATATCCTCTGTTTGAAGGAAACCTATATCTCACCTATA
Organism: Muntiacus reevesi; assembly: GCF_963930625.1. Taxonomy (NCBI): domain Eukaryota; kingdom Metazoa; phylum Chordata; class Mammalia; order Artiodactyla; family Cervidae; genus Muntiacus; species Muntiacus reevesi. The sequence continues at coordinate 23,231,241 of NC_089262.1, read as the reverse complement.
TCTAATGTCATCTTTCTCACAATACTATAACAGACCTTACGTTGAAAGTGAACTTTATGTATATTTTATGATATAGTATTATGACTAACATACTCTCAGTAAAAAACTAGTTAACAGTAATACTTCAAAAATAACTTCTATAAAAATAAGTAGAAATTAAAATACAGATTTAAAAAATCTGTTCTATATTTTGCTAAAAACTCAATCCATATTTCTCATATATGTATGTTAAGTTGATAAGTTAGCATATAGGAAAAAAATCACTTTCTTTAAAGAAAGTAATATCTTGCTTTCTCTTTTTTCCATCAATAAAATTTATAGGTATTTTAAAAAGTTCTAGAAATCCTATGTGATATATAATGAAATCTAAAATTTCCTAATTTTATAAATATAAAAAATTATGTATGTTCCTCAGCTTAAGAAGAATGTGCTCTTATACAAGTTTACAGTGATCAAATCTCAACCTAACATAGCAATTTAAAAGGTCAAAATTATAGGATATTAACAAAACTTGTGATTATTTACTCAATTCAACTTTTTAAAGGAACTGGATTAAAATCTCACTATTAATATTAATATTTTTTCCGCTATTATGTGACTAGTTGTGCCCCATTCTTTGCAACCCCATGGACTATGTACAACCTGCCAGACTACTCTAACCATGGGACTTTCCGGGCAAGAATTCTAGAGTGGGTTGCCATGTCCTCCTCCAGGGGATCTTCCCAACCCAGAGGTTGAAACTGTGTTTCCTGCATTGGCAAGTGGATTCTTTACACTGAGTCACCTGGGAAGCATCAATCATATATAATAGTAAATCACCAAGGTAGCCAACAAAATACTTTAAGCAAATATAATAGACATGAAGGTTCCATGGTAGATCAGATGGTAAAGAATCCACCTGCAATGCAGATGAGCTGTGTTCTATTCTTGTGTTGGTAGTATCCCCTGGAGGAGGGAATGTATTCTTGCCTGGAGAATCCCCATGGACAGGGGAGCCTGATGGGCTACAGTCTGTGGGTTCACAAAAAGTCAGACATGACTGAGAGACTAAACACTGAATAGCACAATAAACATGAAATTGTTCTAACCGGTGATATATCTTTGGATATGAATGCAATAATAGAATAAAAAGTCATGATAAAATATATTCAAAATACAATTGTTGACAGTGCAGGAGTACATCCTATTCAAAGTCTAGGACTACTAAAGGCCAAGGGACATTATACAAGATCAGTTTTGGGGAAATTTATTACAAATGGAAACTTGTATTCTATGACAGTTTTTAAGACACCTTTTTTTTCTACAAGTTTTGTCTCTTAGGCTCACATCCTAGCTTTGACATTATATTTCATAGAATCATCTCTCTGGAGAAGCTCAACATACAATTTCAGTATTTCTCAATTTATTACAGTTGTGTTGATTATGTTTAAACGTGTATAGTGTGCAACTAAATTCCATCAACCCCTGTCCCCAAAGATCACAACTTCATCTTTCATAATTGTTTTACCCTTCCTTTCCTTAACTCTATCCTTATGCCTCTGACTGAATAATTGTGGATGATTTGAAAAAGTAGACAGTGTTAAATGAAGAACAGTCTTTAATTTTTCTTTATACATGGTTGAAAAACTTCAAAGAGAGATCAAATTTCATTTTGTACAATACGCTTCTTGAGGAAAGAGTGTAGCGAACATACATTTAATTCAACTAGAAGACTTTATCCCAAGGTTCTGATTAAGATTTTATTATACTGTAAGATGATATATTGTCAGCTTTTAAATAAATCTATTACTCTGAAGATTGTCCAAGCTCTTATTTGCATAAAACTGCAATTTACAGATTTGGTAAGTGAAAATTCTGCATACAGTAATCAGCAGATTTTAGCATACAGAATTTAAAGCCATAAGTTTGCTGAGTATAGTTGAACTTGGTACTTTTGAGTTTTGTTAGATAATTAGATAAATATAACATGTTAATATTTTAAGAAGAAACTTCAACAGAATAACTTTACCTATTGCATTACTCATAACTGCCTACATAGCACTCAGTATAATCAAGGATCTCTCATCATACACTGCTTAGTAATTTAACAATGGAATTAACCTCTTTTCCAGTGAAGGAGGACCTTTACAAGTTATTCTGTCTCTAAAAAGTTAAGATTTCATGTTTTAAGAGTATGAACTATGCCTTAGGGTTGAACAGGTCATACTTCAGTGACAAGCAATCTACAGAGATCTGCAGCAAGGAGTTCTGTATTTAGACACCCAGGGATCCAGGCTGACAGCAATTCAAGAACCTTATATGGTAACTTCAGGACCATGTGGGCTGCCTCAGTTGCTGCAACAGGGAAAAGCAGAATGAGAACTGAGTGTACCTTTCTCTGTGTCCCTCTGCAAGTGACATATATCATAATTCAGAACTCACTAGCCAGAATAAGAAACATTACTTTGGCTAGCTACAAGGAGGACGAGAAAATATGATGAACAAATAGAATACTTGGTATGTGTTTACATTACAAAAATTTGTATGGGGAAAAATGAGAACTGAAACAGAAATGACAATTTACTATAAATTTGCTATGCTAAGGGACAAAATGATTTAAAATATAATGAACTGATTCAAATATGCCTAATTATACTATACATTTACATGTCTATATTCCATCTGGATAGCATCAGTACTTAATTAAACTGACCTTCATAATATAAGCCTTTGCACATATCATTCCAAATGATTTTCTCAAGACCCCATGGGCCAGAAGTTTAAGTAAGAATTTATCTGTTTTCTGTGATTTAAGAAGCTCTCCAAAAGCAGTTTTCCCCAAAACCCTTCCATTATTCTCATAGCACTAAACTTGCTGAAGCATTACAAATATTTTCTACTTTTAATTTACAGTTTATAAATTAAATTTTTGCATGAAAATTTACAAATGAAATTTACAAACAAATTTTAGCCAATACTAAATTATAATTGCCTTTGGTAAAGATAGAAAATAAACCTGGTATGAGCTCATGAAATTTTAAAATTTGTGTTTGTGTTAATTAGGTGGCCCAGTGGTAAAGAATCTGCCTGCCAATGTAGGAGATACAGATTCAATCCTTGGGTCAGAAGATTCCCTGGAGGAAGGCATGGCAAACCACTCGATGCCTGTATTCTTGTATTGTATTCTCCATGCATGTATTCTTGCCTGGAGAATCCCCATGGGCAGAGGCGGCTGGTGGGCTACACTTCATGGGGTCTCATAGAGTCAGACACAACTGAACACACAGTCATATATGCGTGCATGTGGGCATTGAGCCAGGTAAGCAGCAAGAATGAAAAGCACTTAAAGCGTGGATGATTTCTCTGGGTATATATCTAGGAGTGGGACTGCTGTATCATATGGTAGTTCTATTTTCGGTTTTTTGAGGAACTTCATACTGTTCTCCACAGTGGCTGTACCAACTTACATTCAATGTATAGGAAGATTCCCTTTTCTTTAAATCTGCAGTATGTATTGTTTGTAGATATTTTGTTGATGGCCCTTCTGAGTGGTATGAGAGGATACGGCATTAAATTTTGATTTGCATTTCTTTAATAATTAGTGATGCTGAGCATCTTTCCATGCGCCTTTAAACAATCTGTGGTTAAAAGAAATGGTATGGTCCTAGCGGAAGCAGAAAATATTAAGAAGAGGTGACAAGAATACACAGAAGAACTATACAAAAAAGATCTTCATGACCCAGATAATCACTATGGTATGATCACTCACCTAGAGCCAGACATCCTGGAATGCAAAGTCAAGTGAGCCTTAGGAAGCATCATTACGAACAAAGCTAGTGGAGGTGATGGAATTCCACTGGAACTATTTCAAATCCTAAAAGATGATGCTGTGAAAGTGCTGCACTCAATATGCCAGCAAATTTGGAAAACTCATCAGTGGCCACAGGACTGGAAAACGTCAATTTTCATTCTAACCCCAAAGAAAGGGATGCCAAATTATGTTCAAACTACTGCACAATTGCACTTTATCTCACACACTAGTAGCGTGAAGCTCAAAATTTTCCAAGATAGGTTTCAACAGTATGTGAAACAAGAACTTCCAGATGTTCAATCTGGATTTAGAAAAGTAAGACGTATAAGAGATCAAATAGCAAACATCTGCTGAATCATCAAAAAGCAAGAGAGTTCCAGAAAAACATTTACTTCTTCTTTATTGACTATGCCAAAGCCTTTGACTGTGCAAATCACAACAAACTGTGGAAAATTCTTCAAGAGATGGGAATACCAGGCCACCTTACCTGCCTCCTGAGAAATCTGTATGTAGATCAAGAAGCAACGGTTAGAACTGGACATAGAACAACAGACTGGTTCCAATTAAGGAAAGGAGTACCTCAAGGCTGTATATTGTCGCCCTGCTTATTTAACTTACATGCAAAGTATATAATGAGAAACTATAGTCTGGATGAAGCATAAGTTGGAATCAAGATTTCCAGGGAAAATATCAATAACCTCAGGTATGCAGATGGCACCACACTTACAGCAGAAAGTGAAGAAGAACTAAAGAGCTTCTTGATGAAAGTGAAAGAGGAGAGTGAAAAAACTAAGATCATGGTAACTGGTCCCATCACTTCATGCCAAATAGATGGGGAAATAGTGGAAATAGTGACCGACTTTATTTATTTATTTATTTAGGAATCCAAAATCACTGCAGATGGTGACTAAAGCCATGAAATTAAAAGATGCTTGCTCCTTGGAAGAAAAGTTATGATCAACCTAGACAGTATATTAAAAAGCTAAGACGTTACTTTGCCAACAAAGGTTCACCTAATCAAAGCATGGTTTTTCCAGTAGTCATGTATGGATGTGAGAGTTGGACTATAAAGAAAGCTGAGAACAAAAGAATTGATGTTTTTGAACTATGGTTTTGGAGAAGACTCTTGAGAGTCCCTTGGACTGCAAGGAGATCCAACCAGTTCATCCTAAAGGAAATCAGTCCTGAATATTCATTGGAAAGACTGATTGATTCTGAAGCTGTAACTCCAATACTTTGACCACCTGATGTGAAGAACTGACTCATTTGAAAAGACCCTGATCCTGGGAAAGATTGAATATGGGAGGAGAAGTGGACACTAGAGGATGAGATGGTTGGATGGCCACACTGACTCAATGGACATGAGTCTGAGAGTAAACTCCAGAGTTGGTGATGGACAGGGAGGTTTGTTGTTCTTCAGTCCATGGGGTTGCAAAGAGTCAGCTTCAGTCCATGGGGTTGCAAAGAGTCAGACACAAGTGTTCTTTAGTCCATGGGGTTGCAAAGAGTGACACAAATGAACTGAACTGAACTTAACCATATACATGTCTTCTTTGGACAATTATCTTTTTAAATCTTTGATTAGGTTAATTTGTTGTTGATATTGAGCTGTAAGAATTATTTATATATTTTGGAGATTAATTCCTTTCTGTTGTTTAATTTTCAAATATTTTCTTCCATTCTATGGGTTGTCATTTCATTTTGTTTATGGTTTTGATCTCTATGCAGAATTTCTTAAGTTTAATTAGGTCTCATTTGTTTATTTTCATTTTTATTTTTATTACTTTAGGAGATTGACATAAATTGCAGCAAGATTTCTTTTGACCAAAGTATGTTCTGTTCATGTTTTGCTCTAAGTATTTTGTAGTGTTCATCTCTAACATAATTGAAAAAGATATATGCACCCCAATGTTCATTGCAGCAACACTTACAATAAGCAGGGCATAGAAACATCATAAATATCCATCCAAAGACGGATGGATAAAGAAGACGTGGTACCTTGATACAATGGAATATTAGTCATAATGGAGAAGGAAATGGCAACCCACTTCAGTACCTTTGCCTGGAGAATACCACGGACAGAGGAGTCTGGTGGGCTACAGCCTATGAGGTCTCAAAGTGTCAGACATGACTTAGTGAGTAAACAACAACAATTTGTCATAGAGGAAAAAAATAGTGCCGTCTGCAGAGAAATGGTTTGGCTATCTAACCATGAGACTGTCATACAGAGTGAAGTCAGTCCGAAGGACAAAAAACATCATAAATCTGGAAAGATGATACAGATGAGCACATTGTCAAGCAGAAGTAAACTCACAGATGTAGAAAACAAACTATGGAAAGCAAGGAGATGTGCAGGAGGGTGGGATAAGTTTGGAGATTTGAATTGATGTGTGTGTATATATATATATATATGGCTTCCCTGGTGGCTCAAAGAGTAAAGAATCTGCCTGCAATGCAGGAGACCCAGGTTGAATCCCTGGGTGGGGAGAACCCCCTAGAGAAGGGAATAGTTACCCACACCAAATCCTTGTCTGGAGAACTTCATGGACAGATGTTACTGTCTATGGGCTCAAAAAGAGTTGGACATTACTGAGCAACTAAGACACACACATGTATACATACATACACACACACACATACACAAACACACACACACATACACATAACTGATTTACTTTGCTGTTTAGAAACTAGTACAACTTTATAAAGCAATTGTGCTCCAACAAAAATTTTAAAAATTTAAGAAGTAGAGGAATATGTCAATAGGGAAATTCACTAAAACATACTTTAAAGTTAAGCTTTGCTAATTATTCTTCACTGAAAAAGAAATACAAAGCTACAAAAAATAGCATATCCTCTGAATTTCAATAATAAAATGCAAAGAAAAAATGTGATGTAGGGAAAACAAGCTAACATTTCTGCTACAATAAATTGTGAATATTTGGGGAGGAAGTGAATTTCATCCTTGTCTATCAAAATTTTTGAACTATGCAATGCACTAGTTACAATCATGCTTGCATATTTGTGGAAAAATGTACAAAGATGTTCATCACTGCATTGCTTTTTATACAAAAATGTCACAAATCTTAAAAGTGAATAATCAAATAAATTATGGAACATACATTCTATGAAATATTTTTTTAAGTCATTAAATTCAAGTCCAACTCTTTTGAAACCCCACAAACTGTGGCCCACCAGGCTCCTCTGTCCATGGGATTTTCCAGGCAAAAATACTAGAGTAGGTTGTCATTTCTTTTCACAGGGTATTTTCTTAACCCAGGGATCAAACCTGCATCTCCTGCTTGGCAGGTGAATTCTTTACCACTAAAACATATGGGAAGTCCCTATGAAACACTATGAAGCTATTAAAATTGCATATGAAGTAACTTTCTGTAGAAATGTTTCTGATAATGAAGATTAAGGAATGGGTCAAGTGATAGAAGTAATAAAATTACTATCATAGCAAATATATATTGGGCTCTTTCTCAATGTCAAATATTGTTAAAACATCTCAAATGCATTACACTTATATTCATACACTACTTATGTAGTACAGGTACAATTGTAACCCTCTTTTCACAGATGAGGAAATGGAGTCTCTGAGAAATTATCACCTTGCTCAAGATTGCAGGACTAGTGAACCTGGTGAAACTTGGAAACAAACCAAGGCAGCCTGTTCCTCAGGCTACATTATTCTTAGTGGGAGATACAATATTAATATACATACACATACATATACAGACACACATAAACTCAGTAGTGAGTGTGTATGTAAGTGTAACAATGAGATATTAAAGGATCCTGTTTGTATGGGGGAAAAAAATGTCCTGTCACTGTAAACCAACACAAATGCTTTAAAAAGAATGATAGGATAAACATCAAACTTCCACATGTGGCACCAGAATATAGGCTATTATATTAATCTTATAAAAGCTGTTGCTGTATCTGCTTGTATAAAGCTTCCTCTCCAGCCACAGACCTTTGCTGAGGTTAAGCATTTGATAAACATGTTGCTAAATTACTGAGTCATAGGGTGATTGAATGGCCACAATGCTTGTGATGTGCTTGTGCTTAGGGGCTCAGACATGTCTGACATTTTGAGACCCCCACAGACTGTAGCCCACCCGGCTCCTCTGTCCATGGGGATTCGCCGGGCAGGAATACTGGAGTGGGTTGTCATGTCCTCCTCCAGGGGATCTGCCCAACCTGGGGATTGAACCCAGGTCTCCCTCATTTTAGGTGGATTCTTTACCATCTGAACCACCAGGGAAGCTCAAGAATACTGCATGGGTAGTCTATCCCTTTTCCAGGGGATCTTCCCGATCCAAAGATTGACCCGGAGTCTCCTGCATTGCGGGCAGATTCCCTACCAGCTGAGCTACCAGGAAAGGCCCCTTTATACTCTATCCACTCTTAAATTTCTCTGCCACAAATTATCCTATCAGGGCAGTTTATAAATATCTTACCCTTGACTTATATAGAAGAAATTGCCACAGCCAAATTTGCCACTATGCAAAAAATGTTCATTGAATGGAATTCCATGCATTTAAATCATAAAATGGCTTGCTCTCATTTTGTCACAAGAGAAATGCTATAGCCAGTGAGAGTGTTCCTGACCTAGGGAGCAACAGCAAATGAGTCACCTTGGAACCTGATTTGCCATAAATGACAAGACACAAGAACCATAAAACCCTATTAGTATAGTATACCTACATGTATACATTTACTGACTGTATATGATATAAACAATACACTGCATGCACAGTACACTATAACTAAAGTGCTAACCTATCTCCACCAAGGGGAAAAACAGAAACAGTACCTCATCAACAATGACAAAAAAAGGAAAAGCAGAATTACAACTACACTAAAAAAAATTAAGGCTCCATCCATCCTTAATTTCCATGAAAAATACAGCTCAATGATATTGCAAATATGATAAATATAACCTAAAAATAATCAAATTTTGATGAGCAACATTCTCACACTATCTTTAAAGACCAGGATTGCTTTTTCACTTAGGTTTCTTAAGATTTTGAGAGGAATAAGGATTCTACATATAATGATCAAAGGTTCAATCCAGAAAGAAGATATAACAATTGTAAATGCACTTCTTTTAGATTAGTTGAATTATTGAAAATGAGGCCATATTCATAGCCTTATGCTATAACAAATTTTTTAAATTATCTCTAAATATAAGTAAGTTTTATAAATATTTTAAGTTCATGCCACCTTAGGGTATCAGTAAGATTTTCAGGCCACCCCCAATAAGGAGAAAAACTCAGTTTAAGCACACAGTTTACTAAATTTAGTCAAAAGTTTAAGACCAAATCACTTAATATCATAGTTTATATGATTTTGATGATGTTTCTATGTTTGCTTTGAAAATTTTAAATACCCTGGGTCATCCTTATAAGTTCACTGAGGTTTCCAGGGGCATGTTTTCATGCATATGGAAACCATAGTGTCATAATAGAATTTAAATTCCTTAGCTTGAAAAAAATATTTTCAAAGGTATATTTTAATTCCAAATGTAAAAATTTTTAACTTAGATTTATTAACTTTGAGTTAAATAATACATTATTATTAATGATGCTAATATCAACATCCTTGACTGATGTAATTTTTTTCAAGTTTTTATGATTTTGTTTAGCGGTGTGGTCCTTTTCTGATCTATATAGTAACAGGCAATTTCTTATGGGTTTCTCCTGTGTTTAGGTAAGAGGTAAATGTATAGTTCTCTGGAATGTTTCTTAATGTTTTCATGACCAATTCATTTCTATATTGATAGTTATGTTAACCTGTCAAAATGAAGTATGAGCTTCATGGCATCAATAATAGCTGTTTGAAAAGTGGCTGTTATAAAAATAAAGAGATAAGGGCCTATGACTCACATTTTATCATTCTAAATATATATACTTTCTATGATGTGCCATATTTTTATATTGTGAGACAGTCATAAACATGCCACTATAAATGTCTTTCCCAGAAAATAAATTCTGGATATATTTAATGATGATATCAACATAAAATCATGCTTTTAGAAATCATGTGTATAGACAAATATTTTTCAATAATTTAACATTGTAAATCGAAAGCCAAATTTCACTAGAGACAGATAAAAAATAAAGTTACTCAATCGGGTCCGACTCTTTGCGACCGCATGGACTGTAGCCTACCAGCCTCCTCTGTCCATGGGATTTTCCAGGCAAGAGTACTAGAATGGGTTGCCATTTCCTTCTCCAGGGGATCTTCCCGACCCAGGGATCGAACCCGGGTCTCCCACATTACAGGCAGACGCTTTACCGTCTGAGCCACCAGGGATAGATAAGAGATACCGAATCAGTATCTAGTACTTTTAATACTGCTATTAAGTGTAACCATAAATGAATTAACTTTGTTAACTTCACCATGAGATATAAAGATATAATCTTGCTCGCAAGTCAATGCCAGAGTCAACTGAACTAAACTTTATCAATAATGCCTGGCACAAGTAAGTTATTAATCTAGTAGGTACGGAATTTAGAATTGGAAATTTATTTCTGAAAAACTAAAATTTTCATCTGTTATTTTGTTTAAATAGTTTACATTTCATCAGTATTTACTTGAAAAAATATTTACAAATATTTCTCTATAACCTGCCAATCATTGTAGTAAGAACTGGAGATGAAAAATTGAGCAAGACAAATGTTTTTGGCTACAGTGGAGCTTCCTTTATTAGTGTGTGTCTGAGAAGTGGGGATACAGAAAAGTACTCACAGAATACAAAATGTAACATTTCAAAAAGTGATCAATATGATGATTAACTACTCACTGGGAAGTTATTTTATATAGAATGGAAAGGGTAATAAGGTAATATCTAAAATCAGGGCTTAATGATAAGGAGAAACAAGTCCTACCTCCTAGGAAAATAGATCCCCATGCTGATGAATCTGTACAAAGACCAAGAGATGGGAATAAACCAGAACTAACTGATGAGTAAGATAAATGTTAGAGAAGAGATGATTCATTGGGAAAGACACTAATGCTGGAAATATTGAGGGTGGTGGGAGAAGGGTCCAACAGAGGATAAGATGGTTGGATGACCTCATTGACTCAGTGGACATGAGTTTGCACAAACTTCAGGAGACAGTGAAGGACATGGAAACCTGGAGGGCTGCAGTCATTGGGATCTCTAAGAATCAGACACAACTGAGCGACTGAACAACAAGTATAGCTACAACAGAATGAGGAGTATTGCAGGGGGGTCTCACTGCAGGAGAAAGGAGGGATCTAATTTCTAAATCATGACAAGAAGGCTGTTGTTGGGCTTCCCTTGGGGCTCAGCTGGTAAAGAATCTACCTGCAATACAGGAGACCTGAGTTTGATCCCTGGGTTGGGAAGATGCTCCAGAGAAGGGAAAGTCTACCCATTTCATTATTCTGGCCTGGAGAATTCCATGGACTATACCCCATGTCATGAGTCAGACACAACTGAGTGACTTTCACTTTTGCTTCACACTTTCAAAGCTGTTGTTGTTGTAAAGTCACCCAATTATGTCTGACTCTGTGAACCCATGGACTGCAGCATGCCAAGCTTCCTTGTCCTTCAGCATCTCGTGAACCTTTCTCAAACTCATGTCCATAGAGTTGATGATACCATCCAGCCATCTCATCCTGTTGTCCCCTTCTCTTCCTGCCTCCAATCTTTCCCACTGCCAGGGTCATTTCTAATGAGGCAGCTCTTCGCATCAGTTGGCCAAAGTACTGGAGTTTCAGTATTAGTCTTTCTAATGAACATTTAGGACTGATCTCCTTTAGGATTGACTAGTTTGATCTCCTTGAAGTCAAAGGGACTCTCAAGAGTCTTCACCAACACCATGATTCAAAAGCATCCATTCTTTGGCACTCAGCTTTAATTATGGTCCAACTCTCACATCCATACATGAAGGCTGGAAAAACCATAGCTTTGACTAGATGGACCTTTGCTGGCAAAGTAATGTCTCTGCTTTCTAATATGCTGTCTAGTTTTGTTGTAGTTTTTCTTCCAAGGAGCAAGTGTCTTTAAATTTCATGGCTGCAGTGATTTTGGAGTCCAAGAAAATGTAGTATGTTACTGTTTCCATTGTTTCCCCATCTCTTTCCCATGAAGTGATGGGACCAGATGCCATGATCTTAGTTTTCTGAAGGTTAATTTTTAAGCCAGCTATTTCACTTTCCTCTTTTACCTTCATCAAGGTGCTCTTTAATTTCTTTTTGTTTTCGGCCATAAAGTTGGTGTCATCTGCATAGCTGAGGATATTGATATTTCTCCTGGCAATCTTGATTGTAATTCCATCTTGTGCTTCATCCAGTCCAGCATTTTGCATGATGTATTCTACATATAAGTTAAATAAGGAGGGTGACAATATCCAGCCTTGATATACTCATTTCCCAATTTAAGACTAGTCTGTTCTTCCATGTCCGGTTCTAACTGTTGCTCCTTGACCTGAATACAGGTTTCACAGGAGACAAGTAATGTGGTCCAGTATTTCCATCTGTTTTAGAATTTTCCAGTTTGTTGTGATCCACACAGTCAAGACTTTAGCATAGTCAATGAAGCAGAAGTAGGCAGGAAGGTTGGATTTATTCTAACACTAGTAGAAAGATTTTGGATGATTTAATCAAGTTGTCGATGTGATTAAATCTGTTTAAAACAGAAACCCAAAGTTAGCTAATTGTTAGGCTTTTGCATTACTTTAAGTGGGGGGAAATGGATTTGTAATAAATGGTATTAAAGGAGATGGAGGGAAAAAATTCTTTGGGAAATATTTTGGAGGTACCAAGAGAGTGAATTTTCTGAAAGTAGGCATGGAATAGATTAATTTGGGATAATTGATGCCATAGAGGAATTCTGATGCCATAATGAGAGAAAGAATGAATGATGAACCAATTCAAGGGAGTGTAGAGGGAGCAAGTCAAGATATCTTCTTTCAGATGTACAAAATATGGATATCTAGTACATTTCCAAAGGAAGAATCTGAATAGTTTGTTGAATAAATGGACATATGAGTCTGGCACTCATGGGAGATAGCAAGACTATACAATAAATCTGGCAATCACTAGAATATAGATTATTTTAAAACCTTGAGGGTAAATGACACTATGCAATGTTATGCAATACAAGGAGCAAAGAACCCAGGGTGAAGCCTTAAAGTACCCTAGAGCTTTGAGATCCCTTTAAGAAAAGCCTTAGCAGTGGGGCTAGGGTACAAAGAAAATCAGAATACTCTATGGTCACTAATTCCTGGCAATGGAGTTTTTTGTTTGTTTGTTTTAAGAAATTGGGAATGATGTTCAATTATATCCTGCTGAGAAGAAAATTAAAGTGAAAATATAGGATTAATATTTTGCAAGTTATAAAATGCTGGTATTTTTAGTAAGGACTCTTATTGGCATGTTAATGAAGAAAGCTATTGTAGTGTAAACTCAAGAAAAAATAAGGATAAAAAAATGACAGTATTTACACACATTTGTTGTATTAACTGTACAGTCTTATGGAAAATAATGGACTTTAGATTAAGTTGCAACACTTCAGGTTTCTTTAAAAGTAACAAGTTGGTGATTAATGGAAATAATTCTATTTATTCTGCTGATGAAAATACAGAAGTGGCAATGATTTATTACCATTTTTAATATTAATACAATAATGTTCAAATTTTTAAACATCAAATCCCCATTTACTGAAATCTAATTGCAATAAAGCTTGTATTTGAGCCACTTAAATAGTATAAAATACAAATATAATCTAGAAGACTTTTTAAGATAAAGATTTAATTTCATTTTAAAAAATAAGATGTTTGTCAAGACTCAGTAGTTCAGCTATATTATTAATATTTTAGCACAATCATTTTGTAATAAAAATACATGCATGTGAGTATCTGTGTTTGGAGACAGACAGATATACATAGATGAGACAAGAGGAAATGAGCTTTGGGGAGGGATGAAAATTTTTAATAGCATAAATGTATCAGCTATATGAAGACATTGCTATTTAACTATAATTTAAACAAGAAGGTATATTTACTTGTCGTTCCCTACTAAATATAAGCTAACTTTCAAGTGTGTTTTGTATACATATTAATAAGTTGTTAGACTGTAAAGTCCAGAAGATATATAATTAATGGACATGCTTTGTTATATCAAATGCCAATTGTGGAGTGTTGTAGACCATTTTATATACCATATTTAAGAAAGGATGGGCTTAAAGTACAAATGAATACTAAATATGAATGAATATAAATATTTCTTAGACTAATAAGAAAGATTAAATATAATCACATTCAATAATTCAATGAAGACATGCGGAATTTTAAACATATAGTTTTTCAAATAGAATTATATCTTATAAAATTTGGTTTTGTACTACTCAGAAAAGGTATGTTTGTTGTTTGAAATTTCCGACTGCTAATTGGATGTGAATCCAGATGAGTATATGCTCAGTAGTAGATTCTTAGAGTGCTGACTACTTAGAAAAGAAAATATTTCTACTTGGTATTACTGAACACTTCTGTTAGCATAACATTTTGTATCACTATACTGAAAGATCCCCTTACTTCCAGGCGGTTATAGTTGTGAGAAATTAATGGAGAACAAAGAAAACTCCGTAACACCACATATTATCCCTCACTGAAATTTCATGATGACAGGATTAAATGAGAGCTTTTACACTAAGCCAGTGTTGAGGGAGAGAGGGAAGGGGAAATTTATGTGAAATCCTTAAACTCACTCAAAAAATTTTCTTTAAGCTTATGCATCAATGAAGAATTTAAACTTTTTGTGAAAGGAAGGAGAATTTAATATCTCCTTTCATGAAAACATCTGAACACAGAAGCAGTTGGGAAAACAAAGGATCAAAACAAATCTTTTCAAACTTAAAATGTTGAGCTACATCGTTGAAAAATAGAATACTCCAATTCCAGAGAATATAGATAGCACGTTATAATGAATAGAAAAATAATGATGCAAAATAAAACCAATGGTTAAATTTGCTTTATAAACATTGAATAGATAAGTCAAATATTAGAGATGTTTTCAGGAAAAAAAACTTAAAGTCTTTATACATTTTATACATATCTCCAACAGTGTATTGAAAAGGGTAAATCAAAATAAGAAATTAAAATCTGGACTTTATTAATTGTAGCTATCATTTGGTTAACTTTGCATAATCCCATTACATCTTTATAAGTATAATATTGTAAAGCCTTAGCCAGTTTTTCAAACCAAGTTTTTGGCCACCATTTAACAAAATGAGAAAAAGACTGGAAGTTGTTTTATAATGCCTTAAAGGATGCACAGTTACTTCAGTCCTTTCCATTTCAAGACATATTGTTTATCTTATCCCCAACCAAAATCTCTCATAGGCACACTGACTTTTTAAAATTTATAAACTAGTTGTTTGGAGTTTATATCTAAATTCAATACTGTCTGATTTAACAATGTAAACAAGATTTGCTTTTATTTCACAGAATATGCTGCATAAATAAAATTAATTTGCTGTTTTTTGAATGTTACAATGACAACGTTTTATGTGCATAGTAAGTGCTTTTGTTTTTGACTTTTGAAAATACAGTAATAGGTCATAGTGAAGGTAAGACTCTCCTCAAGATGTGGCAAGCGGAATGTACTCTTAGGTTTGGGAATTAGAATACTTTCATACTGAGGATTGTTTTTCTGTATATGTTACATTATGACAATATACATTATCAAATGTATATTTTACATGGGAGAAATGTGATATCAAGTATATGATAAATGGGTATATTAAAAGAAAATGGTAAGTACATTTTTTAAAATATATTTTTCATTTAAATACTAGATATTTATGTCTGTATAAAATATAGTTCAGTTATCAAAGTATGTTTCTGTTAAAGCTGGCCATAACAATCTATTTGCACAAAGTGCATTTATGCATTAAATTGAAAATAATAGCACATATTGTTTTAAAAGATGTGATTTATATGTAATATGTGAGTTATATAATTTATGCAACATAAAAATATTTATATAATTGGCCCCTTTTGACAGACATTTTCTGGACCAGATGAATAAATTCATAAATGATCCTCGTATTGCCATTAAACTTGTCACTTCTGCTCTCTTCTCCAAATGACAGAGGCACTGATATTTTATAAAAGCAAATTTATTCTTGTTGTTCTCTAGCTTAATTTCACTCACTCTATCGCTATTAAATTTAGAATGCATTTCAACGTGCCTAGCAGACATAAGCTCTCGCTTCATTGTGACTTAATTTCATTGCACTCTCTGCTTCATTCATTAATCTCTAGCTACCTTGGTCTCTTGTCTCTATGGGCCTTTATAGCTACAAGAGCTTTGTACATCCTTTCTCTATGTTTTGAATACCCATTCACCTTTCCTTTACCTTGCGAGCATCAGATATAATATCACTTATTTCAAATTAGACTAGTGTTCTACTTTTTTATGCTTCTATAGATTTATTTTCCTTATTATAATTTGAACATAATTTAAAAAAAAATTTTTTCCGTAAATGTCAGAATGGAATGGTGGTTACCAGGACGTGGTGGGTGGGAGACCTGGCTATATGTTGTTTAAGAGCACAGAATTGCAACCAATAGATAAATAAATGTAGTGATTATACACAACTTTGCAGTAGTACTATAAACTTCAAAGTCACTAAGAGACTAGATCTATATTGTTCATATCACAGAAAGGAAACAGTTAATGTGAGATGATAGAGATATTAGCTAACCCTATTTTGGTTATCAGGCTTCCCAGGTAGCTCAGCTGGTGAAGAATCTGGCTGCAATGCAGGAGACTCTGGTTCAATTCCTGGGTTGGGAAGATCCCCTGGAGAAGGGATAGGCTACCCACTTCAGTATTCTCAGACCTCCCTGGTGGCTCAGGTGGTAAAGAATTCCCCTGCAATGAGGGTGACCTGGGTTTAATTCCTGGATTGGGAACATCTGGAGGAGGGCAATCCACTCCAGTATTCTTGCTTGGAGAATCCCAAGGGCAGAGGAGCCTGGCGGGCTACAGTCCACAGGGTCAAAAAGAGTTGGAAATGACTGAGCAACTAAGCACAGTGCATGGTGGTAATCATATTGCAATATATAAATGTATCAAATCAACATTTTATAAACCTAAACTTACACAATTTTAAATCTTATTTTTTTAAATCATGGTTTTCTTTGTTTTGTGTAGTCCTTTTATTTATATTCTTTTCTTTGGAATGTTCTAGCAGCTATTTCAGTACTCAAAATGAAAAAATGCAGTTGTCAAATCCTGAGAAGCATTTGGGAAAGCATCAGTATAGTTTTTTCTAGATTTCTCTCTTACTGGTGCAAAAAATTACAGTGAGTATATAATGAAAATAGCTTAAAATCCAATTAAAGATTTTCTCCATGATGAAGAAATTGAATTTAATTTGTATTTGCTTTTAAAACACTAAGATAAACTAAATTTTTATTTTTTGCATCTCTATACAACAGGAGAAATTAGCACACACAAAAAGAGCATTATTTTCTAGGTCTTTTTTTTTTAATGATATAATTTATCAGGTAGTAAAACAGTGCCTTGTAGGGGAAAGTAGAGTTGACATAGCAGTATTCTATAGGCAACAGCCTTTGGAAAATTGTCTAATTTAAAAGCAAAATATTTTGTTTATGGTTGATTAAGCTATTTAAACTACCTCTCCTATTATATGCTGCTGTCTTTACCTAATCTGAAGCAAAATACATAAAACAAATATAAATCTTTATCTCCTGATATATTGCTGTGTATATTTTTAAGATTAAAATGCACATTATTGTGGTTTTTAAGGTAATTCTACTCTGGATTGAAGATGAGTATTTTAATAAGTTAGTTACTTCCCATCTTTTGTAATAGATTGATTCACATCTCATACCCACACACACAAAAAAACACTCTTTGGACTTATTGTTCTGATTACATTTCAGAATTAGATTTTATAATATATTTAATGCATATTTATCTGACTTATGGAGTGGATTATAAAGACTATAAAGGATTTATATATAACCTTTATTTACCTCATCGGTCCCACATTATTGTGAGTAATACAATGTTTAGAGTTAGTATTTTCAATTCATGGGTGGAAATTATGTTTCTGTGTTCATCAATTCAAATAAACATGTTTGATAACCAGAATTGTCAGCTCCAAACATCATACCTTCTTCATTCCAGTGACTTTATTAACATGAAGAAAATCCTTAAGTCTGTACCAAGCAATAGACAAGATATGCCATATTTACTTTTGTACACTCTTATTCAGAGGATCTGTTATTGTTGCGCCTTTCAATCACACAGTGCCTTCTCCTGTGCTTCCAGCCTAATTAACACAGTCCATGGATCTGTAAATCTCTTATGCCTTTTCTAACCTCAAATGCAACTTTAGGTCACTAAGGCAGAAAGTTAAGAAACCTTAATGGAATTAATGTGGCTTTATTTTGCCTTGCATGTTATGCTAAATTCTAATCTGGGTTCCCAAAGATTTGTAGTTGTTTATCTATATTTTGGGAGGCAAGCAAGGCAAAATGCCTTTCTGTGGGATGAGTCACTTCAAGGAGTATGACTAGAGACAGCATATTAGCATTGCTTGACAAAACACCTTATTATTACAAGCACTGAAAGGGACAAGAAATTGTATTTGAGTGAAAGGGAAAGAGGAGGGAGAAGAGGCAAATCATCAGTGCAAACCATAACAACCAGAAAATTGGATGAAAAGAATGGAGTCAAAGTTGCAGGAGGAATACCAAATGCAAGCATAGCCTGCTGCTCTACTTATCAGCTGCACACAGGCCAAGCTCCTCTAGGAAATCCAATTTGTTTAGAGGAAGTGACCAAAAAGATAGAGCCAGGCAAACGATCCGATGTGCCCTGTAACAAAACATTCCAGAGAAGCAGCTTTCCACAATTTGAACTGTTTCCCGCTAGGCTTTGTCATGAGAAACCACCCACTTCAAAAAGACACAAAGAATCCTTAATTTGTTCAGAGTTATTATTATACATGCATATGTGTGTGTATATATATATATATATATATATATATATATATATATATATATTCAAAAATATATGTAGTGAGAGAAGGTGTAGACCACTGAAACAGTGGATTCACTTTCTTTTAAGTAGTAAACTTCTAAAACCTGTAGCATTCTTTCTAAAATATCTGAAAATATATTTTTGATTATTTAAAGAAAGCGAAACCTAGTTAAGGAAAATAAAAACAAAACAGTTTGGCAAGAACTACATCAGATGAACATTCAAAAGTGCAAGTAGACTATATGGACCATCAGATACATGCTAAGTCATTTCACTTGTGTCCAACTCTTTGTGACCCCAGTGACTATAGCCTGTCAGGCTCCTGTGTCCATGGGATTCTCCAGGCAAGAATACTGCAGTGGGTTGCCATTTCCTTCACCAAGTCATCGTCCCAAGCCAGGGACAGAATGAAAGATCTTATGTGTCTTGCAATGGCAGGCAGGTTTTTTACCACTAGCACCACCTGGGGCACCCTTGGAATCATATGGACTGTAGGATAGCAGAATTCTGAAAGACAAGTGCTATACTGATGGGAATGTGCTACAGCAATAATCCATAATGGAATTACCCAAGTTGAAGGACATGCAAGAAACTCGCTTCCTATCATCTTAAACATAAAAAATGAGGTACAACTAAACATGAAAAATGCATGCCCAAAGAAATATAAGTTTGCATCAAGGTAGTAATTAACATGGACTTCCCTGGTGACTCAGATGGTAAAGAATATGCCTGCAATGTGGGAGACCAGGGTTTGATTCCTGGGTCAGGAAGATCTACTGGAGAAGAGAATGGCTACACACTCCAGTATTCTTGGGGCTTCCCAGGTGGCTCAGCAATAAAGATACCGCCTGCCCATGCAGGAGAAATGGGTTCAACACCTGGGTTGGGAACATACCCTGGAGAAGGAAATGACAACCCAATCCAATATTGTTTCTGGGAAATCCCTTGGACAGAGGAGCCTCGCAGGCTATATAGTCCATGGGATCACAGAGTCAGACATGACTTAATGACTAAACAACAACAACAGTAATTAACATAGTACAGTAAGCTCCAAAGTTGGTCATGAAATCATAGAATCACCAAATTGCCAAATTTCAAATTAAGTTTATCTACAGATATGGCACTGGGCTAGTATAACTCTTGGGATATTGAAATAGACTAGTATGTGTGTGTTGTATAAGTTTTTTTTATCTCTAATTTTGTTTGGAAACAAAGAATTTGTGCTGTGGATTCACAGTTCAGTCTTTACATATTTACATGCAAACCAGAATGATTTTACTTTATCCCAGTTTCTCTCAATTCTAACTTACTTTATTCAAATACTTTCTGTATTTGGTTTATAACTGCCTGAAAGTTGCTTCTATGGTTGTTGGTTGCCTATGTGCACAGTGGAAATTAATTGTGTCATAGTTGTTTAAAAGTACTGCAGCATTAAGAATTCTTGAAAGTGTTTGCAGGCTTAATATTGCGCAAAATGATCTATTGGCTAAAACTATATTTAAGCCTATGTTGTCTTTACGCTGAAATAGATCAGTTTTTCAGCTTGATGGAAAAATGCACTAAGTATCCTCCAAGTATCATTCTCTAATGTGTATGAATTAATATTCTGACAATTTTCCTTTATAGCAATTACATAACTTTTTATGGTTTCTTTCATCTATATTTCTACTTACAGTCTTATTTCACATGCGGGAGCATGCAAAACCACTGAATTTCTTCCCATACAATCTTCCCAATCCAGGGATCATACCCAGGTCTCCTGCATTGCAGATTCATTATTGTTTGAGCCACTAGGAAAGTTCTAATGGAGGTATAATTATTTATAATTATAAATTACATTTTTATAATTATATATAATTTTATATAAAATTTTATAATTTTATATAATTATTTATTAATTATTTATAATTTCTAATTACAATTATTTATAATTTCTAGTTACATGCTCAAAATACTTGAAGTGATTAGATGGATAAAACACTTAGGTGTTAGTTTGCTGCTGTTGTTGTTGTTAAGTTGCCCATTTGTGTTTGACTCTGTAACCCCATGGACTGCAATTTGCCAGGCCTCCCTGCCCCTATCATCTCCCAGAGTTTGCCCAAGTTCATGTTCATTGCATCAGTGATGCCTTCCAGCCATCTCATCCTCTGACCTCCTCTTCTCCTATCCTTGGTCTTTCCCAGCATCAAGGACTTTCTTAATGAATTAACTATGAGCATCAGATGACCAAAATACTAGAGCTTCAGCTTCAGCATCAGTCCTTCCAGTGAATATTCAGGGTTGATCTCCCTGCAGATTGACTGGTTTGATCTCCTTGCTGTCCGAGGGACTTTAAGGAGTCTTCTCTAGCACCAACAGTGCAAAGGCATCAGTTCTTCGGCGTTCTGCCTTCTTTACGGCCCAGCTCACACAACTGTATGTGACCACTGGGAAGACCATACCTTGACTATACGGACCTATGTTGGCAGAGTGATGTCTCTGCTTTTCAACACACTATCTAAGTTTGTCATCACTTTCCTGCCAAAAAGCAATCATCTTCTGATTTCATGGCTTCAGGCACTGTCTGCAGGTGTTAGTTTACATGGAGTCTTTTCAAGTTGTTTCAAAATATTTAGAAATAATTGATTTTATGTGTATTATCTAACCTACTTTTGTTAATTTGGTGCTATTCCATGATAACTACAGTTTGAAAGTCTGGAATGAATTTCTGAACAAGAAAAACAGTTCTTTCCTCCTAGAATGCTGTCATCCTTCTTAAAAAAGGGACAAAAAAATCGAGTAACTGATCAAATATCCTATTGAAAGATTTTAGTTTGTGGTTCATATGCTGCATATAACATATGGAAAAATGTGGTAAGACATAAATGACGAATGCAGATTGCTTTGCAATAGGAGAGGGCTCTTACAACATCACACACATCCGTTCAGTTCAGTCGCTCAGTCGTGTCTGACTCTTTGTGACCCCATGAATCGCAGCATGCCAGGACTTCTTGTCCGTCACAAACTCCTGGAGTTTACTCAAACTCATGCCCATCAAGTCGGTGATACCATCCTGCCATCTCACCCTCTGTTGTCCCCTTCTCCTCCTACCCCAATCCCTCCCAGCATCAGGGTTTTTTCCAATGAGTCAGCTCTTCGCATGAGGTGGCCAAAGTATTAGAGTTTCAGCTTCAGCATCAGTCCTTCCAATGAACACCCAGGACTTCTCTCCTTCAGGATGAACTGGTTGGATCTCCTTGCTGTCCAAGGGATTCTCCAGAGTCTTCTCCAACACCACAGTTCAAAAGCATCAATTTTTCGGTGCTCAGCATTCTTCACAGTCCAACTCTCACATCCATACATGACCACTGGAAAAACCATAGCCTTGACCAGACGGACCTTTGTTGACAAAGTAATGTCTCTACTTTTTAATATGCTTTCAAGGTTGGCTATAACTTTCCTTCCAAGGAGTAAGCATCTTTTAATTTCATGGCTGCAGTCACCATCTGCAGTGATTTTGGAGCTGACACTGTTTCTACTGTCTGCCCATCTATTTCCCACGAGGTGATGGGACCAGATGCCATGATCTTAGTTTTCTGAATGTTGAGCTTTAAGTCAACTTTTTCTTTCTCCTCTTTCACTTTCATCAAGAGGCTTTTTAGTTCCTCTTCACTTTCTGCCATAAGGGTAGCATCATCTGCATATCTGAGGTTAGTGATATTTTTTCTGGCGATCTTGATTCCAACTTGTGTTTCTTCCAGCCCAGCGTTTCTCATGATGTACTCTGCATATAAGTTAAATAAGCAGGATGACAACATACAGCCTTGACGTACTCCTTTTCCTATTTGGAATCAGTCTGTTGATCCATGTCCAGTTCTAACTGTTGCTTCCTGACCTGCATACGGGCTTCTAAAGAGGCATTTCAGGTGGTCTGGTATTTCCATCTCTTTCAGAATTTTCCACAGTTTATTGTGATCCACACAGCCGAAGGCTTTGGCGTAGTCAATAAAGTAGAAATAGATGTTTTTCTGGAACTCTCTTGCTTTTTTGATGATCCAGCGGATATTGGTAATTTGATCTCTGGTTCCTCTGCCTTTTCTAAAACCAGCTTGAACATCTGGAAAGGTATAAATAATAAAAAATAAAATATAGTCATAAAAATATGAGAGAGCATTTCAGGAAGAAATATTGAGTTGGCTTAAAAGTTCATTTGTGTTTTTCTGTAACCTCTTATTGAATGAACTTTTTGTCCAACCCAACAGACAGCACATTTTGTGAC
The DNA here is from genome assembly GCF_963930625.1 of Muntiacus reevesi. NCBI lineage: Eukaryota > Metazoa > Chordata > Mammalia > Artiodactyla > Cervidae > Muntiacus > Muntiacus reevesi. The sequence continues at coordinate 23,208,133 of NC_089262.1, read as the reverse complement.
CAATATGCAAACTCCCTGCAAACACCAGATCTCCCTTTCCCATAGAACTCCTTACAGGGTGTAAAGTGAAGTGGCTCAGTCTTGTCCGACTCTTTGTGACCCCGTGGACTGTAGCCTGCCAGGCTCCTCTGCCCATGGGATTTTCCAGGGAAGAATACTGGAGTGGGTTGCCATGTCCTTCTCCAGGGGATCTTCCCAATCCAGGGATCGAACCTGGGTCTCCTGAGCTTCAGGCAGGCTCTTTACCATCTGAGCCACCAGGGAAGCCCTTACAGGATATATTCCTGAGTAATATTCACACCTCCACATTTCCTTCTCCTTCTCAACATGGGCCAAATATGGTCCAAATATAAGTGAACCAAAGTAGTATGCAGTTGATGCCTAGGAAAAGTCATCATAAACAATCAGCTAGTTCCCTTGCCTTACATTTGTCTCTTCCAGTTATATTTTTTGACAAAAAGACAGGAGATATCTGAAATTAAATTCTAACTACCAAGTTGTACCATGAAGTTGAGGGTCTATATCCAACTGGAAGGAGTTGATCATTTCATCATGAGGACCATGAGAATTCCATGAAATACAAGGAATCTTGTCAGCTACAGGCTGGTCACCAAAGGAGTATTGCAGGAAAAGAGAAGGGCCATGGTTATCTCAGACTTTTTTCTCTCCAGATTCCTAGTTTATTGTTACATATAGGGTTGTTCAGGTATAACAGAGAAAATAGTTTAAATATTCTTGCAGTGAAAAGAGTAAACTAAAAATATATATATTATTTGGAAAAATTAGCAGACACTATTTCTGAATAAATCAGAGAAAATGTGTCATTGGACCTACTTTCAATGTGCCAACAGAGAACCCTTGCAGCTCAGAATAGATGGTAGTCTCGTTAAACCATTTTAAATTACAGTTTATTTATAATAGTACATTAGTGTAAGTTATATAACACAGTGGCTCAGTATTTTTATGGATCATACACCATTTGAAGTTATATATAAACTATTGGCTATAATCCCACTGTTATACAATACATCCTTGTTTCTTAGTTTATACATAGGGGTAGGGATTTAAGAGGTAAATGCTATTATTTTGTCCCCTATCTCTTCCTCCACTGCTATTAGTTTGCTCTCTGTATCTGTGAATCTGTTTCTATTTTGTTATATCATTTCTTTTACTTTTCAGGTTCTACTTATAAGTGATGAAATGAACTGTTTGTCTTTGTCTTATTTCAATAATCGTAAAACCCTCCATCCATATTGTTGCAAATGGCAAGACTGAGATATTTTTATGGTTGAATAGTATTCTATTGTCTATATAGATCTACAATATCTTTATTTATTCATCTGTTCCAGGACACTTTGTTTCCATTTCTTGGCTACTATAAATAGTGCAGCAATAAACACTGGGGTATGTGAATCTTTTCAAATTAGAGTTTTCAGTTTCTCTTGATATATACCAAGATGTGGAACTGCTGGAAAATATTATAGCTCTATTTACATTCCCACCAACAGTGTAAGAATATTCCCTTTTCTTCATATCTTCATCAATATTTGTTGTCTGGTCTTTTCGACGATAGCCACTCTGACAGGTGGGAAGTGATAGTTCCTAAATTGGAGAGAGATGATCTATAAATAGAATTTTATTTGATTTCCGAATATAATTTTAATGACTAGCTGGCAACGAAACTAGTCAGTTGTGGGAGTAGATGATTTTGATGACATAGTTAAGAGGGAAGGAACTGACATTTATTGATCACCTAAAATGTTATGAGAATATTCATATATTTTATGATGAATCAAACATTCTGATGTATATCTCATTGAACCCATTTGTAGCCAAAATAGTTTAAAACAATTTAAGCAAATTTCTGAACGTAAAAGATTAGGGTAAACTGAAATGAAACTGGAACTGTTTCACATGATTTATTGTATACTACATATCTATTCCTGGGTCAGGAAAATCCCCTGGAGGAGATCATGGCAATCCACTCCAGTCTTCTTGCCTGGAGAAGCCATGGGCAGAAGAGCCTGGAGAGCTATACAACCAATGGGGTTGCAGAGTTGCTATACAACCAATAGGACTGCAGTGACTGAGCGCACAAGCACACCTATCTATGTAAGATTAACCACAAGATGGTAATAACCCAGTTCTCTTTTGAGACAATCCAGCTATTCTCAGTTAAAAAAAAAAAAATCACAGTAGTGAAGAAAAATCACTAGTTAGTGAAAAAAATCACTAGATAGTCAAAGATATATGTTGATATTACAAAATTATGCGTGTGTGCTCAGTCATGTCCGACTCTTTGCAATACCATGGAGTGTGGCCCACAGGCGCTGCTGACCATGAGATTGTCCAGGCAAGAATAATGGAGTGGATTGCCGTTTCCTCCAGGGGATCTTCCCGACCCAGACTGAACTCGCATCTCCTGCATTGGCACATGCATTCTTTACCACTGAAAGAATTATAACATATAACAAATTAAAATAAATTGCATAACTGTGATACTAATCACCTACCATGAAATAATATTCCAATGTGAAATATATATATATTTTTTAAATTTCAACAGTCCAAAATTTTATCTATAAAATTCAGAAAGTAATATGCTTATTATTATAAGATTAATGTCCATTGTAAGATTAAATGAAATATTAAATATACATCAGATTTTGACAAATATTATATATCAACCAATATTAATTGTATGCAAATAATAAATGATAAACATGTACTATTTTAGTTTACTCAAATAATAAAGACATCATCTTGAAATCAGAATAATTTTCCATTACTAAAATCACTAAGCTCATCATATATTGTATATTTATGCAAAAAGCAAATGTTCCATTACTTGTGGTTACACTAAAAGATATTTACTGCAATATTCCAGCAAACACAGGATCCAGCAACCCCACTTGGGCAAATGTCCAGAGAAAAATATGATTCAAAGGATATATGCACCCCAATGTTCATTGCAACACTGTTTATAATAGTCAAGACATGGAAGCAATCTAAATGCCCATCAATAGAGAAACAGATAAAGATGTGGTAGATATATACAATGAAGTACTATTCAGTCATTAATAAAAATGAAATAATGCCATCTGTAGCAATTTGCAGACAGCTGGGGTGGAGGAAAAAATTAAGAGTCTGGGATGGACATGTACACACTGCTATATTTAAAATAGATTACCAACAAGGAAGGGTCTACTAACATAGCACATGGGATTCTGCTCAATATTCTGTAATAAATACAAAAAGAATTTGAGAAAAGAAGAGATACACATATAACTGAATCATTTTGCTCTACACTTGAAACACAACATTGCTAATCAACTATACTCCAATTATAAAATAAAATTTAAAATAATTAAAATACAAAATTTGATAACCTAAAAAAGACAAAATGTGTGTAATAGTTTATATCTAATCTGGTTATACAAATAGGGTAAGATTTCTTTTGTTTTTGGTAATCTCTTTAGCAGATTACCTGTGATGCACTTTATAAGGGATAAAGTTATTTTATTCTTTTTAAAAATCTATGGATAGGTTTACTTGCAGGATAGCAGTATATTTTTAATTACATTTCTTCTACAACTGAACTATAAGGACAGGATTAGCTTGGCAGTTTCTGAACTAAACGGACACAACTGAGGTTCTTGTGGTAGCACAAATATCGGGTAAAAGTCTTACTTCTGTCTCTCTTCTTTTTAATATGAAAGTGAATGTGTTAGTCACTCAGTCATGTCTGACTCTTGCAACCCCATGAACTGCAGCACGCCAGGCTCCTCCGTCCATGGGATTCTCCAGGCAAGAATACTGGAGTGGGTTGCCATTTCCTTCTCCAGGGGATCTTCCCAACACAGGGATTGAATCTGGTTCTCCCTCATTGTAGGCAGATTCTTTACCATCTGAGTCACCAGGAGGCCCTTTAGTATAGAACCAGACAAAACATTCTCTCCAAGTTCAAGATTTTATGGTGGAGTAAGCATTGTTAATGCAAGTTCTTACATCTTGTAAAGACCACCACTAGTCTTTTTTTGATGATATAAAAATATGGTAAGCCAGGATTGTATTCTGCAGGTGTTTTTCATAAGTGACATATCTCTCCATCATATTTGAAGCAGGTTTACATATATGAATCCAATCTTGTAGTAAGCCAGAGGATGGTGTCTCAGATTTGGATAAATAAGATATTTATAGTCAACCAGTCACAAGTAAATGATTGTTATTTGTGGGGTGAGTATCATCTTAAGAGGAAAGTTAAAAAATAGCCAGAAGAAAATACTAAGAGAAAAACTAAAGGGGAAATATGATCATTTATATTACTTTCTTGTTCACAGAACCCTTATTTCTCTACTGTTCCCTCCCTCTTCCATCCTCCTGCATCTCTTAGGTCCTCCATTCCTCAAAATCAACTCCTGGGAAGAGGGAGACAATAATCTTTCAGATGCATGGCCCCCTTCATGTGTGCATTTCCATGCAAAGAGAGACAGGTGCACAATATCTTTAGCTGGTAATGAACCACTTTCTCTGAGGACCTAAGTTGTGAATCTCATGACCTAACAGGGATCTCTTCATGTATTAGCCTGGATTTAACCTTTATCATTCACACACCATGTGGCTAGGAAGCAGGGATCACAGAGATATGATTAGAGGATAACTGAGCACTTGAGTAGGAGGCTGTGTCCCTACATGAAGTCAATAATTTGACCAGTCATTGTGCTTGGCACTTGGAGAAGGCAAACAGAAATACTAGGTGGAAATACTGACACAAAGGGGAAAATAAGGGCTTAAATTCTATGCTTTTTATCTCAATAGGAGGGAAATCAGCCCTTCTTATTCAGACTGCCAGTGAGCTGATGTCAGTGCAAAGCTACCCAAGCCTCCTATGTAATTCACCTGCCATCCACCTGCTGTTACTACTCATTTGTTTTTTTTTTCCTCTTCCCTGCATTCTCTTGTCAACTATTCAAGCTCGCATGAGGAAAAAGAGAGTAGAATAGCAAAGATAGACTATTACTTAAAACTTAGCAGCAGCTACTTAGTTTAGGGACAACATAGAGATAAAAAGAAATAAAATAATTTTAAAAATACAGTGTCTGCTTCTGAGCTTGAACTATTTATTCTCGTCTATAACCCTTTCTCTGCACATCCTTTGAAGGGAGCTAGGAAGAAAGATACACTGTATATCATTACCGCAAGAGGCTGGGACAATGGAAGATGGATTGGAGAAAGAGACTTCAAGAAACACAGAAATGGCAGCAACAGAGATTCAGGAAATCCCAGAAGGACAAAATCTTCATCTAGGGAATAACTAGCAAATGGCTCAACATTGATGGATTGAAGGAAATCTCTGAGGCGGTGACTGGGAAATATGTTTCCCTTATGCCATCTTATTCCTTGCAATTCCTAGTACATACAGATGCTATTTATTCCATACAAGTCTCTTACTTTTGATCTGATGATACATCAGTGTCAGTTGTTGGTATTTTTATTCAGCTTTTCATTTTTCTCTTTATTCAGTATTTTTCATACAAATATTTTCTTTTAACTGAGGAATATAGTTTTCTCTCCCAATCACCTGTAAAACGATTTGGAAGACAATGACTAGGCAAATTAGGCCTCAGTATTCTGTATGCCAGATGGAATATTTCTGGAGCTCCCTGGGGGAATAAAAGACATTTTATCTGACTATTTTGTCCTTTCTGAAAGAAAAGGCGGTAAGGCAGTGGCAGTCTCACAGTATGTTGGAAAAATATCCTCAATGGCAGCAAATAAATGTATCAGTTTGGGCTCTGGAGATAATGATACTGGTTTAATTTGACATGAAAAACAAATATAGCTAACAAAACAATAAGCCACAGCCAAGTGTAAAACAATATCCTTTATTAGCACTCAACTAGAAGTAAAACAGTTACACAAGAATTAGAACAAAAGGGATAGGTAAAACAGGAAGTCACTCAATACTTCCATATGTTCAGTAAAGAGGAAGGTAAATTTGATCAAGGTGGTCACCCCTCTATCAAGGCTATGCATAAGATTTTGATGAAGCAAATAAATTGCTGTTTCAATAACTATACTGTAGTTCCTAACCCTGCAACTATTTTTATTTTTGTACCATCATCTACAAAACTTTTCTCTATAGTTGATCTACATTCTGCTTTTATCCCCTTATTCCTCTAGTGAATGACTATTAAACTTTTGTTGGTGTTTGCTTATAAATAAGTCCAGAATTTATGGCAAAGGAGTTTGCAGGATTTCAGGTTTCTTATTTTCTCTTGTTATTTACAGGAAAACTTGAGGAAAGTTGTCCCACCTGAGAGATTTATGAATTATTCACAATGTAGATGATTTGTTGGTGCCCTTGGAAACTAAATAGCAATGCAAAACTGATACTTGGACTTGGCTAACTATCCTTGCTTCACAGGGGCAAAGGATGTCAGACAAACTACAGTACTGCTGGAATGAAGCAAAGTATTTAGGGCATCTGTTGTCAGCTGAAGTCAACACATGCTACAATCTACAAGTCAGCTATTCTACACTAGGGGTTTCTAAAAGCCAAAGAAGTATGCAAACAAACCCCAAATAAACAATTTAGGGACAAGTAGTGTATTGTAGAGAGTGGGTCCCAACTTTAGTGAAAACCAGAAATCCACAACAGAGCAGTTATTTGGCATTACTCTAATCGTCTGGGTTAGTTCCTAGGAGCTAAAGAGATTCTGAACCACTGAAATGGGCTATAGTTTCTCTCTCAGCTTTAGAGATTCTAGATTTTGAGAAGCTTTTCCACTTGGTTTGTTATGAAGATAAAGGTGCTGCTAGTGAAATTTTAACTTAAATCTTGTTAGCAGACTTGAGCATACTTGCAGACTCTTCTGCAAGTATGGATGCATGGAGTGTCTGAACACCTCCAAGAAGATAAATGGAAACCACACTTTTGAGTTACCATGGGCTACTGAGCTATCTTGGGTTACCTGACAGCTATCTTAAAGATGCACAGGATCTAGCATTCAATGCACTATCAAACTAGTTATGAATGAGTGCTGTTTTCTACTTATGATATTTACGTGGGGAACATTCACCAAATTCCCTAAATCTTACTTAAAAAAAATCAGATCCTGAGGAAATAGAAATGATGATCATCACAGGGATAATAGAGGATATTAGACCTTGACTAGAATGTCTGATATTCCTGTTCCAAATACACATGTGATTATATGATGTTAGTGTGAGAGAGAGTAACACACATAAGTGCATGTGCATGCATGTTTGGTCTAATACAGCAGGGACATTTGGAAAAGCAGGGAATTCTTGATTTTGATGAGAACTAAAATGTCATTTGGAAAATTCATGGTCGATGTGTAGAGGCTTTACAACTAATGTCCTGCTTAGATATTAGCAATCCATTTTAGAGCTTAATAAAGGCAAAACAACAAAAAATTTTAAGGCAGTGATCTTTCTGACAAAGTTAGAAGAAAAAAATAATAAACACAGTTAAGACATGACAGATTCCAAACTTAGAAGCCCCATTTTTAATAAGAAATTTTCAAAGAATAGATATATGTATAACCAAATCACTTTGCTGTACATCTGAAACTAACACATTATTGCTCAACTATACTGCAAAATAAAATAAAAAATTAAAAACTCAAGTACTTATCATAAATGAATGTTGAATTTTGTCAAAGGCTTTTCCTGCATCTGTTGAGATAATCATATGGTTTTTATCTTTCAATTTGTTACTGTAGTGTATTACATTGACTGATTTGTGGATATTAAAGAATCCTTGCATCCTTGGGATAAAGCCCACTTGCTCATGATGTATGATCTTTTTAATATGTGGTTGGATTCTGTTTGCTAGAATTTTGTTAAGGATTTTTGCATCTATGTTCATCAGCGATATTGGCCTGTAGTTTTCTTTTTTTTGGTGGCATCTTTGTCTGGTTTTGGAATTAGGGTGATGGTGGCCTCATAGAATGAATTTGGAAGTAAATAGCCTCCAACTAATAAAAATAAATAGAAAAGAAAAAAAAATCACCTTGAAAAAAAATAAATAAATAAAAACTCAAGTAGTCCTAACTATCTGGAATTGGAAATGTAGATAGCTAATACAGTGTTGCCATCAACTCAAAAATGATTTTTAAATTCGAATAAATCTTAACATCTTGTATAATTCTCTGCAATGAACCCTCAGTGTATGAAGAAACAATCTAAATGACATAGGATAGTTTTATAAAAGTGCTGGAGGCAGACGTTAAACTCAAAAGTACAAATGAAAGAAAGTCTTATTGAAATTAAATCATTCAGGTATATTGGAAACTTGATGATTTTTGCATCATGAGTATCATAAACTGCTCAAAATTTCTCTAGGAATAAAATTCTAAGTTGTGCCTGACAAAAAAAAAGAAAAAAAGAAATTTTCATTCATTTTAAAAAGGTTCCACAAGGGAATTACCTGGATTTAGAAAAATAAAAGAAACTCAGTGAGTAATGGGAATTATCTTATGAAGAAATTCCTATATCAGTCTTTATTTGCTTTGTTAAAATTGCTGTGTCACCAATAAAGCCAGAGTAACTAGACTCTGTGTGGTCAGTCGCTCAGTCTTGGCTGACTTTTTTGAGACCCTATGGACTGTAGCCTGCCAGCCTCCTCTATCCATGGAATTTTCCAGGCAAGAATACTGGAGTTGGTTGCCATTTCCTATGCCATTTCCCAACCCAGGGATTGGACCCAGATCTCGTGTTTCCTTCACTGGCAAGAGGATTCTTTACCACTGTGCCACTTGGGAAGCCCCTACCAAAAAGATGAAATTACTCAAAACTTATTAAAGAGGAATGCTTTTGTCAGAGTTCTTTTTATGCCAATTCCAAGATACTTGCAGAAGATTCCTCATCAACTTTACAAGAAAGGTGGTGGCAGTTGGGTTTTACAGAATCAACACCCGTGGAAGGTAAGAAATTTTGTCTAATTACATTATGTATGATGTCTGAACTGCCTATTATCTTTCCTTTTCAAAAGTTGATTATCATAAACAGTAGTACTAGCTATCATAATACACAGAATTCCTACTTCAAGGTATCAGAGCATGCTGAATCAGAGAGGATTAATTTTGTTTCCCCTGCCATGTAGAAGTTACATAAATGTTTGTGGGTACCTATTGGTTATTACATTTTTTTATCCTCAGCCCTTTGGATATATAGAATGGATGAACCAAACTCTAAAGAAATCAAAAGTCAACAAAACAATTCAACAATTTATTGACTAACCTTCCACAATCTATTGGATTAAGATGGTCTGGAGCTTTACTATTATACTAGCTTTGGTACAAAGTACAGAATTCCTGCAAGCAAAAATACACTTTTCCCTTTGAACTTGTGTTTGACATGTCTACAAATTGGGTCTGAGATATTGCCCTGGGCCTGATTTAACTGAATTCTCCATAACTGTTTCCAATATTTTAAAAGGGCTTCTCCCTTCCCTGGAAACTAAAGTCATAAGGACCTGGAGGATCAACATAAAGAAGTCTGCCATTTCTCTCGGGAGATTTCATCTACATAAAAGTGTTCCAGAGGAAAGATAGCCTGTGCCCATGCTGAGAGGGATCCTTTCAAGTGTTGCTTATCATTCAAAAAGCTATTAATGTGAAACGAATACCTAGTGGGATTTAAGTTTCCTATGTGAGCCAGCACCTCAGGAGAACTAAATTGTGGCTTCCACAAAACACTGGAAATCTAAGTTTTCCAGACTCACTGATACTGAACTCAATTGAACTTGTTCATTAGTTGCTCAGTCGTGTCTCACTCTTTGTGACACCACGAATCGCAGCATACCAGGCCTCCCTGTCCATCACCAACTCCCGGAGTCCACCTAAACCCATGTCCATTGAGTCGGTGATGCCATACAAACATCACATCCTCTGTTGTCCCCTTCTCCTCCTGCCCCCAATCCCTCCCAGCATCAGGGTCTTTTCCAATGAGTCCACTCTTCACATCAGGTGACCAAAGTATTGGAGTTTCAGCTTTAGCATCAGTCCTTCCAATGAACACCCAGGACTGATCTCCTTTAGGATGGACTGGTTGGATTTCCTTGCAGTCCAAGGAACTCTCAAGAGTCTTCTCCAACACCACAGTTCAAAAGCATCAATTCTTCTGCACTCAACTTTCTTTATAGTCCAACTCTCACATCCATACATGACCACTGGAAAAACCATAGCCTTGACTACACGGACCTTTGTTGACAAAGTAATGTCTTTGCTTTTTAATATGCTGTCTAGGTTGGTCATATCTTTCCTTCCAAGGAGTAAGTGTCTTTTAATTTCATAGCTGCAATCACCATCTGCAGTGTACTGAACTCAATTGAAAGTAGGTCTTCTAAAGAACTTACTACCAATATTTTACCTTAATATACTATTCTTATATTTTATTCAAATGTCCTATTCATAGTGAGAGTTCTTTCAGTGACTTAAAGGACCAAGTTTACATTTAACCTGCTCTACTACTTTTCTTCCTATACTTCCAATAATACATACAGAAGGGAACAGCGGGGTACTGACAATATGAGGCTACCTCAGAAAAGACAGGAGAAGACAATGTCAGCCCACCCCAGTGTTCTTGCCTGGAGAATCCCAGGGATGGCGGAGCCTGGTGGGCTGCCGTCTATGGGGTCGCACAGAGTCGGACACGACTGAAGCGACTTAGCAGCAGCAGCAACAGCAGAAAAGACAGAAAAATGTAGAAAAGGAAAGCTTTTTACTAATAGACAGAAATCCAGCATTTACAGGCAGAGATTACAAAAAGCAGGTCTAATATTATTCAGTTAATATTGGAAGGTAAATTATTGCCGGTAAAATATAGACAGATAAACAAAGGTGAACGCCTATTATTCATGGAGGCATAATTAACTTATCATAATAAAGCTATTGATTTTAACCTATGTGAAAAATGACCCATTGCTTGTACTTGTTTTAATGAGTTAAAACAATTAGAGCTATGTACATTAAACACTATAATTTCAACCTGAACACTTCAATGAGTGTCTCCTAATAAGACTTCGAAACCTGCTAACAGCCATGGGCAGGGTTTTCTTTCACATCCAGGAAAAATTATCTGGGAAGACAGAATAATTACCAAAGCACCTACATTAGTGTGTAAATGTAATGTTGCTTATGTGATTGATGAAAACAAGAGAAATTTACTGGCTTAACAAGAAAAACTCACAGAAAAGACAGAAAGATGTAGAAAAGGAAATATTTTAGCTAATAGGAATCCTGCATTTAGAGACAGAGGGTGCAAAAGACAGGTCTAATATTATTCAGTTAATATTGGAAGGTAAATTCTTCCAATTTTAAAAAGTTAAATATTCTATGTTATTTATTTATTAAATAAATATTTATTATAAATATAAATACATAAAATAAACATTAAATAGTTATTTTTAAATAAAATAATATTTTAAAATAAATTAATTATGAAGTTCAAGAGTCAAGCAATAAAGATATAACAATTTGTGTAATTAATTTTATCATGTTGTTAATCAAGAATCTGCCTTAATCATTCATTATTAGCATGATATATTTAAATGTAATTCTCCAAGACAAACAAACATTGATTTTAAGAAAATCCATCCCATTGTTATTCTGATAACTGCTTTGCTTTTTATTTTGATAGGGACTTGCTAGATATTTAGACAGCTGGATTTCCCTGTAGCTACTCAGAGAAAGGTTGAACTAGAAGTAGAGATAATGGAAAAGTAAAAATGTTACTAACAGATATGAACAATAATAGGAGACAACATATAGGTAAACACAAATCTAAAAATAATAAATTTTAGATTTTTCTGATGCCAAAGGGAGAGTGAACTAAACCTCTCTTTTAGCATTTTTCTTTTTAAAAATGTATTTGTATGTTATTCCTCTGTATCTTTGAGATGTGTACAATTTTTCAAAAAGAAAAATGAATTTCTTGCCTGCTTTGCATTCCAGGGGTGTCTTTCTCGAGTCTTGGAATATTAGCATCAAGGAGGTGGCAACCTGTAATCTATTCTCTGTGGGAGTTTATCCAAGGCACTTGGCTCCAAGTTATATCTTCCACTTGTCAAAAAAAGTTACAAGACGTGAATGCAGTAACAAAATTTCATTTTCTGAAACTGAAACCAGTAAACAAGGATGAGAATGCATTTTAGAACACCAACCATGCTTACAAGAATAAAATTCATAGATTCATATTTTCCTTCTTTACATATCTACCCTCATTACTCATTACTGGACTCACTTCCACTACTTGATTTTTCATACACCCATAAATACCAACTAAGTATGCACACCATGTTATTTCTGATCTTGGTAAGATATATCATCACAGTGTCTGTGTGTGAACAATCCTACTTTGAACATGGGAGAATTCCTATTTAAAAAATGAATTATCCGTGTTGACACAGTTCTTACATTTTATAAACTATTAATTGTCCATTGTTGTCAAACATCCTGGGAAAATTTAATTTTGGTGAGGTTCCCACCACTAGATGTTTTCTCAAAACTCCAACATTTTTTTGAAATGTTTATTTTATATTTGGGTATAGCCGATTTAAAATGTTGTGATAGTTTTAGCTGGACAGCAAAGCAACTCAGCCATATGTATACATGTATCCATTTCTCCTTCAACCCCCACCCCTCATCCGGGCTGCCACATAACATTGAGCAGAAATCCATGTGCTATACAATATGTCCTTGTTGGTTTTCCATTTGAAATATCACAGTGTGTACATGGCCATCCCAAACCCTGTAACTATCCCTTCCCACCGGTCACCAGAAGCTTGCTTTCTAAGTCTATGAGTCTCTTTCTTGGCTATTGTAAACAGTGCTGCAATGAACATTGGGTTGTATGTATCCTTATGGATCATGTTTTTCTCTGAACATGTGTCTGGGAATGGGATTGCAGGGTCATATGGTAGCTCTATATTTAATGTTTTGGGAGGAACGCCCATGCTGCTCTCAATGGTGGCTGCACTAATTTACATTCCCACTAACAGTGTAGGAGGATTCCCTTTTCTCCACACCCTTTCCAGCTTTTACTGCTTGTGGATTTTTTTTTTGACGATAGCCATTCTGGCTGATGTGAGGTGATATCTCATTGTAGTTTTGATTTGACCTTATCTAATAATTAGCAATATTGAATATCTTTCCATGTGCCTGTTGGCTATCTACATGCCTTCTTTGGGGGAACATCTTCTTTGGTCTTCTGCTCATTTTTCAAGTGGGTTGTTTGCCTTGATGCTGTTAAATGTCATGAGCTATTTGTAAATTTTGGAGATTAATCCCTTATTGGTCACATAATTTGCAAATATTCTCTCCCAATCTGTGGGTCGTCTTTTGGTTCTGTTTATCATTTCCTTATCATATCAAAAGCTGTACTAAAGCTTTGGAGTATGAGTAGGTCCCATTTGTTTATTTTTTGCTTTTATTACCATTATTCTGGGAGATGGAACAAAAAAAAGACGTTTCTGTAATTTATGGCAGGGAATATTTTGCCAAAGTTTTCCTCTAGGAGTTTTATAGTCTCTGGTCTCACATTTAGGTCTTTAATCTATTTTAAGCTTATGTTTTTGTACAGAGTTAAATAATGATCTATTTTCATCAAAACAGCAATGTTTATAAATGTGGCTGCAAATGATTTAGGGTGTCCTCAGTATTATTTTCTTTGCCCAATTCTTAATGAATTTCTGAAGTATCAGTTCAGTTCAATTACTCAGCCATGTCCAACTCTTTGCAACCCCACAGACTACAGCATGCCAGGCTTCCCTTTCCATCACCAACGTGTGGAGCTTACTCTAACTCATGTCCATTGCGTCAGTGATACCATCCAACCATCTCATCCTCTGGTATCCCCTTCTTCTTCTGCCTTCAATCTTTCCCAGCATCAGGGTCTTTTCCAATAAGTCAGCTCTTTGCATCAGGTGGCCAGAGTATTGGAGTTTCAGCTTCAGCATCAGTCCTTCCAATCAATATTCAGGGCTATCCTGAAGTATAGTTTATAATAAAATATTATGCACCAATATGTTAATACAATAAAATATAGTTATTAAGAAACTATAAATATTTAATTTAGTTCCTGAACAGGTTTTCAAACTGTTATATATTTAAATTTTCTACATCTACTTCCATATATTCCTAAGAGAAAATGTTTACAGCTGTTGAGTAGAGAAGTAATTACTGCTCAAATTGTGTCCGTAGCATGTAACGTGCACCTGTCCGCATTTTCTTTTGATAAAATTAACATGAATTTACATTCCAATCAGTGTAGGAGAGTTCATTTCTCTCCACAGCCTCTACAGAATTTATTGTTCATACTAACGAGAACACACTATATAGCAGAGGGAACTCTACTCAACACACTGTGGTGACCTAAATTGGAAGAAAATCTAAAAAGAGAGGGTGCGCACATACACACACACACAAGTGATTCACTTTGCTGCACAACAGAAACACAATATTTTAAAGCATATATACTCTAATAATTTTTTTTGTTAAAAGTATGCGTTTAAACTTGGAAGAGGGTGTTAGCTATGACCAGTGTAATTTCTTGGCAAAACTCTATTAGCCTTTGTCCCAATTCATTCTGTACTCCAAGGTCAAATTTGCCTGTTCCTCCAGGTGTTTCTTGACTTCCTACTTTTCCATTCCAGTCCCGAATAATGAAAAGGACATATTTTTGAGGTGTTAGTTCTACAAGGTCTTGTAGGTTTTCATAGAACCGTTCAACTTCAGCTTCTTTAGCATTACTGGTCAGGGCATAGACTTGGATGACAGTGATATTGAATGGTTTTCCTTGGAAACGAACAGAGATCATTCTGTCATTTTTGAGATTGCATCCAAGTACTGCATTTCGGACTCTTTTGTTCACTATGATGGCTACTCCACTTATTCTAAGGGATTCCTGCCCACAGTAGTAGATATAATGGTCATCTGAGTTAAATTCACCCATTCCAGTCCATTTTACTTTGCTAATTCTTAAACTGTCAATATTCACTCTTGCCATCTCACTGTTGGACCACTTCTAATTTGCCTTGATTCATGGACCTAACTTTCCAGGTTCCTATGCAAAATTGCTCTTTACAGCTTTGGACCTTGCTTCTATCACCAAACTGGTGTTGTTTTTGCTTTGGCTCTGTCTCTTTATTCTTTCTGGAGGTATTTCTTCACTGATCTCCAGTATCATATTAGGCACCTACCAACCTGGGGAGTTCAACTTTTAGTGTCCTAACTTTTTGCTTTTTCATACTATTCATAGGGTTCTCAAGGCAAGAATACTTGAAGTGGTTTGCCATTCCTTTCTCCAGTGGACAACATTTTGTCAGACCTCTCCAACATGACCCGCTCTCTTGGGTGTCCACACACGACATGGCTTAATTTCATTGAGTTAGACAAGGCTATGGTCCATGTGATTAGATTGGTTAGTTTTCTGTGATTGTGGTTTCAGTCTATCTGCCCTCTGGTGCCCTCTCTCAGCACCTACCAGCTTACTGGTGTTTCTCTGACCTTTGATATTGGGTATCTCCTCTCAATTGCTCGCTGATCCAGTGCCCGGCAGCCACGGCTCACCATCAAAGCAAACACCCTCTTCCAACAACACAAGAGAAGACTCTACACGTGGACATCACTAGATGAAAAATATCAAAATCATATTGATTATATTCTTTGCAGCCAAAGATGGAGAAGCTCCATACAGTCAGCAAAAAGAAGACTGTTGCTCAGATTATGAACTCCTTATTGCAAAATTCAGACTTAAACAAAGTAAGGAAAACCATTAGACCATTCAGGTATGACCTAAATCAAATCCTTTCCAATTATACAGTGGATGTGAGAAATAGATTTAAGGGACTAGATCTGATAGACAGAGTGCCTGATGAAATATGAATGGAAGTTCATGACATCATAGAGGAGACAGGAATCAAGACCATTGCCAAGAAAAATAAATGCAAAAAAGCAAAATGACGGTCTTAGGAGGCATTACAAATAGCTGTGAAAAGAAGAGAATTGAAAAGCAAAGGATAAAAGGAAAGATATACCCATTTGAAAGCAGAGTTCCAAAGAATAGCAAGGAGAGATAAGAAACCCTTCCTCAGTGATCAGTGTAAAGAAATAGAAGGAAAAACTAGAATGGGAAAGACTAGAGATCTCTTCAAGAAAATTAGAGATGCCAAGGGAATATTTCATGCAAAGATGGGCTCAATAAAGGACAGAAATTTTATGGACCTAACAGAAGCAGAAGATTTTAAGAAGTGGCAAGAATACACAGAAGAACTATACAAAAAAGATCTTCACAACCCAGATAATCCCAATGGTGTGATCACTAACCTAAAACCAGACATCCTAGAATGTGAAGTCAAGTGGGTCATAGGAAGCATCAGTATGAACAAAGCTAGTAGAGGTGATGGAATTCTAGTTGAGCCATTTCAAATCTTGAAAGATGATGCTGTGAAAATGCTGTACTCAATATGCCAGCAAATTTGGAAAACTCAGCAGTGGCCACAGCCCTGGAACAGGTCAGTTTTCATCCCACTCCCTAAGAAAGGCAATGCCAAAGAATGTGCAAACTACCACACAGTTATACTCTTCTCACATGCTAGTAAAGTAATGCTCAAAATTCTCCAAGCCAGGCTTCAAAAATACATGAACCATGGACTTCAAGATGTTCAAGCTGGTTTTAGAAAAGGCAGAGAAACCAGAGATCAAATTGCCAACATCTGCTGGATCATCAAAAAAGCAATAAAGTTCCAGAAAAACATTTCTGCTTCATTGACTATGCCAAAGCCTTTGGCTGTGTGAATCACAATAAACTGTGGAAAATTCTGAAAGAGATGGAAATACCAGACTACCTGAAATGCCTCTTTAGAAGCCTGTATGCAGGTCAGGAAGCAACAGTTAGAACTGGACATGAAACAACAGACTGGTTCCAAATAGGAAAAGGAGAACATCAAGGCTGTACATTGTCACCCTGTTTATTTAATTATATGCAAAGTCCATCATGAGAAATGCTGGGCTAGAGGAAGCACAGGCTGGAATCAAGATTTGTGGAAGAAATATCAATAACCTCAGATATGCAGATGATACCACCCTTATGACAGGAAGTGAAGAAGAACTAAAGAGCCTCTTGATGAAAGTGAAAGAGGAGAGTGCAAAGTTGACTTAAAGTTCAACATTCAGAAAACTAAGTTCATGGCATCTGGTCCCATCACTTCATGGGAAATAGATGGGGAAACATTGGAAACAGTGGTTGACTTTATTTTTGAGGGGCTCCAAAATCACTGCAGATGGTGATTGCAGCCATGAAATTAAAAGACACTTACTGCTTGAAAGGAAACTTATGACCAAACTAGGCAGCATATTAAAAAGCAGAGACATTACTTTGCCAACAAAGATCCATCTAGTCAAGGCTATGGTTTTTCCAGTGGTCATGTATGAATGTGAGACTTGGACTATAAGGAAAGCTGAGTGCAGAAGAATTTAGGCTTTTGAACTGAGGTATTAGAGAAGATTCTTGAGAGTCCCTTGGACTGCAATGAGATTAAACCAGTTAATCCTAAGGGAGATCAGTTCTGAGCATTCATTGGAAGGACTGAATCTGAAGCTGAAACCCCAATACTTTGGCAACCTGATGGGAAGAGCTGACTCTTGAAAAGACCCTGATGCTGGGAAAGATTGAAGGCAGGAAGAGAAGGGGACAACAGGGGATGTTATGGTTGGATGGAATCACTGACTCAATAAACATGAGCTTGAGTAAACTCTGGGTGTTGGTGGTGGACAGCGAGGCCTGTCTTGCAGCAGTCCATGGGGTCCCAAAGAGACATGACTGAGCGACTGAACTGAACTGAACTGAAACCTTGGAAGATCTTATTTTTTTATGCTATTCTATATGGAAAATAATTGTCCATGAATTATTTTGAGTATAAAAAATATAATGGATCTGATAAAGTTTGAGGAGAGCACCAGCAACTATTGGAATATGCAAGAATGACTAGTTCATGGTATAGAGAAACTTTCATTTCATCAGCATCTTTCAGAATTAGTGTGCGGTCTAAGAGTTTTGTGTATTGCCATTTTTGAAAATTTAATATATGCGTTTCTTAATATAGTTGAAAGTTGTTTATTGGTAATTTCAGATATCTTGGTTTACATAATTTATGCAATAACATTTTGATATGCTGAATTTTGATGAATCAAAGAACTGACTTCCTTTGGAAACAATAAAATAGCATTTCCTTAAATTGGTTCAGTCAAAAGCCATAAATTGTTTTAACATGATGATATTCTTTGTCAAGAAATAAGTTTTTCTATTTTCAATTAACTAGAAAGAGTCAAAGTAGAGAGGAGATAAAGAGTATATATATTAGAATAAGATGCTCAATTACACAGATATATAATGTCAATGTGATAAAATAGAACATGTGACATTAATCACACTACAGATAAGACTTGACTTTACATTGAAACGTTCTACATAGTTTCACACAGTTTATTCTAACCACAGTGCACCTTGAACAAAGATGGACAGTATATTATTTCAAAGGTATACCTAATTCTAGACAGGAAAAAAAATGATATATATAGTAACACATGTCAGCCATCGAGTTTGCAGTACTTTCTCTTAGATATCAGCATCTGGAGATTTTTCATGGCAAGTAGGTCCAACCTGTTTTAGAGAATTTTATGAACCTCACCCCATCAGTTGCAAGGGCACCATGGATTCCAGAACATGAACAGACAATTCCTTTAATGGAAGTTTGAGTTTCACATTCACATAATCACCTAATTTGTATTTCCACCTGCTTTTGTCAAGACATTTCAATCGGCTTCCCTTGTGGCTCAGCTGGTAAAGAATCTACCTGCAATTCAGGAGACCTGGGTTCGATCCCTGGGTCAGGAAGACTCCCCTAGAGAAGGGAAAGACTACCCACTCCAGTATTCTGGCCTGGAGAATTCCATGGACTATATAGTTCATGGGATCACAAAGAGCCAGACATAACTGAGAAACCTTCACTTTCACTTTTCAATGATTTCAGTGACTCTCTATGACATGATATCAAGAACAGCATGTATATTATTTATGGTGAAACAGATCACCAGCCCAGGTGTGATGCATGAGACAAGTGCTCGGGCCTGGTGCCCTGGGAGGACCCAGAGGAGTCGGGTGGAGAGGGAGGTGGGAGGGGGGATCGGGATGGGGAATACGTGTAACTCTATGGCTGATTCATGTCAATGTATGACAAAAACCACTGAAATGTTGTGAAGTAATTAGCCTCCAAATAATAAAATAAAATTAAAAAAAAAAAAGTGAAGAACTGGAATGGTAGAAAGCAAATAGGCCATCGCTTGGTGATAGAAACATAGTGAATGATTTGGATAGGAGTGAAATGTCACAAAAGTAGGAAAGGCTGCCAAGCTATGTTTAGAGTTCTATGAGGCCACAGATATGGGAAAAATATATTCTCTCTCACAGTTCGTGAACCCTGAGAGAAGGTAATCAAAGATATGATCTTAAGGAATACACTCAATGGCCAAGCATTTACTACAGTTAGAAAATTGTTAAAATACATACAGTTAGAGAATCAGACTTCCTAGTCATAGAAAGAAGAAACAAAGGAGAGTGCAGTATGCCAAGATCTCCCTGGAGAAAGCTCTTAGCCAAACAGAAGAGTGTTATTAGTGATTGGGTGTTCAAATGCACCTTTGACATTGCTTTCTGTAAAGAGACTTCTTGAATTTCTGTACAGGTATTCCTTTTGGGGTGATCTATCCCTTTTTTGTATATTCTTTATTTGGAAAAAATTAAAAAACACATAGGAATAATTGCTTGTTAATCCTCCACTCAATGTTAATTTCTGCTAATATGTATACATATACATTCACACTAATGTATACTTACATTTTTCATTGACATGTATTTACAGGTTGTATACATTTTATTCATAATATTTTTATTCTACATATTCAATATAGATTTAATACTTTGCAATTCAGCATTATTTTTCAAATGACTTTCATGGTTATATGATATCTTATAAAATTTGTTATATAATCTATTCCACTTTCTTCTAATTGAATTTGGGGACTATTCCCAATATTTACTATTCACTACAGTTGTACAATAAACACATTTTTAAAATGTCAATATGCATTTAAAAATCAGTAGTCTTGGGAAAACATGCAGCTACATTTTAAATTGCATTTATATATATCCAGAAAACATATCAAATGTAACAAAATTATATATCACAATTTTGTATATGTATATATTTCAAAAATATACATAAATACATTATATGTATATATTTCAAATTTTATTTCAGAAATAAAATACCAAATAATCAACACATTAGTTGAGTGATTGTTGTGTACCTACTTCAAAGTAAAACATAGATAATTTAAATTTTTTTCTCCAATTACTACTAAGTCAATTTTCCCCCACAGCTATCAGTACTTTAGGATTTTTTAAAGTTACCAATAATTTATACTGGCAAGCCTAGCATTTCTATTACTAAAACTTTGATGTACATAAACCAGGAAGGGATACATGTAAAGACTGATTGTTGCAGGTGAAGTTCTCATCAGCATGCAGTGAGGTGGGTATTAGCATGTAGAAGGTTCAGTAGGAAATGCTTGGGTATCAAGCACTGCGGGGCTGAGGAGACGATAGGAAAGGAAGCTGTTTCCTTTAAAGAAAATGAGGAGTTAGACATCAAAGTAGTCACAACAAGACCCCAACTAACCCTGCGGGAGCTCTGAAGCTGGAAGAGCCATCAAAGTGTCCCAGAGTTGGAGCAGGAGTGTTGAGCTACTAAATTAGCTAGGGCTAACATAACAAAAATCACAAACAGAGCAGCCTAACAAAAGAAATTTGTTCTCTCATAGATCTCTTGGCTCAAAAACCTATATCGAGTTGGTGGAAGATTTGGTTTCTCCTGAGGCCTCTCTGGCTCAGATCACTACCTCACTCAACTTGCGTGGCCTTTTCTCTGTGCACGTTTACTCCTGTCATCTCTGGCTTCTTCCAAAGATGCTAATTCTATTGGATTACGTGTGTGTTTGTGAGCATGTGCACTCAATCATGTCCAACTTTCTGCAACCCCATGGATTATAGCCTGACAGGCTCCTCTATCCATGGAATTCTCCAGGCAAGAAATACTGGAGTGGGTTGCCATAACTCTTTTCCAGGGGATCTTCCCTGGACCCAAGGATGGAAACCTCATCTCAACCCAAATTATGAAGAAGATACAAAATGACAAAAAAAAAAAAAAAACACAGCAAAAATAGGGTGTTGGAAACAAAAGCAAGCACTTTGCCCACAGCATCGATAAGAGGTTGGGTAAGCCAACCTAAGGCACCCCTTCAACCCACTCTCTGAACCCACCTCTGCCCTCACCCTCAATTAGAAACATGCACACTCACTCCCACAGGAGTAAGGGAACCTGTTCCTTTTTACTCCCTTGTGCTGTAGCACAAGTCCTATAAAATCCTGGCCTGAATTTCTTGTCTGACCTCTTATCAATTTCTGTTGATTAAGGAGTTCAAGAACACTAGTCAGTAACGCTTGCAAAATCACTTCCTTCTCTGGAATCAATAACCCTAAATAGGGACTATCCAGCCTAGAAGATTATTCACCACCATGCAGCCAGTATTCCATGAGCGAATGAATGGCATACTGATATGAAAGTACAAAAGATTAAGAATGAGTAAACATGCTACTACATAAAGTCATTAGAAATTGCCTGGGACATACTAAGTAGTCAATAATTTCTCTTCTACACCATTATCATTGAATATAGAAAGGTGAAATACATTATTAGGACCATCACCAAATTCATCAACCATAACTTTACTCACTTTGAAGGACATACTTCATTGGGTTTCCCAGATGGGTTTCTAGGCAAAGCCCTCACCCAACACACATTTTTTTTTTAATTGCCTGAAAATACTAGTGATCAAACTGATTTTATCTAAAAAACTGAATTATTTAAAATATAACCTATTAAAAAGACCTAAGGACTACCACTACAAATAGCATAATGGATTGCAATTTTAAAATCTCTGTCATTTAGATTTACTGCATATGCTAATAGTAGATTGGCCAAGGCCAAAAGATATTATAAAAATGCAAATCAAGTTTATGTATTAATGGAGATTTTATATACTCAGGAAAATACTGTTTGTATTAGAATTGCAGAAATAATGAACTAGAATCTCTAGAGCTTTAGGAATAAAATGAGATTTAAGGGTCAAATTTACTTTAGTTTCCTCCTGGGAAAATTTTATATTTTTTGACTTTACAGAGTATAAATATCAAACTCAGAATTTATATAAAAACAATATTAAGGCTACTAGTACAAAATTTTAAATTATGGAAGCCCTGAATTGGGTCATTCATGTGAATAGAGGAAACACTATTATGTAAACATTTTGTGAGGTTGTAAACATAAAATTTGTATCATATAAAATGAAAAAATTATACATTTTAAAATATAAAATTTAGTCTATGAATGCAAAATTATTTTGATATATAGTACTTATTTTTAAAATTTTACAAAATAATTTTATAAACAAAAAGAAGCATAAAATGAATGAATGAAATACTAAGGTTAGTTTAGTTCATATGTATATTCAAATTAAAACACTGTATATTTCTAGATTCCTCACATCATATCTCTGATATCTTAAACTGTTTGAAATACTTGTTGAGTAAATTAATACATTCAAATAATTATTATTGAGTTTGTGATCTGGAGAATATGAGATGTACATTCACCATAATAAGATAGACAAACTTAAATTCAATGTCAAGTATATTAGAAATAGTGCATTAGGTGTTTGAATGAAGAAAGTTATAAAATCAATTCCAAGATATAATGAAGAATAAAGACCCTTATTCTACTAAACATCAGGATTAGTAGAATGCTAGAATGTTCAATCATCCTTCACCCAACAAGTATTTGTTGAACTGTTATATGTGCCGATCATGCAGTTGCATGAGTTGTTAAGTTTGTAATTATGATAGGTTATTAGCCTCTACCCCACTATACTCCCACTGGTGCTCTTCTCCAACATCCTGAGTTTTATAGCAGAACCCCTAAACTCCCTACAATTGAAAGCTTAAATTCAAGTAAAATTAGTGATCACCTGGACACTGCTTCAACTCTGACTCCAATCTACAGTGAATAGGCAGTAATAGCATTATGTAGTTTCCAGCATTCTGGATACTATTGCAGGATTTGTATTCAATCAACTATACTTCCCAGAATTCTCTTGACTGTAGAGAAGGGAGCAGAGGTAGCTTGAGATGTTGAAGATGGAGGTGAAACAGTAGCTATGTTTCTCTTTTAATCTCAAAAAGTCAGTGCAGGGCATGAGAGATTACAGCCAGTCACATAATTGTCTCTTCTGCCATTGATGCGAGGCAGCAACCAGGCTCCTTTACCTTCTGATGGATTTCTTAAGATCTTCCAACCACGGGGCCAGGTGTATGTTTTGCTTCATGATAAAGGGCATTATTTTTTCCTGTGGAATATCTCTATCTAGGTGACATCCAGGTATTGAGAGATAAGATAGGCTATCCTTGTGGGTTCCAGCATATCCTCACAGAAACCCCATGGATAGAGGAGACTGACAGGCTACAGTCCATGGGGTCACAAAGAGTCAGACATGACTGAGTGACCACTTTCAACGATGCCTCTAAAAAATGCTTTTATACATATTCTTTAGTCAGTTCTGCTTCTCTTGTTTTCAGATATAAAATTTAGTACAGCAAATGTTTCTAGTGGAACAGAACCCTAAAATGGATACTTTGAATTGTGTACAGTTTATCCAGAGTGATCTTATATGATTACAGATACTAATGACAGTATTTCCAATGGTAAAGACAGTCTTCATACATCATATTATGTTGTAAAACATGGAAATTGACAAAACAATGACTTAAAATATCACCTGTAATCAAGAGATTAGACAACAAAAGGTATTAGGTAACAAGTTATTTGCTACCATAAGAAATATTGTCAAAATAAACAGTATAATAAGGTTAGGTGTTTGTTTTAAATACTGGGCAATTTAGGGATTAAAAGTGGAACTCATAATATTAACTACCAAGCCCAAGCTCTTGTTTCTTTGAATACCCTAAACTCTAACAGCTCCACAGTTAAGATTTCTGAAAATAAAGCCCTAAATTTAATCCCGCTAGAAATCAAGTTATACCACAAAAGAAATTCCAAAATATTCAAGGTCTATTATTTTGAACTAGGGAAACAATTTCGTAGGAGTGGAATTTTGAAAATTGGGATGCACCTATAGTTAAATCCCATGGAACTTAAACTTCTAAATTGTTTTGATCCTCCTTCATTTGTGGAAATATCTCTTCACACTTTGTACAGGGAGGTTAATCTTCCCTTGCCTCAAAATCTATAGCTTCCTCTGAAATAATTGCTTTATTAGACACTGATGACCTTCAGGATTTATCCCCTTAGTTTCCTATTGCTTTTATAAAGAAGCCATAACAATTTCTGCTGAGTACTAGAAGATAATTTGTTTCCTTATCTTTATCACTTTCTAGGGTGTGTGTGCTTAGTCACTCAATTGAGTCCAACTCTTAAAGACCCCATAGATATAGTCTGCCAGGTTCCTTTGTCTATGGGGATTCTCCAAGCAGGAATACTGGAGTGGGTTGCCATGCCCTCCACCAGGGGATCTTTCCAACCCAGAGATCGAACCCAAATCTCTCACATTGCAGATGGATTTTTACCAACTGAGGCACCAGGAAAGACCAAGAATACTAGAGTGGATAGACTATTCCTTCTCCAGGGGATATTTTTGACCCAGGAATCAAGCCAGGGTCTTCTGCATTGCAGGGAGATTCTTTACCAGCTGAATTACCAGGGAAGCCCACCTTCTAGAGAACTCTCATATTCCTTGGCTTGGGAATTTTTTCTCCATTTTCAGAGACAGCAGTGTGACATTTTCCAAACTCCTACTCCATTTTCATCATCACCAGGTCTCCTTATCTGATTCTGGTCTTTCTCTTTTACTCCTAGACTTATTCAGATAACCCAGGATAAAATTTCATCTTTTTTCTTAACTTAATCATAACTCGCAAAGTCCCTTTTGCCATAACAGGTGCCGTATATTCACAGGTTGCAAGGATAAAGATGGGTACAATTTTAGTGCATCTATTATTTGGTTTATTCTACTCTTCCACTTTCTATTGTCTGTATCTATCATTAGACTCAGGTTAAAAGTAAGTTAGTGTGTGTGTGACAAAGTATGACCCATAAGATGTGATACATAGCAAATGACAACAACAGAAACTTGGAACACACAGGGATTCAGTTTCAAACTGAGGATCACTGTGGAAAGGACATTAGCTCGATTAGGTTGAGTTTATTACAATGAGCTTACTAAACAGATTTACAAGTAGCTACAACAATGTGATCCAATTCAGAATTGAGGATTTTAATAGGAGTAAGAATTTTAAAAAACTTAGTTTGAAATAATTTCTACATAATATATTTTCTCCTCTCCTGTTTCTTATCACATGAATAATAGTTTTAGATTAGTTAACTATGTATCTCAGTATTAAGTTACAGGATATTAAAGGAGGAATTCCACAGCTTGAAGGGGAAAAAACTCAAGATTGGTAAAAATACTTCCCATCCAATTTGGAAATGATTGCTGTGTTCACAGGTATAAGGATAGATATTTCATTGATAAAAACTTGATTTTGTGAATATATTTACTTGCAATATGTATTAAATCTTGTTAAAAGTAGTATGTGTGAATACCAACCTGAAATTTATTTGTGGTGGGTTCGAATGGTATCAGCCTAATTAAACTAGAATTCCATTTTTTTATTGTTCCAAATTATTGTGGGCCATAAGCTGTTTTGTGAGACTTGAAAGACAGAAATGAGGGAAATAATAATTTGTTAAAAGTTAGAGGGATTACTCGCATTTTAAAAGAATTATTAATACAAGGAATAAAGAAATAAAGTATTCACTTAAAAAGACAGCATAAGAGGTAAGAGGTAAGTGTCAAACAGAGGAAGTAGAGACTAAGAGGAAACAAGTTATCCTATGCTAGCAGTGATGGTATTTTCATCAGATTTAGAAGAGCAAAATTCTACAGCACGTTGAAAAAAGAATGAGTGCAGTATTGTTACTTATAGATAATACCAGAAATACAGCAATTATAGAACTGAAATTATTAAATCTCTGCTTGATTTTAGATTTTGTTCAAGTGCAAAGATAAATGTACAGTAGCAGAGTCAATCACAATTTAGAACTTCACACATTGCAATCTACTCATTTCCCATTTGCTGAGAGGCTTAATCTTTGTGATTCAGAAACATGAAATCAGAATCCCTAAGAATTCTAGAGTCATGAGTCATTTTTTAATATTTTGAATACTGTCATACATTTTACTCACCATTATAGATGCATGTAAAAATTAAAGCCTTAGAAACACAAGTTTAGTACTGCTTACAATGGATTGCAGCCCGTGTTGAATAAGGATGAACTGAGAAATTCCAGCAAATGTTATCAGGTAATGTTTAAGTAAACATAACCTTCAAGTTTCCTTGTAAAATACAAAGGCTAGGGCATAATTTGCTCCATAAGTGTGTTATGTTTTTGTTATTACCAATCATAGGGTTTGTATAACATGTACTTTGTATATAAACAATATGTTCTTTGTACAATGGCTCACTTTTCACACAGGGCCACAAATACCACAAACATTCACTTTTAACATTGTGATGACAGGAAGCAGGGCTTGCTTGCTAGATCATGACCACTTCCTGTCCTGTCTGGTCCTTGACTGAGACTCTGAAATATTCAACCTATCCCTTGATGGAAGAGCAGCCTGTCCCGACCTTGCTTTTGATTTGATGTCAGTGGATCCCTTTGTACCAGGAACATCCATTGACTGCTAAAAACCTAATTTTCATGTGTGAAAGTTCTAATCAATTTTCCCCAGACTATGTGAGTGAAAGTTGTTCAGTCGAATCTGACTCTTTAGAACCCATGAACTATACAGTCCATGGAATTCTCCAGGCCAGGATACTGGAGTGGGTAGCCTTTCCCTTCTCCAGGGGATCTTCCCAACCTAGGGATCAAACCCAGGTCTCTTGCATTGCAGGCAGTCTTTACCATCTGAGCCACAAGGGAAGCCCTCCCCAGACTATAAGATTCTGAAAAACAAAACAAGCAAACAGCCATAAAACTTCCTAAGAATGCCAAGAAAATTCTTACCTGGAAACTTCCAACTAGATTTCCTAAGGGTTTTACATCAGTCCTCAGGATCAAGGTAGCTAAGCTGGGCCACTCTTGTCTATATCCAAGAACCTGAAAACTTTTCAACTCTTATCTTTCATTTGACTTCCCTACCTTTCTTCTTTCTACTCCACCCTACTTTGTACTTTCCTTGTCTTTTAAGCAAAGTATTAAAAACAAACAAATAACTTACCTAAATATTCTGCTGTATAACCTATTTTTCTTGTGGGTGATATTTTATAATCCTCTCAGCTCTATTTCTTTTTCAAACTAAAGCCAATTGTACTTTATCTTCAGAAGATAAATATATGAATATGTGTATATTGAGATCTTTATGAACATATTTACTTTTACAAAAGTTCATTTGATCTTCCTATAAAATACAATGTTTTGGCACAAATATCAGCTGAAAAAATAGATGTAAAGTGATTTTATGCATAATAAATGAATAGTATATCTCAGATGAAAGGTACAAAAGAAAAGAACACACAGAAGAAGTCTCTGTTTCTTGAGAAAGAAGGGGAAAGAGATCATTCTGTGGATTTTAAGAGGTAAAATATATTAGGTTGGTGCAAAAATTGTGGTTTTGCATTTTTAAATTTTATCATTTGATATTAGAATACAATCTTAAATAAATGTGGTTATATTATACATCGTCTTAATGCATATTTCTTGTTTTATAATTTTTTACTAATGACTTATTAGTTGCTGTTATATATATATATATATATTTATATTTATTTATTTATTTATTTTAGACTATAGAAATGATGTTAGACAAACAGAAAATCCAAGTGATTTTTCTGAGTTCAAAATGGGTTGTAAAGCAGCAGAGAAACTGCTCAACATTAACAATGCACTTGGCCTAGGAACTGCTAATGAACATACAGTGCAGTGGTGATTCAAGTGTTTTGCAAAAGAGATGAGAGCCTTGAAGATGAGAAGAGAATGGCCAATCATCCAAAGTTGACAATGACCAACTGAGAGCCATCATCAAATCTGATCCTCTTACAACTACTAGTTGCCAAAGAACTCAGTGTTGACCATTTTATAGTCATTTGGCCTTTGAAGTAAATTGGAAAGGTGAAAGAGCTCAATAAGTGGGAGCCTCAGGAGCTGACCCCCCAAAAAAAAAAATCATCATTTTGAAGTGTCGTCTTCTTTATGCTATGCAACAACAGTGAACCATTTCTTGATCAGATCGGGATGTGCAATGAAAAGTGGACTTTATCCAACAACCAGTCATGGCCAGCTCAGTGGCTGGACTGAGAAGAAGATCCAAAACACTTCCCAAAGCCAAACTTACACCAAGGAAGATCAAGGTCACTGTTTGGTGTTCTGCTGTCCATCTTATCCACTACAGTTTTCTGAATCCTGGTTTACATTTGAGAAGTATGCTCAGCAAGTCAATGAGATGCACCAAAATCTGCAAGGCCTGTGGCTGGCATTGGTGGACAGAATGGGCCCAATACTTCTCCACAACAATGCCCGGTCACATATTGCACAACCAATGCTTCAAAAGTTGAACAAATTGGGCTATGAAATTTTGCCTCATCTGCCATATTCACCTGACCTCTTGTCAACTGACTACCAGTTTATCAAGCATCTTGACAATTTTTTGCAGGGAAAAGTCTTCCACAACCAGCAGGAGGCAGAAAATGCTTTCCAAGAGTTTGTTAAATGCTAACACATGGATTTTTACACTTCGGGAATAAACAAACATTTCTTGTTGGCAAAACTTTGTTGATTGTAATTGTTCCTATTTTGATTCATAAATATGTGTCTGAGTCTAGATACAATGAATTAAAAGTCACAGCCTAATGGTAGAGGTGGGGTATAAAATGCATTCAATTTTATGTATGTTGTTTTGAGGAAGTTGTGACATCCAAGTAGTCATGTCTTACCTTAGCCAAAACTGTTGAGTCAAATTTAAAAAGATCTGCTTTATTTAGAGAAATAAAGGCACAATGATGCTAAGGAAAATTTCTCAGGTATATAGTGAATTCAAATAAGTGATGTGAGTAAAGGAAACACAAAAAAGTGACAGTGATAGAGAAATTAAAGATGTTACTAATATGGAAGGTGGCAAAAAATAAACTGTGATGGCTAATGAGCATCACTGAATGTTGAAAGCAAGTTTAAAGGAGTGAGACCTGAGGAAGGAAATTATATTTATACTTGAAGATAGCACAGGTGATACTATGGGGGTGATTTAGTCACTAAGTAGTGTCTGACCTTTGCAACACCATGGATTGTAGCCTGCCAGGCTCCTCTGTCCATGGGATACTATAGGGTGATACTATAGGATGAGTTAAAAATATACCCAGTTCACTAAGATAAGCTTTGAGGATATTCACTATAGAGGAACCAAGTGAACCCCAAATGCCTACTAAACCTTTTGGATATATTAAACAATAATTCTTGTGTAACAACTGGAAGAAAATACACATTTTGTTTGGCAAATGGTCATACCATTTATTTCTCTACAATAAAAAATAAATTGTTAATATTAGCAAAGAAAAAATATATCCAATTAGGTCCATCAAGTATTTCTAAATGTACTGACCAAGAAATCACCTGAATATTCAGCTCATAAATTTTTTTCAGTAAAAAACCTTTCTATTAAGAACCAATAAATGCATAACAAATACATACTAATTCTTTTAAAGAAAAAAAATCATAAAATATACTTCTCAAATCCATCTATCATTGCCTTTATATTTTTCCCATTTTCCTCAATCCCAGGGGGCAAAGAATCTCAGCAGATGCTTTTATTTTCTTCTATTGCAAAAATCGCTGCAAAGAAATAAAGCACATGAGAACTGCTTTGATTCTCAAAATCTGCAAAAGGCTGAAAAATAGGGAAAAGCTATTTTTCAGTTTTCTTTCCCCTAAGAATAATCACTGAAACTACAGTTTTACTATAAAAGTTCTTACTTAATACCAAAATAATATTTATTTATTTGATTTTTGTGACATGTATTCATAAAATAATCTGGAAATGGACAAATAGCGATAAATGAACTGGAGCAATTTTCCCATGAATGATGCTTGAATCAACAAAGATTGAGGCCTCTGAACACCTCCATGACTCACGGCTGCAGGATGCTACACTTATTCAGGAAGTTCAGTCATGCATGCACCAAGCACCGCTTGCTCAGCAGGAAAGAAGCCCTCTTAGAACTATGGACTCAGCAGAACCCCTCGATATAAGCTCCATAACAGCCTCAAAATGCTATAAACACTCCTTTCTTGTCTCCATATATAGAAGTTTTCACTCTACATTTGCATTAACATTTGTATCATAAGTATAAATATATGTTTTGTATATAAATGTAATATTTGCATATACATACACATATATGTATGTAATCTATGATGATAAAACACTGGAGAAGCAGACACTTTTCTCCAATTGAATATGTCAGATGCCAAATATTCATTAAATCACCTTGCTACTGTTCTATAGTAATTTGAATTTATAAGCCACTTCATTAACATAATTTATATTGAACACTATAAATTGAACTCTGTGCTACATACTCTAAGATTTGAAGAATAAGTGTACATTGTTTTAAAACTGTAGGTGCTCAAAAATTTTAGATCATTTGGACAAGAAAATGAATAATTAATATCTAGCAACAGAAAGTGGCACCACAGTATTATAAAGATATTTTATTAAAGTATATATGTGAATTTAAACCAGGCACCCAGCTCTACCATCAGAATATTATAGTTCCTCTTTCAAATTTTAACTCTTCTGAATGGTATACTAATTCTCATTTATCCAGAAAATAAAATCATTTGCTATTACTTTCTAATAATAAAGTATTGGGAAATAAAATTAGAAAATAATGAAAAAACTCTAAGCCTCAGATTCTTTTCTCTGAATAATATTTTAATATACAAAATTTTGACTTTCAAAAATATAATTGCTTAATTAGGTCCTATTTAATTTTGGTTTTATTTCCATTACTCTAGGACATTAGATAAAGAGGATTTTGCTGCAATTTATGTCAGAGTGTTCTGCTTATGTTTTCTTCTAAAAGTTTTATAGTTTATGGACTTGCATCTAGGTTATTAATCCATTTTGAGTTTACTTTTGTGTATGCTGTTAGAAAATGTTCTAATTCAATAAATAAAGAAATTATGGTGCCTATTACTCAGCCATTTGCATCAGTTGTAGTGAGGCGGATGAAACTAGAGTCTGCTATACAAGAGTGAAGTAAGTCGGTTAGAGGAAAACAAATATCATATTAAAACACATATATGGAGTCTAAAAAAATAATGGTATTGATGAACCTATTTGCAGGGGAGGAATGGAGAATCAGATGTAGAGACCAGAATTGTGGACGCTGGGGGAAGGAGAGGGTGGGACAAATTGAGATTAGCATTGCCACATACACACCACTGTGTGTGAAATAGCTAGCTAGTGGGAAGCTGCTGTATATCCCAGGGAGCTCAGCTCGGCGCTCTGTGACCACCTAGAATGGTGGGAAGGGGGACGGTGGGAAGTGGCTCAAGACGCAAGGGATTTTGAAGGAGCAAGACACTACTTTACACTGCCCAAAAAAATGGCAAGAAGGAAATGTGAACTAAACTTGACCACCAATTTAATACTTCCATAAATACCTCAAGTCTTCAAGTTACAAAGTAAGGGAACAAGACAACTGAAAATTATAGTTCATGTGTAGCAATTGAAACTCTCATTTATCATTGTGTGTTAGTCGCTCAGTCGTGGCAGACTCTTTGCGACCCCATAGACTGCAGCCCACCAGGCTTCTCTGCCCATCAGATTTTCCTGGCAAGGATACTGGAGTCAGTTGCTATTTCCTTCTCCAGGGGATCTTCCTGACCCAGGGATTGAACCTGGGTTTCCTGCACTGCAGGCAGATTCTTTACCAATTGAGCTACAAGGGAAACCCACCATTCATTATTTGTGGGAATGCAAAATGGTACCAATACCTTAAGTTTGGCAGTTTCACAAAACTAGATATGCCAATCCAGAAATCGTGCTCCTTGCTATTTGCCAAAATGTGCTTAAAATTTATGTCTACACAAAAGCCTGTAAATGAATGTTTGTAACAGCTTTATAAATAATTACCAAAACTTAGAAGAAATCAACATATTCTTTAGTAGGTGACTGGAAAAATTTTCTTACATCCAGAATATAAAATATTACCCAGCATTAAAAAGAAATGAGCTATCAAGCTGTGAAAAGACATAGAGGAACTTTAGATACATACTGCTAAATAAAGCAAGCCAGTCTAAGGATACACACTGCTTGATTCCAACTATATAATGCTACAAAAAAGGAAAGACTATGGAGATAGTTAAAAGATTTTCTCTCATTACTTTCCTAAGGAATATAAAGTGGAATGTTGTGGTGGTTTGGAGAAATTTGCATTTCTCTAATGACTGGTGATACACATCTTTTTCTTTGCTACAGGCCATGTGTATGTCACAGTCAGAGAAATGTTTAGTCAAATACTTTGATTATTTTTTATTTTTGTTGTTGCTGCTATTGAATTTTAGGAATTCTTTACATATTCCTGATAGGAACCCCTCATCAAATATGATTTACAAACATTTTCTACTACTTGATTTGCTGCCCTTTCACTATTAATAGTGTTATCAGTTCAGTTCAGAATGTTATAAGAGGCAAAAATACATTTAATTTTTATGTAGTTCAACATATCTAGTTGAAGAAGCCTAAACACTGTTCTTTCCACTTTCAGTGGCTACCTGGTTGCTGGTTTTCAAAGCCATTACAGCAGTGGGTCTTGAAGAAAAGAAACAGGGCAAACTAACTCATTACACAAAATACTGTTAATGTTGGAATTACTTTGTTTTCAAAATAAATATTTTCTACTTTATGAAAGACTTTGGCTGATTCCCAGAGTTCTGGCCTTAGTGACTGTCTTTGCCAGTTTTTCCTGTCATTATTACAGGAGAGAATTTTCAGATGTCTTCACCATTTTCACAGACATCACTCTCAGCATGTATACTAGTGACGTATTTGTCAAAAAATTGAGAAATAAGAACTCATGGGAAAGACTGAAGTAAAATAACATTAATTTACACCCTGAAAAATGTAATCTTCTTCTAGAACTCAGCCTGAAACTTAAAGAGCATGTTGAAAAATTACTAGTATTCTAATGTTCTGTAAATTCAGCTTTACTTGGTATTTCAAAACATTCTCCAATATTGTTGATAAATTATTAGGCTTAAAAATAGTTGAGCCTATTTATGAAAGCATGAACTTTATATTTAAATGAGACACAATAATCATCTGTTTATTCTAGCCCTAGTTCCTTTCTCTACTATTTCCTGTATTCTTGATTCAGTAAATTATTTCATTCCTTTAAAATTTTTAAAAATATCTGTAAAACTATATTAAATTAATGCTCATTGTCTTTTTTCTCCTGTTGATTCTGTTTTTCTCTCATGACTTTTCCCCCCTGTAGTAGTAGGAGTCTGTAGGAAATAATGTCTTTTTATTAATTTTTTTATCATTGTTGTGTGGAGATATTAGTATCAATTTAATTTTTATGTTTAATGTTAATATATTGTCTAAATTAAGCACAATAGCTAATTAATTTTTTTATTTCTTCAGGATGTACTTACATCGTACATAGCATTGTGGTGTATCTACTTCTTAATTACAATGCATTATAGCCAATAGAACAGAATGAGCATATAATGTGTGTCCTAAATCTTCTCTTCATATTGGTATATAACAATACTATTATTTGGAATTAAACTTAAGGAAAAGTGACTTACTGGTAGAAATCAAACTTCATTATTCAACTGCCTGATTGTTTCATTTATTTCTAAACACTTAATATTAAATTAAAAAGTAGCTTTGTGCTATTGGAGATTTATTCAAATAGATCTTATAGATAAATTATTTTATCTTTGTTTTTCACATCTGATTTTTGACCCCGTGGTACGTATTTTGGGCTTCCCAGGTGGTTCATTGATAAAGAATCCACCTGCCAATGCAGAAGAGTCAAGAGAGGTGGATTCAGTCCCTGGGTCGGGAAGATCCTTTGAACTAGGAAACAGCAACACACTCCAGTATTCTCGCCTGGAAAATTTCATGACAAGGCAGCCTGGCAGGCTCAGTTCATGGGGTCTCAAAAAGTCATATATGACAGAGTGAGCACACACATACTTTTTAATGTTAAACAGAGCAAAGAAAATACTAAAATTAATACGTTAAAAACTGTCTGGGATATAGTGTGTGTGTGTGTGTGTGTGTGTGTGTGCGCGCGCGCGTGAGCGGACATTAAGCATGTGTATTTTTGCTTTCATGCAACGGGGACAGGGAGAAGAGAGAGACCCATTCAATTAGATTCATTCCTTCCCTTAATCCCAGCTAACAGTTACTTTTTTTGTTGCTGCTGTTTGATTTTTAAGAAATCAGTGTGTAAACTTTTCATGTTTATACTAAAATAGTCCAGTAATATGCAATAATTTATTCCATGGTATCACATAAAAATTTATTATAAATTCTGTTTAAACCATTTAGTAGCTTTGTGGACTTAAGGGAATAAAATATCTTCTCTAAACTTCTAGCCCATAATCTAACAAGGTGCTATATGTATATATAAATATAACACCTTATATATTATAAACATATATATTAAATAATTCAGAGAGTTAAATATTTATTTTCAACACTTACTGGAAATAATTTTAAACTTTATTATTTTTTTTCTCCTTACTGATGTAAAAATGAGTTGTACACCCCCAGAGTATTTATAAAAGCAATCTCCAGGAAATTTGCATTAATCTACATTGTATACATTAATGTGTATACTGATCAAACATAGCAATACACTACTGAATATCTAGCTGTTGCATTTAATATCTTTGATTAAAAGATGAAGTCTGTTAAGTTTTATCTTTGTCACTTGGTCCTTTTGTAACGCATCTGGCAATTTGAGTGTGATAGATGGCCCCTGATCAAACATTAAAGATTGATCAAACATTAAAGATTCTAAACGCCGTAGTAAAGAGCCATTTCATTCTAGAAATTCAACATGTCAATTTATGGAATGTATAAGAAAACGCAAGTTTATCTAGGCAAGTCTGGAACCAAATTAATAAAATCAAAGTGTTGCTGACACTGGAGACTGTGAGAATGCAGCTCATAATAGACCAAAAAATAATATGTACAATAAATATATATACATGAATGAAAAATAACCTATTTTTACCCTTTGTTTCTTTAAAATCAGGTGAATCAGGATGATTCATATATGGCAGGGAAGATGAATCTCATGGTATTAACTAATTTTGGAAACAAAAAATGTTAATTAATCATCCAAAGGAAATAGAGACATTTAAACACCAAAGAAGCAACTTTGCATACCCTTTTATACATTTTTCTTAATTAGTAATGAATAAAACGAGAGCCTATCTGCCAACTTTTTTTTTCTTCAGAAAAGTTTAAGTTTTTAGAAGTAAATCCATACAGAATATACATGGTAAAAATTTAATTTTTTGACTTATTCTACAAAATTATCGGTAGATTTCTTTCTTTACTTAGGGTGGGGAGATGTATCAAAATAATCTCCTCCCTTAATAAAGATGTGTTAAATAGCACAAAAACATTTATATTTTTTCCTACCAGAGTTTATTGTTCATTATGATGTCTATAACTAAAGAGAAATGATATGAATCAACAATATCTAGTACAGTTTAACATTTTGCATCAGAGTCAAAAAATTTAACATATTAAAGGACTGTTTCTAAATTTTTTCATAAGTTTTATGTCATTTAAGTATTAATATACAATTAGGTAAAATTCAGAGTACATTAGAAAACAGGAAAAATTGAGTTATAAAGATCTCATTAACTCACTTAAGGGATTAATCTCATACCTGCACAAGGGGAAGCTTTTCTTTGAAAACAGAAATAGTCTGACATTTAATACAGAAAATAATCAGCAGTATATTTTCTATTCCTTTTGCCTGTTAGAAATTGCAGATTATGTTTTATCTAATGTCTTTAAGGAATTCATTTTAATATGTTATTTCACATTTCAGTATGCAACAGGAAATCATCCTTCAAATTGTCAGTTTATGTTTCTATTTAGCCAATGTGGTTATACATAGTTACTGGTTACTTTCCTTCTATACTTGGCTAGTATACCACTTTTGGTCACTGAATATGTATCACTCACAGACCAACCAGAGAAATAAAACCAGTAGGAGGTAATAATATATCATGAATGGTCTCACATGATTGTTGGTAGTGGTGGTACTAGTCAGATTTGTCAGGAATGTCAGGAAAGGTAAACTGGAACTCTCTAGCATCACCTAACACTGCAATCTACAGTCAGAATTAATCCCTCAGTGAAGCCCCTATTCAGTTCTTACAGCCTTTAAGTGATGGAATCAGGCCCATCTAGATTATCTAGAAGAATAATCTCACTTAGAGTCAGTTGATTTGGACTTTAATCATCTTTGCAAAAGGCCTTCACAGTATCACCTAGACTAGTATTTGGAAAACTGGAGACCTCTGCCTTGCCAACATGACACATAATACTGATCATGGGCTACCTCATCTCACATTAGAGCACACACACATCTCCTGGATCCATAAGGAATCTCCAGATAAAGAGGAATGACAATGTAATATAACTGAGAATATAATAATCCCTTCCTCAGAGAAGCATGCAAAATCTTCAGGTATTATATTTTAAATTTATATATATACTTATAGGGTTTCCTTGGTGGTTCAGGCAGTAAAGAATCCACTTGCCAATATAAGATATGCAGGAAATACAGGTTCAATCCATGGGTCAGGAAGATCTCCTGGAGTAGAAAATGGCAACCCTCTCTAGTATTCTTGCCTGGAATATTCCATGGATAGAGGAGCCTGGTGGGATGCAGTCCATAGGGTCACAAAGAGTCAGACACAGCTGAGTGACAGAGCAGCATGCTCACATATATTCATAAGGAAAAAATTCTCATAATTTTTCATTCCTTATTTCAGGAACTGGTCATGGGGTTACACCTAGTGTTTAAAACTACCCTCATTTACTACCATTCCATACTCCCTTTGCTGTCATCAATCACTTCAGCTGATCCTGGATGTTTGCCTGGTGAGGTGAACTAAACCTTAATCTCAAGGGTTGCCATCATTAGCTATCCTGTATCAATTGAATTGCTGAAGTTTTTCACTGATTTTAATCCCAGGACATGGTAAGGGATACCTAAGGGATCTCTTATATTCCAGGTATGCTTTTTTTTTTTTTTTTTTCCTCATCTCCATTTTATAAGACCACAATTTCCCCATGGTAATAATTTTTTAAAAATCACCCCACACAGTGTATTAATATGTTCAATAATTTGTTTTACTGACTATTGATTTAGAGACATGAAGAACCACAAAATGGCCTAATGGAAGTTAAACTTCTACTTCAATAGAATTATTATCTCTCTTGGAAGAAACATTTATCTTTGAAATTTATACCTTTAGACTATCAGATCCTAAGGTTATTGGGATGATGTTTTTGATTTCCAGGAATTATTACCAGTTCTGAGCCAATGTAGAGTAATCATAGAAAATTATGATTTTTTTTCTTCTCCATAAGACGTGGTCACCCTGGTAAATTTCTCTATTCCCCATGAAGAAGTCTGGGAGATATATTCAATAGCACAAATGTTGACAGGTTGGATGGGTCCTTTATCAAAGGGACCCAGCATCCCCTTAGGGGTCATGACTCTGTTTTCATGACTAGAATTGGATTTCTGCTCATTCTATTCTAAACTCATTTGCTTATACAAGCCAAATGAGATTTTAGTAGACTGCCCTATTTATTATAGCAACACAGCAATTCACTTGGTTTGACTCCATTGTCCATTATTGTAACCACACACTCCTTATCTATGATGATTAAAATTCCATAATTTGGCCCCCAGTTGCCCTAGGATCCAGTTACATCCATTGAATTTAGGAATTCCAGTTCAAGGCTAACAATTTCCATTTTGATTTCTGACTTACAGAATGATCATGAAAAAGAAAAGTGAAAGTGTGAGTTGCTCAGTTGTGTCCAACTCTTGATAACCCCATGCACTATAGCCTGCCAGGCTCCTCTGTCCATGGAATTCTCCAGGCAAGAATATTGGAGTGAGCTGCCATTCCCTTCTCCAGGAATTTCCTGACCCGGGGACTGAACCTGGGTCCCTTGCATTGCAGGCAGATTCTTTACCATCTGAACCACCAGAGAGATCCACAGAATCACCATAGATCTCCTTAAGAATGGTTGAGCTTCTTTCACAATTGTGGTAAAAGGTCTGTCCTCCAGATATCACTGGGGCAGGTGAACAATTTTTACAAAATAAATCTAACATTCCAACCTCCATGAACTTCTCTCTAGCATATAAAAGAAGTTCTGGTAATTCAACTTATTTATGGTGGATAGTGGGTCTATGTTTCAGAAGACAAACCACACAAGCTGTTGTAGACAGTGTTAAATCTTTGAGCAAAAATACCAAATCTGTAATCTTGGTTTAGTGGACAGAAGTCAGAAAATTAGGCTTGATCCAAGTTTGTATTTCTTTTACAATGAAGGCCATATCCTTATTTTACTAGACATATTTTTTTTTGTCTAATTTAAACAGCCATGAAGTTTTATTGGTTTATAGAACAACTATGTGGCTAACACTTAGCTTCTCATCTTTTATGGCCTTATGGGATTTGTTCTGTGTCTAGAAATAAAGAAGGGTGATGGGAATAGGTTCTGAAGAAGATTATCAGTTTCATGTAAGGAAGCTAGTTCAGTGGAGAAAATCACTGTTTCTTTGGGAAAAGGAGGGTTGAACTCCACAGCCAGTGGTAGAAGAGCCATTTTTACAGGCAAATACAACTTGGTAGCATCTAGATGTCAGTGTCCCTAGGTTCATCATGACCTAACCCTATGTTCCCATTTTCAATTTTCAGGATGCTATCCTCCCATGTAAATGCCCTAATTTTAACTGAAGTTTCACTGCAAAGTTGAGAATTCAATCTGTATTGTAGCTTAGCTCCTCACAGAACTTGATTTTCAGAAAGTGTGGCCTTGAGGCTTCAGGACATGAATTTATTTGAGATCAGATATAGAAGATCTCAGTCATTTATGTGGAACTTAAGCTGGTAATCTGAATCTCAGAGATCATCCTTTTATTCTCTCTCGCTTGATCATGAGCAACTAGCCAAATTCACCATAGAATGTTTTTCACACTAAAATGTATGCTCTCAAATCTAGTCAAACTCTTTCTTACAGAGGTCAAAGCTAATATAATCAGTACCAGTTGTAGCCCTAGAAAAAACTGCAGGATGGAATTTTAGAATATGATCTATCTGGTGGGGGAGGTGATAAGACCTCACTGATACTGGTGTTTAGGGTGATGAATACCTTTGGAATATGAGTAATATTGCAGTTACTGACGTTTTATTATTAGGGACAACAGGGATCATAGCTATCTGTGGAATTATTGCCACCTGAAAGTCATCTAATTGTAATTGGGCCAATGGAAAATAATGAAGTCCTAGCTCATTCGTGCAAAACGTGGTGAAGTGCAAAAAACAGTAAAGCTATAGATACAGCTGGTGGTATTTCACCACAATCAACCACTTTATCAAGATGAAAAAATCAGCAGGCAAAACGCTCACATTGGTTCTGTGACCTGTGGAGTTCTACAAGGAACCAAGTCTGGAACTATGCCTCCACAACCCTTAAAATTAAGATACAATTCCTGCATCAAACTCACACTCGTTATCTATTTTACATATGGTAAGGTATATATTTCAATGCTATTCTCTCAAATCATCCCACTTTCTTCTTCTCCCACTGTGTCCAAACATCTATTCTTTACATCTGTGGCTCTTTTGCTGCCCTGCACATAAAGTCATTCTTTGACAACCTGGAGGGATAGGGTGTGGAGGGAGGTGGAAGAGGGTTTCAGGATGGAAGGAACACATGTATACCTATGGCAGATTCACACTGATGCATGGCAAAAATCCATCACAATATTGTAAAGTAATTATCCTCCAATTAAAATTTAAAAAAACATAAAAGCTTAAGATACAATTCTAAATAATACAAGATAATTCATAAAATAAGGAAACAAGTATGATATTTCAAAAATGTATATGAGTCTAAAAGCTGAGAGGG
Organism: Muntiacus reevesi; assembly: GCF_963930625.1. Lineage (NCBI taxonomy): Eukaryota > Metazoa > Chordata > Mammalia > Artiodactyla > Cervidae > Muntiacus > Muntiacus reevesi. The sequence goes on along the minus strand of NC_089262.1, from coordinate 23,167,655 downwards.
AATTTTATGCTTAGATACATGTAAGAAAAGAAATAGGCTTCCCAGGTGACTCAGTGGTGAAGTATCTACCTGACAATTCAAGAGTCAGGGGGTTCAATCCCTGGGTTGGGAAGATCCCCTGGAGGGAAAAATGGCAACCTACTCCAGTATTCTTAACTGAAAAAAAAAAAATGCATAAAAGAACACAAAAGAGTCAGACACAGCTGAGCATGGACATGCAGTACGCAACAAGAAAAGGGATAAGTCTGAATATGTAATATATTCTTCATATCAATATTTAGGGGAAATTACAAATCAAAGTGAAAGAAAATGTGAGGAACTAAATAAGGACAACAGCAGCATATTAAATAACTAGTATATAGTGGAGAAAGAAAGTAAGTGGATATTAGGAACAGTTTTACTCCCCAGAAAAATCAGATTAAAATAAAACAAATTTTTCAAAAGCACAACTAAATATGACTCAATGAATAAAGATTATGGATTTTGTCTGGTTCACAGTAATTGTTGAAAAGCACTCACACCCCATAAAACGTATACTACTTTATATTGTCTCTGTTGCAACATTTGAAACATTTAATGAATAAATAACACCAAAATTACATAAACTCTTAATAGGAATAAAGGAAACATCACCATGCCTTTTATGATTCCAGAGTAGTCTACATTAATACAAACCACAAACAAAGACAGCACCAGAAAGTTATCTTCTGAATATAGATGCAAAAATGTAAAATACTGAGAGGACAAATTCAACAATACATAAAAAGATAGATCAAAAGTAAGTTGTTTTCATACCAAGAATGTTTATTTGAAAAATATTTGAAACTCAACCAATGTAACATGATAGAAGTAGAAAAATCATGATAAAAGAAAGTCAGCATCTTACCTGGAAATATTATAGTAAAAATGCTGAGAGTCAAAGACAATGAAATTTTGAAATAAGCAAAGTTACTCATAACATATAAAAACCCAGTGCAATTAAAGACTGACTATTCAGCTAAACAATTGAGTTTAGAGGGCAATGCAAAGACAGAGCCATGGACTTAAAACATTGGTCAACCAAGAATCTTATAAGCAGCAAAATTGTCTTTCAAAAATTGAAAGCAACAAGATTCCAGTTTCAGCCCTGGCTTGGAAGTTCTCAATCCCACTCTTGCAAGAAAAATTCTGAACAAATTGAGAATCAATATTTTTCTTGAATCCATCAGAGAGAAGAGAGCACAGGCCAAACTGACAATGATATCCAGAGAGATAGGCAACCACAAAATATTGCAGATAAAGCTTAACTGGAGCAGAAGCTGCTAGAATCATAAACTAGTCAGAATGCATAAATATTAATTTTGACAATTTGCTTTAGTTTGTGTATGAAATAGTGTGAATCTCTGAGATTTGCAGTTTGGGGTAAACCCAGTATTTTTGTGGGTTTTTTCCTATAAGGACACCACAAGTTTCTAAATTTAAACAAATCAAGACACAAGAAGAAATTCAGTTCATATCTCTAGCAGGAAGAGAGGAAGGTAACCATTGTGAAATGTGTTGAGAGTGTTCCCCATAACAAAGGCCTACTTTCCAGAAAAACAGACTTCCAGAGCCTTAGTTCCCTGGTAGAAAGGTATGTCTCTGATTCCAGCTTGCCCTGGTCTTCCTTTCTCACCTACAGAAGAAGAGATGATAAAGAAACACTGTGAAGGTTGTAGTTCAGAGGCACAGACTCACTAAAATGCTGAAACTTAATCATAATATCACAGAAGGTTGTTTCCTCTCCTGCTACTTACCACTGTATCCACCAGGGCTCCACAAAGGAGGAGTGTTGGAAGAGTGACAGGGTTCAGTCTTTATTGAAGAGGCTGTCTTTGGGAAAACAAGGTACACCTGGGAAGACAAGAAAGAACACTTGAGAACGTGAAGCCTTTTGCATTTAAAGTTACAGGAAACATTAAAAACATCCCAGTGTCACCATATCAACATTAAGTCTCACACGAAAGATTTGTTTACATCAATTTCTATCACCCAGTGTTGTGAATTAAGTGTATCTCCCAAATAGATGTTGAATTCCTAACCCCTGGTAACTGTGAATATGACCTTATTTGAGGTGTAAGCAAGTGAATATGACATCATATTGAATTATGGTTTTCCCTAATACAAAGACTAGTGAGTTCATAAGAACAGAGGAATATTGTTTCATACAGAAATAGCATTCTGTGAGAATGAAGGTAGATATTGGAGAGAGACATCTGCAGACCAAGGAATACCAATGGTTCCTGGCAACCTCAAGAAGCTAGAAAAAGGCAAAGAAGGATACTACCCTAGAACCTTCAGAGAAAATGGCCATTTCAACAATTTTATTTTGGACTTCTAGATCCCAAAACTATGAAAGAACAAATAATTTTTTTCTCTTGTTTAAAGCCATGCAGATTGTGGTGCATTATGGAATACCTAGTATCCTAATACAGATTTTTTAATGACAGTGAGGTCCTAGTGCAATAAATATTTGAAAAGTTTGAAGTTGATTTGGAATTGGGTAATCAGCAGAATCTGCAGGTGTCTTAAAGTTTATGATAGAAACAGTCTGAAGTTTATATGGAAATTAAAAAAAAAAAAACTAGAATAGTGATAATAACAGTGAAAAAAAGAACAAACAGGACTGAGACTACCCAACATCAAAATTTACTATAAAGCAACAATAATAAGGAAAGTGTATTATTGGCAAGAAATGGACATCTAGATTAAAGGAGAAGAAAAGAGAGCCCAGAAATAGGTATATACAAATATATTCTACTAAGTTTTGTGACTAAGGCACAAAGACAATGGGAAAAATAGTCTATTCATAAAATGGTGCTGGAACAGTTGGACATCAAATTGCAAGAAAAGTTAATCTTGACAAATAATTTATAAATCTCACAAAATTACTTCAAGATAAACCATAAACTTAAAAATAAAATGCAAAAACACAAAAATTTTAGAATGAAACAGAAAATCTGGTTGACCGAGGTTTGCAAATAAGCTTTTAGACACAACACTAAAATCGTGATCTATTAAAAAAAAAAAAGAAAGAAAGAAAGAAAAATTAGACTTTAGTAATTTAAAATCTTCTACCCTGTGAAAATCAGTATTAAAAGGAATAAAATCAAGCCCAAGGAAAGGCAAATCTTACAAAACCATTATCTGATAAAAAACTTTATCCGAAGATCTGAAGAACTTTTCAGTTTCAAGATAAGAAAACAAAGCACCCTAATTTAAAAATCACAGGGGATGGTGTGCCAAAAATCTGAAGAAACACCTTACATCAAAGAAAATATACTTATAAAAAGATACCCAAAATAATTTATCTTGTAGGAATTACAAAGTAAGAAACAAGGAGATGCTGTGGTACAACTCTTATCGATAGAATAATAGCAACAATAAAAATAAATGAAACTGAAATGTGGGCAAAGACAGGGAATTGCATGAAAACTCTATGCTTGGAGAATGCTAAATTTGTAGCCACTTTAGAACATAGTGTGACAGTTTCTTTTGAAAATAAACAAGTCTTAACCATACTTAAGTACTTGTGTTTCTAGATATTTCCACAAGCGTTTTGAAAATTTATTTCCACACAAAATCCTGCACATGTTTCTAGCAGTTTTATTTATAATCATAGCAATCAAGATGTTGCTTTGTTAATGAATAAGCAAGTTAGCAATTGTTTATTGATTATGTTAATGAATAAATAAACTGAGGCACATCCATAAAATGGGATCTTTTCAGTAATGACAATAAATGAAATATTAAGCCATGGAAGATGTGGACAAACCTTAACCATCTACTTCTAAGTAAAGGAAATTTGTTTAAAAAGGCTACCTGCTATAGATGGAGAAATATATTGTGTTCATGTATCAGAAGGATCAATATAGTGAAAATGAGTATACTATCCAAAGCAATCTATAGATTCAATGCAATCCCTATCAAGCTACCAATGGTGTTTTTCAGAGAACTAGAACAAATAATTTCACAATTTGTATGGGGAAAAAAAAAAAAAAATCCTTGAATAGCCAAAGCAATCTTGAGAAAGAAGAATGCAACTTGAGGAATCAACCTGCCTGGCTTCAGTCTCTACTACAAAGCCACAGTCATCAAGACAGTATGGTACTGGCACAAAGACAGAAATATAGATCAACAGAACAAAGTAGAAAGTCCAGAGATAAATCCACACACCTATGGACACCGTATCTTAGACAAAGGAGGCAAGAATATACAATAGAGAAAAGACAATCTCTTTAACAAGTGGTGCTGGGAAAACTGGTCAACCACTTGTAAAAGAATGAAACTAGATCACTTTCTAACATCATACACAAAAATAAACTCAAAATGGATTAAGGATCTAAATGTAAGACCAGAAACTATAAAATTCCTAGAGGAGAACATAGTCAAAACACTCTCCAATATAAACCACAGCAGAATCCTCTATGACACTCGTCCCAGAATATTGGAAATAAAAGCAAAAATAAACAAATGGGACCTAATTAAAATTAAAAGTTTCTGCACAACAAAGGAAACTACAAGCAAGGTGAAAAGATAGCCTTCATAATGGGAGAAAATAATAGCAAACAAAGCAACGGACAAAGAATTAATCTCAAAAATATGCAAGCCACTCCTGCAGCTCAAATCCAGAAAAATAAACAACCCAATCAAAAAGTGGGCCAAAGAGCTAAACAAACATTTCTCCAAAGAAGACATACAGATGGCTAACAAACACATGAAAAGATGCTCAACATCACTCATCATCAGAGAAATGCAAATCAAAACCACAATGAGGTACCATTTCACGCCAGTCAGAATGGCTGCTATCCAAAAGTCAACAAGCAATAAATGCTGGAGAGGGCGTGGAGAAAAGGGAACCCTCGTACACTGTTGGTGGGAATGCAAGCTAGTAGAGCCACTATGGAGAACAGTGTGGAGATTCCTTAAAAAATTAGAAATAGAACTGCCATATGACCCAGCAATCGCACTGCTGGGCATACACACCAAGGAAACCAGAATTGAAAGAGACATGTGTACCCCAATGTTCATCACAACTCTGTTTATAATAGCCAGGACATGGAAGCAACCTAGATGTCCATCAGCAGAAGAATGGATACGAAAGCTGTGGTACATATACACAATGGAATATTACTCAGCCATTAAAAATAATATATTTGGATCAGTTCTAGTGAGGTGGATGAAACTGGAGCATATTATACAGAGAAAGAAAAACACCAATACAGTATACTAACGCATATATATGGAATTTAGAAAGATGGTAATGATAACCCTGTATGCAAGATAGCAAAAGAGACACAGATGTATAGAACAGTCTTTTAGACTCTGTGGGAGAAGGTGAGGGTGGGATGATTTGGGAGAATGGCATTGAAACTTGTAAATTATCATATGTGAAATGAATCGCCAGTCCTGGTTCGATGCATGATACAGGGTGCTTGGGGCTGGTGCACTGAGATGACCCAGAGGGATGGGGTGGGGAGGGAGGTCAGAGGGGGATTCAGGATAGGGAACACATGTATACCCATGGCAGATTCATGTCCGTGTATGGCAAAACTAATACAATATTGTAAAGAAAAAAATAAAAAAAATAAAATAAAATAAAAAATAAATAACATAAATAAAAATAAATAAAAAATAAATAAAATAAATAAATAATAATAATAATAAAAAGTCTCCCTGCTGTATGATGCCAATTATGTCTTTCAGTTCAGTTCAGTCGCTCAGACATGTCTGACTCTGTGTGACCCCATGCACTTCAGCACACCAGGACTCCCTGTCCATCACCAACAGCCGGAGTCCACCCAAATCCATGTCCGTTCTGTCACTGATACCATCCAACCATCTCATCCTCTGTGGTCCCCTTCTCCTCCTGCCCTCAATCTTTCCCAGAATCAGGCTCTTTTCAAATGAGTTAGGTCTCCACATCAGGTGGCCCAAGTATTGGAGTTTCTGCATCAACATCAGTCCCCCAAAGAACACCCAGGACTGATATCCTATAGGATGGACTCATTGGATCTCTCTGCAGTTGAAGGTACTCTCAAGAGTCTTCTCCAACAACACAGTTCAAAAGTATCAATACTTAGGCGCTCAACTTTCTTTATAGTCCAACTCCCACATCCATATATGACTACTGGAAAAACCATAGCCTTGACTAGACAGACCTTTGTTGGTAAAATAATGTCTCTGCTTTTTAATGTGCTCTCTAGGTTGGTCATAACTTTCCTTCCAAGGAGCAAACATCTTTTAATTTCATGGCTGCAATCACCATCCGCAGTGATTTTGGAGCCCAGAAAAACAAAGTCAGCCTCTGTTTCCACTGTTTCTCTATCTATTTGCCATGAAATGATGGGGCCGGATGCCATGATCTTAGTTTTCTGAATGTTGAACTTTAAGCCAACTTTTTCACTCTCCTCTTTCACTTTCATCAAGAGGCTCTTTAGTTCTTTTTCAATTTCTGCCATAAGGGTGGTGTCATCTGCACACCTGAGGTTTTTGATATTTCTCGAGCAATCTGGATTCTAGCTTGTGCTTCCTCCAGCCCAGCGTTTCCCATGATGTACTCTGCACATAAGTTAAACAAGCAGGGTGACAATATACAGCCTTGATGTATTCCTTTTCCTATGTGGAACCAGTGTGTTGTTCCATGTCCAATTCTAACTGTTGCTTCCTGACCTGTATACAGGTTTCTCAAGAGGCAGGTCAGGTGGTCTGGTATTCCCATCCACAGTTTATTGTGATCCACACAGTAAAATGCTTTGGCACAGTCAATAAAGCAGAATTAGATGTTTTTCTGGAACTCTCTTGATTTTTGATGCTCCAGCTGATGTTGGCATTTTGATCCTTGGTTCCTCTGCCTTTTCTGAAACCAGCTTGAACATGTGGAAGTTCAGGTTTTACATGTTGCTGAAGCCTGGCTTGGAGAATTTGAGCATTACTTTATTAGCGTGTGAGAAGAGTGCAATTGTGTGGTAGTTTGAGCATTCTTTGGCATTATCTTCCTTTGGGATTGGAGTGAAAACTAACCTTTTTCAGTCCTGTGGCCACTACTGAGTTCTCCAAATTTGCTGACATATTTAGTGCAGCACTTGCATAATATCATCTTTTAGGATTTGAAATAGTTCAACTGGAATTCCATCACCTCCACCAAATTTGTTCGTAGTGAAGCTTCCTAAGGCTGATCTGACATCACATTCCAGAATGTCCAGCTCTAGGTTTGTGAGTGATCACACCTTTGTGATTATCTGCGTGGTAAACATCTTTTTTGTACAGTTCTTCCGTGTATTCTTGCCACCTCTTCTTAATATCTTCTGCTTCTCTTAGGTCCATACCATTGCTGTCCTTTATCCAACCCATCTTTGCGTGAATTGTTCCCTTCGTATCTCTAATTTTCTTGAAAAGATCTGTAGTCTTTCCCATTCTATTATTATTTTCCTCTATTTCTTTGCATTGGTCGCTGAGGAAGGCTTTCTTACCTCTTCTTGCTATTCTTTGGAACTCTGCATTCAAATGATATATCTTTCCTTTTCTTCTTTGCTTTTTGCTTCTCTTCTTTTCACAGCTGTTTGTAAAGCCTCCTCAGACAGCCATTTTGCTTTTTTGCATTTCTTTTTCTTGGGAATGGTCTTGCTCCCTGCCTCCTGTACAATGTCATGAACCTCCATCCATAGTTCATCAGGCTCTCTGTCTAGCAGATCTAGTCCCTTAACTCTATTTCTCACTTCCACTGTATAGTCATAAGGGATTTGCCTTAGGTCATACCCGAATGGTCTAGTGGTTATCCCCACTTTCCTCAATTTAAGTCTGAATTTGGCAATAAGGAGTTCATGATCTGAGTCACAGTCAGCTTCCAGTCTTGTTTTTGCTGACTGTATTGAGCTTCTCCATCTTTGGCTGCAAAGAATATAATGAATCTGATTTCAGCATTGACCATCTGGTGATGTCTATGTGTCGCTTCTTCTCTTGTGTAGTCAGAAGAGTATATTTGCTATGACTAGTGTGTTCTGTTTGCAGAACTCTGTTACTGTTTGCCCTGCTTCATTCTGTACTCCAAGGCCAAATCTGCCTGTTACTCCAGGTGTTTCTTGACTTCCTACTTTTGAATTCCAGTCTCCTATAATGAAAAGGACATCTTTTTTGGGTGTTAGTTCTAGAAGGTCTTGTAGGTCTTCATAGAACCATTCAATTTCAGCTTCTCCAACGTTACTGGTCAGGGCATAGATTTGGGTTACCATGATATTGAATGGTTTGCCTTGGAAACGAACAGAGATCATTCTCTCATTTTTGAGATTGCATCCAAGTACTGTATTTCAGACTTTTTTGTTGACTATGATGGCTACTCCATTTTTTCTAAGGGATTCCCTGCCCACAGTAGTAGATATAATGGTCATCTGAGTTAAATTTACCCATTCCAGTCCATCTCAGTTCACTGATTCCTAGAATGTTGATGTTCACTCTTGCCATCTCCTGTTTGACCACTTCCAATTTGCCTTGATTCATGGTCTTAACATTTCAGGTTCCTATGCAGTATTGCTCTTTACAGCATCGAATCTTGCTTCTATCACCAGTCCCATTCAAAACTGGATTTTTTTTTTTTTTTTTTTTTTTTTGCTTTGGCTCCATCCCTTCATTCCTTATGTAGTTATTTCTCCACAGATCTCCAGTAGCATATTGGGCACCTATTGACCTGGGAAGTTCATCTTCCAATGTCTACACATCTTTAGAAAAGGCAAAACTATCAAGATAGTAAAGGGTTCATTGATTGCAAGTGGTTTGAGATTTATACAGAAATGTTTGAGATTTAAACATGGAATTTTGATGGTATTGAACTTTGCATAACGGTTAAAATATGACATTTTGGATATGTTTAAATACATAAAACTTTACAGCATAATGAGTGAAACTTAATGAGCCTGGGTTTTCTTTAAAAAACATTTAAGAAGTTTAAAAATACCAAGAAGAAAATGTCACCATCAAAGCCCACTGGGGTACCCCAGAAAAATAAGATGAAATCTAGGAAATACTACATGGTCTAATTTCTTTTGTGCTTAGTCTAGTTTTCTTAGCTTATAGGGTTCTGTGTGTCAAGGCCTTATACCTAACATGTAAGATTACAGCTCCCCGCACAGAACCACTGGTCCCACCTACTGCTTCTCATTCCAACTTGGTAGGACTTTGTGCAGAAGGCCTGCTCAAGCACTGCAATTCAAGATGGCATCAGCATCCTGTGTGGAGTGGTGCTAAAATGAAGTGAAAGCCGCTCAGTCATGTCTGACTCTTTGCGACCCCATGGACTGTAGCCTGCCAGGCTCCTCTGTCTGTAGAATTCTCCAGGACAAAATACTGGTGTGGGTTGCCATTTCCTTCTCCAGGGGATCTTCACAACCCAGGGATCAAACCCAGGACTACTGCATTGAAGGCAAATTCTTTATTCTCTCAGCCATCTACACCGGGTATTTCGGACTGAAGCAACAGGACTGAGAGAACTTTGCCCCTCCCTCTGCAGAGGAGAGGAAGGGTAACAAAGATCAGCAAAAACTTAAAAGGGAAAGGTACACAAGCAAGGGCAAATGATCAGTGGAGTCTGACATGAACAGCATCTCTCAGTTAGCCAGACATAAGATGAGTTTTCAGCTGTTGCTCAGACCTGGGGGAAGTTAAAATCCAGGAACTTGCAGGCAGGAGAGAAGCCTGACTAATGTTTAGTGAAGACACAATGTTTGGTCTTTTGAGGAATGTACTAACAGTTTGGTGCTGGTTTGCTATTCCACTGTAAAGCTCCTCCTGTGTTTACCTGCACTTCCTAGAACTTTCTTGTTGAACATATTGTTTTTCATGTGATATCACTAACTCCTGTGTTATTGAAAGATTTTACTTTTCTGTTTTTTCGATCTCTATCTCTCACATTCTTACCTATATCTCATATATTTTATGATATTGCATATTTCCTATTTTTTGATAGAATAAAACAAGCAGTAAAAAAACTGAACTACTGTGCATCTTCTGCACCAATTATGTGTCTCTACTAACCAACTTCTTTTACCAGGTGGTAAAAAGTTGCTGCAACTATTTTTATCACTCATTCACCTCACTATAATTTGAACTTTCTCCATTGCATTTCCTAAAATATATTTTGATAAGATTAATAGTGATTTCACTTTAACCACTCAGTCATGTCCAACTAATTACACCCCCATGGACTGTAACGTGCCAGGCATCCCTGTCCATCACCAACTCTCAGAGCTTGCTCAAACTCATGTCCACTGAACCAGTGACACCATCCAACCAGCTCATCCTCTGTGGTCCCCTTCTCCTCCTGCCCTCAATCTTTCCCAGAATCAGGCTCTTTTCAAATGAGTTAGGTCTCCACATCAGGTGGCCCAAGTATTGGAGTTTCTGCATCAACATCAGTCCCCCAAAGAACACCCAGGACTGATATCCTATAGGATGGACTCATTGGATCTCTCTGCAGTTGAAGGTACTCTCAAGAGTCTTCTCCAACAACACAGTTCAAAAGTATCAATACTTAGGCGCTCAACTTTCTTTATAGTCCAACTCCCACATCCATATATGACTACTGGAAAAACCATAGCCTTGACTAGACAGACCTTTGTTGGTAAAATAATGTCTCTGCTTTTTAATGTGCTCTCTAGGTTGGTCATAACTTTCCTTCCAAGGAGCAAACATCTTTTAATTTCATGGCTGCAATCACCATCCGCAGTGATTTTGGAGCCCAGAAAAACAAAGTCAGCCTCTGTTTCCACTGTTTCTCTATCTATTTGCCATGAAATGATGGGGCCGGATGCCATGATCTTAGTTTTCTGAATGTTGAACTTTAAGCCAACTTTTTCACTCTCCTCTTTCACTTTCATCAAGAGGCTCTTTAGTTCTTTTTCAATTTCTGCCATAAGGGTGGTGTCATCTGCACACCTGAGGTTTTTGATATTTCTCGAGCAATCTGGATTCTAGCTTGTGCTTCCTCCAGCCCAGCGTTTCCCATGATGTACTCTGCACATAAGTTAAACAAGCAGGGTGACAATATACAGCCTTGATGTATTCCTTTTCCTATGTGGAACCAGTGTGTTGTTCCATGTCCAATTCTAACTGTTGCTTCCTGACCTGTATACAGGTTTCTCAAGAGGCAGGTCAGGTGGTCTGGTATTCCCATCCACAGTTTATTGTGATCCACACAGTAAAATGCTTTGGCACAGTCAATAAAGCAGAATTAGATGTTTTTCTGGAACTCTCTTGATTTTTGATGCTCCAGCTGATGTTGGCATTTTGATCCTTGGTTCCTCTGCCTTTTCTGAAACCAGCTTGAACATGTGGAAGTTCAGGTTTTACATGTTGCTGAAGCCTGGCTTGGAGAATTTGAGCATTACTTTATTAGCGTGTGAGAAGAGTGCAATTGTGTGGTAGTTTGAGCATTCTTTGGCATTATCTTCCTTTGGGATTGGAGTGAAAACTAACCTTTTTCAGTCCTGTGGCCACTACTGAGTTCTCCAAATTTGCTGACATATTTAGTGCAGCACTTGCATAATATCATCTTTTAGGATTTGAAATAGTTCAACTGGAATTCCATCACCTCCACCAAATTTGTTCGTAGTGAAGCTTCCTAAGGCTGATCTGACATCACATTCCAGAATGTCCAGCTCTAGGTTTGTGAGTGATCACACCTTTGTGATTATCTGCGTGGTAAACATCTTTTTTGTACAGTTCTTCCGTGTATTCTTGCCACCTCTTCTTAATATCTTCTGCTTCTCTTAGGTCCATACCATTGCTGTCCTTTATCCAACCCATCTTTGCGTGAATTGTTCCCTTCGTATCTCTAATTTTCTTGAAAAGATCTGTAGTCTTTCCCATTCTATTATTATTTTCCTCTATTTCTTTGCATTGGTCGCTGAGGAAGGCTTTCTTACCTCTTCTTGCTATTCTTTGGAACTCTGCATTCAAATGATATATCTTTCCTTTTCTTCTTTGCTTTTTGCTTCTCTTCTTTTCACAGCTGTTTGTAAAGCCTCCTCAGACAGCCATTTTGCTTTTTTGCATTTCTTTTTCTTGGGAATGGTCTTGCTCCCTGCCTCCTGTACAATGTCATGAACCTCCATCCATAGTTCATCAGGCTCTCTGTCTAGCAGATCTAGTCCCTTAACTCTATTTCTCACTTCCACTGTATAGTCATAAGGGATTTGCCTTAGGTCATACCCGAATGGTCTAGTGGTTATCCCCACTTTCCTCAATTTAAGTCTGAATTTGGCAATAAGGAGTTCATGATCTGAGTCACAGTCAGCTTCCAGTCTTGTTTTTGCTGACTGTATTGAGCTTCTCCATCTTTGGCTGCAAAGAATATAATGAATCTGATTTCAGCATTGACCATCTGGTGATGTCTATGTGTCGCTTCTTCTCTTGTGTAGTCAGAAGAGTATATTTGCTATGACTAGTGTGTTCTGTTTGCAGAACTCTGTTACTGTTTGCCCTGCTTCATTCTGTACTCCAAGGCCAAATCTGCCTGTTACTCCAGGTGTTTCTTGACTTCCTACTTTTGAATTCCAGTCTCCTATAATGAAAAGGACATCTTTTTTGGGTGTTAGTTCTAGAAGGTCTTGTAGGTCTTCATAGAACCATTCAATTTCAGCTTCTCCAACGTTACTGGTCAGGGCATAGATTTGGGTTACCATGATATTGAATGGTTTGCCTTGGAAACGAACAGAGATCATTCTCTCATTTTTGAGATTGCATCCAAGTACTGTATTTCAGACTTTTTTGTTGACTATGATGGCTACTCCATTTTTTCTAAGGGATTCCCTGCCCACAGTAGTAGATATAATGGTCATCTGAGTTAAATTTACCCATTCCAGTCCATCTCAGTTCACTGATTCCTAGAATGTTGATGTTCACTCTTGCCATCTCCTGTTTGACCACTTCCAATTTGCCTTGATTCATGGTCTTAACATTTCAGGTTCCTATGCAGTATTGCTCTTTACAGCATCGAATCTTGCTTCTATCACCAGTCCCATTCAAAACTGGATTTTTTTTTTTTTTTTTTTTTTTTGCTTTGGCTCCATCCCTTCATTCCTTATGTAGTTATTTCTCCACAGATCTCCAGTAGCATATTGGGCACCTATTGACCTGGGAAGTTCATCTTCCAATGTCTACACATCTTTAGAAAAGGCAAAACTATCAAGATAGTAAAGGGTTCATTGATTGCAAGTGGTTTGAGATTTATACAGAAATGTTTGAGATTTAAACATGGAATTTTGATGGTATTGAACTTTGCATAACGGTTAAAATATGACATTTTGGATATGTTTAAATACATAAAACTTTACAGCATAATGAGTGAAACTTAATGAGCCTGGGTTTTCTTTAAAAAACATTTAAGAAGTTTAAAAATACCAAGAAGAAAATGTCACCATCAAAGCCCACTGGGGTACCCCAGAAAAATAAGATGAAATCTAGGAAATACTACATGGTCTAATTTCTTTTGTGCTTAGTCTAGTTTTCTTAGCTTATAGGGTTCTGTGTGTCAAGGCCTTATACCTAACATGTAAGATTACAGCTCCCCGCACAGAACCACTGGTCCCACCTACTGCTTCTCATTCCAACTTGGTAGGACTTTGTGCAGAAGGCCTGCTCAAGCACTGCAATTCAAGATGGCATCAGCATCCTGTGTGGAGTGGTGCTAAAATGAAGTGAAAGCCGCTCAGTCATGTCTGACTCTTTGCGACCCCATGGACTGTAGCCTGCCAGGCTCCTCTGTCTGTAGAATTCTCCAGGACAAAATACTGGTGTGGGTTGCCATTTCCTTCTCCAGGGGATCTTCACAACCCAGGGATCAAACCCAGGACTACTGCATTGAAGGCAAATTCTTTATTCTCTCAGCCATCTACACCGGGTATTTCGGACTGAAGCAACAGGACTGAGAGAACTTTGCCCCTCCCTCTGCAGAGGAGAGGAAGGGTAACAAAGATCAGCAAAAACTTAAAAGGGAAAGGTACACAAGCAAGGGCAAATGATCAGTGGAGTCTGACATGAACAGCATCTCTCAGTTAGCCAGACATAAGATGAGTTTTCAGCTGTTGCTCAGACCTGGGGGAAGTTAAAATCCAGGAACTTGCAGGCAGGAGAGAAGCCTGACTAATGTTTAGTGAAGACACAATGTTTGGTCTTTTGAGGAATGTACTAACAGTTTGGTGCTGGTTTGCTATTCCACTGTAAAGCTCCTCCTGTGTTTACCTGCACTTCCTAGAACTTTCTTGTTGAACATATTGTTTTTCATGTGATATCACTAACTCCTGTGTTATTGAAAGATTTTACTTTTCTGTTTTTTCGATCTCTATCTCTCACATTCTTACCTATATCTCATATATTTTATGATATTGCATATTTCCTATTTTTTGATAGAATAAAACAAGCAGTAAAAAAACTGAACTACTGTGCATCTTCTGCACCAATTATGTGTCTCTACTAACCAACTTCTTTTACCAGGTGGTAAAAAGTTGCTGCAACTATTTTTATCACTCATTCACCTCACTATAATTTGAACTTTCTCCATTGCATTTCCTAAAATATATTTTGATAAGATTAATAGTGATTTCACTTTAACCACTCAGTCATGTCCAACTAATTACACCCCCATGGACTGTAACGTGCCAGGCATCCCTGTCCATCACCAACTCTCAGAGCTTGCTCAAACTCATGTCCACTGAACCAGTGACACCATCCAACCAGCTCATCCTCTGCCATCCCCCTCCTCCTGCCTTCAGTCTTTCCCAGCATCAGAGTCTTCTTTAATGAGTCAGCTCTTCGCATCAGGTAGCCAAAGTACTGGAGTTTCAGTTTCACCATCAGTCCTTCCAATGCATATTCAGGATTGATTTCTTTAGGATTGACTGATTTGATCTCCTTGCAGTTGAAGGGACTCTCAAGAGTCATCTCCAATACCACAATTCAAAAACAATTCTTTGGTGCTTAGCTTTCTTTATGGTCCAATTCTCATATCCATGCATGGCTACTGCAAGAAACACAGCTTTGACTAGATAGACCTTTGTCAGCAAAGTAATGTCTCTTCTTTTTAATACTCTTTCTGTGTTTGTAACAGCTTTTCTTTCAAGGAGCAAGCATCTTTCAATTCCATGGCTGCAGTCACCATCTGCGGTGAATTTGGAGCCCAAGAAAATAAAATCTGTCATTATTTTCATTGTTTCCCTATCTATTTGCTATGAACTGATTGGACCAGATGCCACGATCTTCATTTTTTTTTTTTAAATTAAGTTTTAAGCCAGCTTTTTCAGTCTCCTCTTTCATGTTCATCAAGAGGCTCTTTAGTTCCTCTTGGCTTTCTGCCATAAGGGTGGTGTCATCTGCATATCACAGGTTATTGCTATTTCTGCTGCCAATCTATTCCAGCTCATGCTTCATTCAGTCTGGAATTTTGCATGATATACTCTGCATAGAAGTTAAAATAAGCAGTGTGACAATACATAGCCTTGGCATACTCCTTTCCCAATTTGGAACCAGCCCATTGTTCCCTGTCCAGTCCTAGCTGTTGTTTCTTGACCTGCATACAGATTTCCCAGAAGGCAGGGAAGGTGGTCTGGTATTCCCATCTCTTCAAGAACTTTCCACAGTTTGTTGTGATACACAAAGTCAGAGGCTTTGGCATAGTCAATAAAGCAAAATTAGATTGTTTGTTTCTTTGTTTGTTTTTCTGGAAATCTTTTACTTTTTTGATGGTTCAACAGATGTTGGCAATTTGATGTCTGATTCCTCTGCCTTTTCTAAATCCAGCTGGAACATCTGGAAGTTCTTGGTTCATGTACTGTTGAAGCCCTCTTGGAGAATTTTGAGCATTACTCTGCTAGCATGTGAGACAAGTGCAAATGTGCAATAGTTTGAACCTTATTTGGCACAGCCTATCTTTGGGATTGGATGAAAACTAATCTTTTCCAGTCCAGTGGCTACTGCTGAGTTTCCAAATTTGCTGACCTACTGAGTGTAGCACTTTCACAGCATCATCTTTTAGGATTTGAAATAGCTCAACAGGAATTTCATAACATCCTCTAGCTTTGCTTGTAGTGTTGCTTCCTAAGGCCCACTTGACTTCACACTGCAGGATGCCTAGCTCTAGGTGAGTGATCACACCATTGTGGTTATCTGGGTCATGAACATCTTTTTTGTACAGTTTTTCTGTGTATTCTTGCCACCTCTTCTTAATATCTTCTGCTTCTGTCAGGTCCATATCATTTCTGTCCTTTATTGTGCTATCTTTGCATGAAATGTCCCCTTGGTATCTCTAATTTTCTTGACAAGATCTCTAGTCTTTTCCATTCTATTGTTTTCCTCTATTTCTTTGCACTGATCACTTAGTAAAGACTTATAAGGCTCTAAATCCTATAGTAGTTTATATTGCTGACCATTCTTTTCTTGAAACCCTCACCTTTCTTGGTTTCTTTGATTTCATGTTTTATGTGTTTGTTTTTTTAATGTCACTGGCCTCATCTTCTTGATCTTCATTTTTTCCACTCTATCCTATTTGGGTTCTGTCAAATCTTGTTTGTATAACATGAGTCTCCTTATTTCACTTTTTAACACAATAAAATATTCTTGTCAGTCAATTGTCACGTTTATCAGATTTATCTCACATTAATACTTCTAACCCAACTGTATTCTGTGCTTTATACCTATGTATTTATATCTCTTCATGACAACTTTCTTTGAAGTCTCTATTCACCTTAAAAAGAACAACTTTGAAATAAAATCCAAGAACTCTCCTTCCCATTTTATACTTTAGCAGAATTTCTTATTTTAATACATGACACTCATAAATATTTAAACTTTACAACCTAGAAATAAAATTAAATATTTTTCAATATTTTTGGTCATTTTATTGCTTAGATACACCCTGAATCTATCAGTTTTTCTTTTACTCTCTGATAATTTCCAACTACCATAATTCTTAGTTTGAAATATTGCACAAACCCAATGGGATAATTTATTTTATCCTGATATATGCAGAGCTGACCATAGCAAAATCATTTCTTATGTGACAAGTAGAGCCCTCTTGTCAAAATTCAGATCTGATGATATTTCCCTCTGCTTAAAGTATCTTAATTACTTTCATTTTTTAAAAATAAATGTCAAAATGGATCAAAATAGAAAACAAGACTACATATTCTGATCCTACCTACCTGTCCACTTACATCTAAATATATTTGCATCTTGATCATGGTACTGCAGATTCATTGCAGTTACTTTTTATTACATTATTTCACTTTTTAAAGGTCCTCTGTTTGCTCCAGCAGAGGGCCTTTGCCCATGCTCTCTACTTTCAGCTTACTTTCTACTTTCATTCCTCCATTTGCCATATTAATTTTGATTCTATAATTTCAGTTCTATCACTTCATTAAATTATCCTTTTTTAACCTCTCTAGCTATAAATTTTCTTCACACTGCATTTTCATAACACCAAGGGTCTTTCTATCTAGCACTTGATAAATAAGTTCATTTTATGTTTGTTTGTGTGATTCATTGATAAATATCAGTCCCTTAGTAAAGTCTGTGCTAAACAAACTGTTTTTCTTTTTTCCTTTATTTTATTCCCAGTGTCCCAAACACACCTGGTAGATGGAAGGTATCCCTTAAAGTATTTGTAAAATGGATTAATAAGTGAACAAATAAATAAATAAAACTATTTCCATGATTTTAATAAATACATTTTAATATATTTATACATGCATGTATATTTGAGAAAAATAATCTTATTTATACAAATATACATATATATGATAAATATATGATATTTTATAAAAATCACAAACTTGTTTTACTTCTTCATTTGTTCACTTATTGATCCATTCTACAAATACTTATGGGACACCTTCCATCTATACATAACAGAAGATACAGGTTTGTTTTCTGGGCCAGAAAGATCCCCTGGAGAAGAAAATGGCAACCCACACTAGTATTCTTGCGTGGGAAATCTTATGGACAGAGCAGCCTGGTGGGCTACAGTCCATGGGGTTGCAAAGAGTTGGAAATAACTTAGTAGTCACTAAACAACAATAGCTACACACACAAATACACACACACACACACACACACACACACACCTGTGTGTTTGTTAGTTGCTCAGTCATGTCCGACTCTCTGCGACCCAATGGACTGTAGCCTGCTAGGTTCTTCTGTCCATGGAATCTCGAGGCAAGAATATTGGAGTGGGTGGCCACTCATTCTCTTCTTGAAGATCTTCCTGACCCAGAAATTGAACCTGGGTCTCCCACACTGCAGGCACATTCTTTACCATCTGAGTCAATATATATATGCTATTACAGCATGCGCTTTTCTGGTATTCTTATATAGTGTAAAGTGGTTTTGTATTAGGTTGGTGCAAAAGCAATTGCGGTTTTGCATCGTTGAACTTTGCTGTTTGATATTTGAATACATTCTAAAATAACTATGACTGTACACATTTCTTGCTTTACTCACTTCCCAGGTAGCTCAGTTCGTAAAGCATCTGCCTGCACTGTGGGAGACCTGGGGTCAATTTCTAGGTCAGGAAGTTCCCCTGGAAAAGGAAATGGCAACCCACTCCAGTATTCTTGCCTGGGGATTCCCATGGACAGAGGAACCTACCAGGTTACGGTTCATGGGATCACAAGAGTTAAATACAACTTAGCACTATCTTGCTTGCTTGCTTTATTTCTTTTTTAACTAATGACATTACTTGCTGTTTATTTTATGTTTACTTTAAACTTTTATATTTATTTTAATAAATACAGTTATATTTATTTATTAATAAATAATGATTGATATACTTTTATTAGACAAAAGCAAATTCAAATGATTTTTCTCATTCAAGCTTAAAATGGGTAGTAAAGCATCAGAGACAACTCATCACATCAGCAATGCATTTGGCCCAGAAACTGCTCACAAGCATTTAGTGCAGTGGTGGCTCAAGAACTTCTGCAAAGGAGACAAAAGCCTTGAAGATAAGGAGAGTAGTGGCTGGCCACAGGAGTTTGACAACAAACTGAGAACCATCTTTGAAGTTGATCTTCTTACAACTATAGGTAAAGTTGCCGAAGAACTCAGCATTAGACTATTCTATGGTCATTTGGCATTTGGAGCAAATTGGAAATGTAAAAAAGCTCAATGGGTGGGTGCCTCATGAGCTGACTAAAAATTAAAGTGAAAATGTTGTTTTCAAGTGTCATCTTATCTTATTCTGTGCAACAACAACAAACCATTTCTAGATCAGATTATGACATGCAGTGAGTCATGAGCAGCTCATTGGTTGGACCAAGAAGACACTCCAAACTTACACCAAAGCCAAACTTACACCAAGGAAGATTATGATCACTGTTTGGTGGTCTGCTGCCCGTCTGATCCACTACAGCTTCACGAATCATGGTGAAACCATTACATCTGAGAAGTATGTTCAGCAAATCAATAAGGTGCACTGCAAATAGCAATGCTAGCAGCTGACTTTGGTCAACAGAATGGATCTGATTCTTCACAATAATGCTGGACTGATCATTGCACAACCAGTGCCTCAAAAGTTGAAGGAACTGGGTCACAAAGTTTTACCTCATCTGCCAAATTCACCTGACCTCTCACCAAATGACTACCACTTCTTCAAGCAACTTGACAACTTTTTGCAGGGAAAACATTTCCACAACCAGCAGGAGGCAGAAAATGTTTTTCAAGAATTTGTCAAATCCCAAAGTGTGGATTTTTATGCTACAGGAATAAGTATTTTTAATTGGTAAAAATGTGTTGATTTTAATGCTCCTACTTTGATTAATAAAAAATATGTTTAAGCTTAGTTATAATGATTTAAAATTCATATTCTAAA